>NC_084765.1:4952500-5272500 GCF_028858725.1 Colius striatus | reverse complement strand
ATGTATCTAAACACATGCATTTCCACATATAGATCCTACAGTCTGGAAGCTTGTTTCTAGTTTCCTAATCTTACCCCACTCACTCTGAAAAATAGCCTCTCACTAAAAATATGACGCAGATGATTCCTCAAGAAAGTTCTGCTATTTTTTGTCAACTGACAGATGGTTGTCAATGTCTTAATGACATTCCTTTCATAACTAACTCCTCTACAGAATTAAACTACTTCCACTATAATACAGAAATGCAGAAGAGATGTAGCAGAATATCTTCAGAACGGAAGTTTCATCAACTTCCTTTTTTGTCTTAAGGACCTAAGATTTTTTTCTGCTTTTAAACAAACATTTCCAAAGAGAATCACACTGAATGCCCATAAAGCTGGTAAATTTTAGAGCTTCTCAAGTCCCTGTGGTTTTCACATCTGCAAGGACTGCTAACAAGTGCTTAAACCTTGCTACTCTTCCATTTTAGTATTTTTTATTTTTCCTAGATAAAAGATCATAACATCCACCTTTACATCGATTCAGAAAACAAGTACTGTGTATTAGGCACAAATCCATATTCTTCCAGCAATATAGATGTCAAAGGTAGACATATTTCTTCCTGTATTTAACACTTTGTTTAAAATGCAGCTATTTTACCCATTAGTCAGCAAATTCATTACTTACATTACACAAATGCAGTCGGTACATTTTGGGTCCTATCCTCACTCCTACACTATGAACTGCCACAGCAGAAAATCAGTTGCACCATTTACTGTTTGGAATTATTCATTTCCTAATGATTCTGAAATCAGCAATACATATTTTTGTACACATGCTGGATAAAACAAATGCAAAAATAATCTCCAGAAGAAAGAATGATTTGATAGTTTTTCTATTAACACTCAAGAAGAGTTTAAGCTGTAGTCTTTGTAAATGATGATGATGCTTCAAGTCACACAACAGACTAACCAGTTTCAGTGCTCAGTGGGTTACTTTTCTGAATTTAGCAGGCATTCAGACTTTGACCTTTGTAAGCTTATGACTGTCTGGGACATACCACTCTGTGTACAACATATTTGTAACACTATTGGTTAAGGATATGTCACAATGCTTGAGAATATCATGCAAACTGCTCCTCAAAATATCAAATTACTGTGTAACAACCCCATAGTTAAAATGGTTCTTTTACATCTGTGACATTATCCCTTTAGGTTAGGTGCATTCACCTATCACAAATTCATGGAAATGAAAAACTTCTGAAAAACTAACACTTCTCCTTAGTAGTTGAAAGAAGCAAATTCCTACTGGAAAAGTAGCACTAAGCAGTTGTAACTTGTGACTCCTATTTTCCATGTCTTAAAGAGCTGTGACAGTGACATGTCATTAAGAAGGACAGTAAGTGCTATATAAGAACAAAAATGTTAAAACCAAATTTCCTTCTATTTTCAAGAGAGGCATCAAGCTATTATTTGTACTATACAAGAGGAGTGAAAGCATTTTACACTGTCAGGAAATAAAGTTATGCTCTGATGAATTTCCATCAAAAGCTGTTAGAAGCATAAGCAAATAGTGACTCTGTAGGCTGTGTTACAACTGAAATTGTGTTCTTCTCATTTTAATAAAAGTTAAATGGGTCAGTGGAAGAGCAAAGATGGAAGTAATGGCACAGACAAAACTTGAAGAATAGAATTAAATCCTTGTGTTTCATAATGGCATTCCCAGTAAGCCACAAACACCTCGATTACACTGCTGTGGACTTGTGTGATTATAAAGTACATGACCTGTCCCATATACACTACAGAAATATCATCATTAGACCATATTTGCCAGCACTTTAAAAACAAATTGTAGCAAAGAAATCATATATGAAGAAATAAAGCATCAAGTTACAAATATATATTCTCAATACCTAATATGATTTTCAGTGATAACAAAATGCAATTTTTCCAAGTTTCTGACTTGAGTAATAATTCAATGATTCTGGATTTTACTTAATACTTTGTTGTAAAAAAAAGTTATATGTAACAAGTGACTAAAAATGACTGCACATAAAAGAACGTGTCCCTGCTACTAACTTAAAACACTTAACAGCCTAAAGTAATAAATATCTTAAGGTAGATGTTTTACTCATGTACATGGATAATGCTATCACAACAGTATTGTGCTGCAGCTTCCCAACAGCACAGTTTTTAATAAAATATCATTGAGTACCACAAGCATTGCAATTTTTTTTCCATTTAAGTTTTCCTTATTTTCAAACTCAGCATCTATTTAAAAGCTAACATTAAATTTTGGTTACTATGAAATCCCATGAACTGAATATGTTTGCTACTTCTAGACATGCAACAGATGTCTGTATGGAATTACCCTCATCATTTCAGTGAATATCTGCAGGGAGCTGCTCAGTGATAGTACCAGAAAATTATTGAGATTAATGGCTACACCTCTGAATATCTGTAACTTTAGGTCTAATTCTGTATCTAGTCATGACAGATTTATGTCAAATCATACAAAATATGGTTTCGGAAGTATTAATACAATCAAGTTACTCTCATCGTAGTCTTCTTGTGTTGCTCCTGACAGAACTTCAGGAACACTAGGGCAAAAGAATATCTTCCAGAAGACTGTTTGTTTTCAACTCTAGTGACATGTCTATATCAAATATTAATTGGAAGTTACTCTTAACAAAATTAAGTCTATTGGCAAAAGGAGGAATGTGCCTGCATGCTATTTGCGCAGAATAATGAAAACCCCAGTATGTGAAGAGCTCTTAAGGCTTTTTAAATTAAAAGCTGGATATTAAACTTTGTAGTATGAAGATAGACATATACCAATGCCCTTCAGTCAACGATGATGGTTGTATGTTTTCATATTATTTTTAAATAATTAAAGTATATTTTTATATATTATATGATTAATCATAATAAAAACAATAGCACCATCAGAAGCATCTGCAATATAAAGTAGTAAGTGGTGTTCAAATAATGTATTTTTTGAACAACCAGATGCAGAATATCTATGGTTATAATAAATAAATAGAACAGAAACAATACTGTCTTTTTTCATTTTAGGACTATACTGAAAACATCATTACTCTTCTTATATGCAGTAATATTATCTTTATGCAGTAGGATTAGCTTTAATTTTTTAAAAAGGAAAAAAAAAGCTTCCTGGGTTTCTTGGGTTTTAATTGGTAAACTTTTTAATAATAATCTCAGAACTTCACAACAATATTTATAAAATTCCTCTTAAAATTAATATACATATAGGAAAACAAAAACCTTGTCAAATTATCACCTGGGGAAGAGAACTTTGACTTTCTTCATCTGTCAGATAAAGACCTTGTACATCCAAGTTAATAAACAACAATAATATATAGGAAATGCCATTCTTTCCAGTGCAAGAAAAAGACATCATTGATAATACCTTGCACCTATTCTTAGATCATACATATGCATGAGCTGCATAGCTGCAGCAACAATCCATGACACAGTATCAAAAATTTAGGTCAGAGTTGTAAAGTACTGAATGTTTGACACACAGATAAGTAGAAGTTAAATGCTCTAATACACTTGACGACTCCATAACTAAAACATAAAGTATAAAGGATGGTGAGTCTATAAATAAGTATAGAAATCACCTCCATAAAGCCAGACATCTTTACTTTTGGAAAACTGTAAAAATTCAACCTCTTATATGATTAGGACTGCCATTTAAAATATAGCCAGTGAGTTAATACAATATGGTAACATGGCTTGACCAGTGCAGCAATGTCAAAGAGTGCTGGAGTAAGAGACACAGACATTGTGCTCTATTGTAGAGGACAAGTTTGAGCTGTTCTTGTGGTTTTTGGAGCTTTGAAATCTGCTTTCCTAGGCAAGCACATATATCTCATTGATGTATATATTTGAAGGTAATGCCTCATGACACAAATATTTAATTTGCTCTCCTGTTTTGCTTGGAAATGCTGATCAACAAGACTTTGGAGAAGAAATGAGAAACACTTAACAGATCAACTAGAGTGGAAAAGAACTGCAAGTCACTTCAACAGATTTTAATCATTAAATATCTTGGAACTTTAAAAGCTTTGGTTTTATGACTACAAAAAGGAATTTGTCTCAGAAATAACTGTCTAGTATTTCATCATTCCAGAAAATACACAAAATAGAAAAACACGATAAGAAAATAATTCAAGAAACAATGTTTATAATTTAAATGGAAAGCTTTGAAAATATTCCATAGTGCTGTACTTTTATTTCCACCCTCAGTGAACAGTCACATCTCTGAGCTGGCATCTGAGAAACTTTTCCACAGAACAAGAAGAGAAAACAGAATACTAGAAGTAAACACTCATAATGAATTTGTTTGCACGTATCATTGAATATTGGTAGACATTTTAAGTTTGCTTAAATGCTTCACCAAAGGTTTTTTGGTTTATAATAATTTTTCTCACTCTATATGTACATAGCCTAATCATGAACTTTAACAGAAGGCACATTTGCTCATAATTTTCAAAGCAAATGGTAGGAATGCACAGCACTGTGCATTTTATTTTCTGAGGAGACTTGGGGAAAAGCTCGTTCCATGTGGGTCTGAAATAGCTTAAGTGTCTTTTGCAGATAGATATCTTTTCCATCAAACTGGGATGTTGTATTGGAAACAGAAAAGGTTATTAAAAAGGTCATAGCAAATTGCTATGAAATAAATGAGAAGGAAGACAATCTCCAGTGTTCTCTACTTTGGGCAATCAGTTATACACTTTTGTAAGGAGAATTTCCATGCTTTATAATCAGCCTAGATTTATACTTCCTTTGACCAGATAGAAAACCCAAGAGCTGTGGCCAATATTGTTATATATAAAACCCATTAGTTACAGATGCCACTAAGTCTTTCCCTCTTCCACAGGTTCACTTTGTCTTGAATCCTTCATTTTAATCAAGGGAATTCAATGAAAATAAACACCACTCTCAGACTCCCACAAAAAAATCCAAACCTAAAAACATTCAGCATAAAGTCAAAGATCCAAGTAACTCAAGATATAACTGTTTCCTTTTCATGGTGTTCTTCCCTCATTTCATTGTATACGTGAAAAAACTCTTTCCTGAAGTACTGGTACTTTTTCTACAGACCTGTGTGTAGCATTACTCCTTCCACACATCAGCGTAACAAAATGGCAAACCAAATCTACATTATTACAATAATCTATCATCTAAATAAGATCTTCAGCTCAAATTTCTTAACTGAACAGCTCTTAACTAGTGTTTTATCTCAGACTAGAAACAGAAGGAATAGCATTTGTCCAAGCATACCAACATTGCTTTTCTTCCAATGTATGAACTACCAACCTCACACATGACCTATGGAGTAGTTTTTGTTGTTCTCTTTTCTTGTTCTTCTGCTTTTCATATAGAATTAATTAATTCAAGCAGGACCTTGGAGCAACACACAGCAGAGTTGATATTGATGACAGACATTTTTCTCTGATTTGTTTAAAAGTAAAACAATAACTGCAGTCTCTTCCAGAAAAAAACAGCTGAAGTGTAACACCAGTGTCAACAGATAAGATGAGACATCTCATTCACTCTGCTGCTCTCAACTGTCCCTGAATTAATAGCTCTGGTTCAGTAGTTAAATGAACTAACAGGAGAACAGAACTTACAAGAAACAAACCAACAAAATCTCATTTCCTAAAGGTATCAAAGCCACATATATTAAATATTAATCTCACCTGAATGCAGCTTTTCATTTTAATCAAAAATACTGATGTATGTTTTGACATTTCTGATTCAGCATTTTATGACACTTCTTAGTTCATTTAGTTTAGTCTGATTTAATGTTTTATTCCAGATATGGTAGCAAAGATAAAAGAGAAATACTGAGCTGCCCAGTATATGCAAACCCTGGGCTTTAAATATACTTTTTGATATACATGAATGATGAATGTTCATATGTTCTAAAGTCAAATGAATAAAATAAGCAAGTTAGGTTTGAATTCTTTCGTGCTCTCACACCTAATCTCTCTTATGTGCAGGTTCTGACATTTTCAGATTGAAGTGTTGTCCTTTAACTCAGACAGGGTATCTCCACCAATAATAATGGTTCCTGTAAGCATCAATATGCAAATATATACATGCCTGTTATTAACTACTTTATAAAAGAAACAGTACTTTCATTATATTGCTCTAGAATCATATGGTCCAAGCGTTTTGACCTATGAGCTGTGTGCTTGATTAGGTACCTGTCTGTAAACTGGTAATGACATTCTCAGGACTCCCTGGACACAGAACACGTGGTACTTGGGTTAGAACGCAGCCCTGGTGCCAAGAATACAGAGTATGGTATTGAATGGTAACATGGCCTCTATGTCCCTGGAGAAAAGACTGAAAGATAATGAAACAGTAGGAAGACTACAAAGAGAATGGAAGAAGAAAACTACTGCATAAGCCAAAACAAATGCAAAGTTATTCATACTTTTACCTAGATAATTATAGTGGAAATATGCATGAAGAGCAGACCTTTTAGTTGCCAAATTTCTGTCACAGATACTACAGCATGTGAGGGGGAAAAAAAACCCCAAAACTGTAAAGGAGGAGAAGCACAGAAGAAAAGTAGCTCAGAAAAAGGTCCAGAGCAGCCTGAAAATACTGAAGGTTATTCTTTATTCCTGTCAGGAATATGCAGCAATGCTCTCTTGCTAATCACATGCCATTTTATTTTGTTGGCTATCAAAACAGATTATGATGGTACAAATATAACTGACCCCAAATGGAACAGGAAAAAAAAAAACAAACAAACAGGAATGGAAGAATTATTTTTAAAAACCCCAAATTTTCATGTAAAATGGTTTAAAATGAAGACAGAGAAAAAGAGGTCGATCAAAGCCTGAAGAAGTGTGTCTATTGTTATACTGCTTTCATAACTTGCTGTTCTATAGCAACTGCTTTATCACTGGCAATCACTTCCACCATATTCTCCAATATGATGTCTTTCCATTAACATTTCCAAGTTTCTGATGTAAAAGTGTAGATAATAAAAATCTGATTAATTATGATATCATATAAAGCCAATCACCAGCACACAAGGGAATAAGAACAGGAATACGTGCTCAGTAGTGTTGGCTCACTTGATGTACTTGGTCTCTAGATACTACTAGAAAACTTCCCCCAAATACATGAAACTCCAGGAGATCCAGAGTCTTCTTATCTGCAGAAGCCATTTGGATGGAATACATCTACTTCCCTCTGCACAAAAATGTCCCTAAAACACTTTGCACCATGAAGGCTACAACTTCATGCATCTCCTTCAATATTTCCCCAGTGCCATGTACTATAAGAAGAAAAACTTGAATACTGTGTTGTAAAGTTAACTTTAAACTCTAACCTACATTTCAGTGAAAGATAAGGATTTTTTTTTTTCCTGAAGAGAGGAAAAATTGTATTATCATCCAAGTATAACCTTCTTCAAAGAGATGGAAAAATAACATAATTAAACAATATCTAGGTAATTTTGAAAATTATAAGTGAATTTAAATCATGTGAATAATTAACAAATACATTGTGCATAAAGTACAAAGGAATTAATAAAAGTACAAATTAATGTCTTTTTGTCAGTTACATTAACATAATTTAGAGGAACAAAGGGTTGTCCTTTTCATGACTTGATTCATTTAAATGAGAAGTTACAGTCTAAGGAAATTTCAGACCAAATTTTACCAACAGAGCTCAACCTTACCTCTCTTGTCAACCGTATAAATGAAAGCAGAAGTTTGTTTTTCTGATAGAGAATATCAGAGAGAGCAGTAAGAGACCCTAGATCAATATTGTGATTACCCTGTGTGTTTTGGTAAGTACAACTTGTTCTTGTGATTTCTCTATATTGCTTCATCACACTGCCAAATCAAAGATCCTATATAACAACAAATATCTTCACATAAGTAAAGTTGATACAATACAGAATACTCTCTGCACATGAGTATCTAAAGAAACCTGGTCAGAATATTAGACTCTGGCACCCAGAGAGAGATCCTTCAAAGCCAATATTTCTACAATGACAGCACAAACTCACTTGTCCTCCATTGAGAAGACAACAGACTACTAGTCCCTAGAGGGAGGAGCAAAGCAAGTAACATGCAATATACAAGACTTTTTTTGTGTGTATTTGCCTAGATTCTTACAGCCAAATAATGTCTGATTAAAGACCTCATGCAACAGTGTGCAACACCATGCAGCTATAAGGACTGTGGTTGCTAAAGCACTCCACTGTCATCAGCAGCCCTGCCCCTCAAACAAGTTCAAAGTTCCCCTAGAAAACTCATCACTGTTTCATTACATAGCAAAAACATGTCAGGTTCATGCATTAACTCTCTCTCAGGATCTCCTCATATCTCCTTTTGGGTCTTTTCTTTTGACACTGCAGTGGATCTTGTTTTATGGATATATTCTAGTTCTCAAAAACTACAGCTTTAGGAAATGAGAAAAAGAATGGCAGTGATGTTACAGAGGTGCAGTTCCAGACAGTAAAAACTATTTTCTGTCTCATCAAAACCTTTTCAGATTACAACAGTAACAGTCAAGTCAAAACTTTCTATTTGGTAAGTGCCCAGCTATGTGAACACAGTTGGTAGCTGAAATTTGGTCCTATCTACCAGATACAAACATGATCAGAAAGATTGTATTACTCTCCACACTCTTGAAAATCAACACCTAAGCATACCTAAGCTGCTTTTTACAGGATATTCTTACTGCCTCCTTACAGCTTCTTACGTATAGCATCAACTTGATTCAGAACCAGTTTTTCAGTTTCCTTCTCCTTAGTTCAAACATCTAAGAAGAAAATTGTATGCAAGACAAGTGAGAGAAACGGTTGATTATCATTCCTCCCTTCTTGTCTGCTGTTATGGATTGTGGTTTGTGAGTTTTTGTTGTTTGTTTGGGGTTTTATTTTAAACACAAGTAGCAAAGTTATGACTTCCAATCGCTTTTCTGTTAACTGAATACAAATAAAAAAAAATCATACCAGAAAGATATGCCAGCAATGTCATAATTTTTTCTGGACCTACTAAAAATTGTTAACCACTTCCTGATTATGAAAACTGTGATGACTTTCTTTTGCATAAACAATTCTGGGAAGCCTTTGCTGTTACCCAGAACCATTTGTAAAAGAACAAATAAAACATTCTTGGATTTCTAACATCATTTCTGCCTCCCAGCTTCTGTGGTACGCTGCCTACTTGGATTCTAATACCACTTAAGGAAATCAGCTCCCCTGCTACAAGAAAACAGCAAAATTGTTGGGGCATGATATTAGCACCTTGCTAGCTGCTATGCCTCTTTTCCTTCTTTAGGACAGACAAATGAAGGTACTGTGTTTGCACAGTAGGTCACACAAAGACCTTATTCTAACTTTGCTCTCATCGTTATTATAGGAAGCAGGTAAAAACATTATTACTAAGATATAAATGTTGTTTCTGCATATAGAAGCATACCCTATGAAACTACTCTAATAGTAACTAACACTTGTCAGTGTATGCACAACAACCCAGCTGTCATCACCAATTCAGTGAAAAAAGGATGGCACCAGAGCTTCCTAGTTCATCATTTCCCTTTCTTGTCTGCACTATAAGCATGATAGATAATGATCCAAAAAGACTTTTATGGTTCTTCCAGCCATTATCTTCTGGGTTTGGTGATAACTCTAGTACAAAGTTTCAGCAATTTCAGTAATGTGTTCTATATATTACACTAGATGAGCTTCTTTTTTTTTTGAAATTAGAAAAGAAACTGTCTAAGAGTGAATCTCAGCTAAAAATTAGCAAGCAACAAATTGTTCTGAGAGAAAACTTAAACACTGCCATTGTTATTAACTGAATAAACAACAGAATATGGTCAAATGCTTTTAGTTTAGCATCCATGCCTACCACAGGCAAAAGCACACCTTCCTACTCACCACAAGATGAGTCTTGAGAATCAATATTTAGGACTTCCCCCCAACCCCCCAATTTAGTTGTAAGCATCCAATAGCTTTCCTCCTGCATAACTACAGCTGCTGCATACTAAGCATGACTGAACAAAGAGAGTGCTCTGTGTGAGCCTTTCTGAAAACCTGAGAAATCTGAACTGTGTGGGGGAAAAAAAAAAAGTAAAGGTAAAACTGGCATTGATGACTAAATTGTCCATTTTCTCATTTCAGTAATACACAATGTAGGCAAAAAAAAAAAAATTTAACCAGCAAACTGTGATGACTTGAAGCAAATCCACAGGCTTCTCCTATACACTTACTATCTAAAGAGTGTTAGAAATAAGAGATGCCTCAGCATGTGCTCTGAAATCTGAAGAGAACAAAGACAGGACTGGAGGTTCCCTGTGTCCTGCCTGCACTCAATGCAAATTCTGTACAGTCACAGAATCACCCTCCTGCCAGAGCAGAACCACCTAGAATAAGTGGTCACACAGGAACTCATCCAGATGGGTCTGAAATGTCTCCAGAGAAGGAGACTCCACAAGCCATCTGGGCAGCCTGTTCCAGTGCTTCATTACCCTCACAGTGAAAAAAAATCTTTCTTGTGTTTCTCTGGAATCTCTTGTGTAAAGAGCCCCAGCTCCCTCAGCCTTTCATCATAAGGGAGATGCTCCACTCCATCATCTTGGTGGCTCTCCATTGAACTCTTTCCAGCAGCTCCCTGTCCTTCTGGAACTGAGGGGCTCAGAACTGGACAACTGCCATGCTCAGAACTGAGCAGGACTCATTTTCATTATTAGTTATGTTCCGATGCACAAGTATTTATTTTTAATATTTTCTTTTTCTTTTTTTTTTCCTCTTTCTTACAGAAGAGCAAGTTTACTCAGAAGTTAGTGTCATCTCAGGACAGTGCCATTATTCTGGGAGTCTTGGTTTCCGAATTTTGCTTTCATTTGTTTGTCTGATGCTACGCAAGTGAGTGAAATGTAGAAAAAGTCAGTGTGAATTTGAGGAGAAAAAGGCAATAATGGTACCTTCTGAACAGGACAATGGTTTTACATTTCAGAGAACTCTGATGAGGTATTTTCACTCAACACTTTGACTCAATGTATTCATCTCAAAGTGCCTGAGATAGTCTATGACTACAGTTCCAGAATACCCAGTAGAACTTCAAGTTTTGCTGAAATAGACACTGCTTTATATTCAGCTTGGATTTCATCTATTGCAAGTAGTTAATTCCAAGGGGAAAAGTATGTCTTCTCCTTAATATTGACTTTTGTATCCTTTTGTGAAGTTGATTGTTCAATAACTTCCAAAAGAAAGGTGAAAGCAGTTCCTCTACAGCATGCTTGAGTGTCCATCTCCTTTCTGGACTCACTGAGTTGTAGAAAGAGGTTTTTTGTTAGAGTATCTCATTTGTCTATTAGTTTAAAAAAACCATATATTTTGGTACATGCTGAGCTTTGGATAACAGGCTTAAATTGTCTAAAAATATATTATATCACATCATAAAATGTGACCTTGAAGAGTGTAACTATTTTGTGAATAAGGACTCCGAGCTCTTGACATTTGAGGTAGTTAATTTTAACCAAAGGAAAACTAGGGTATATTTGGCTGAAGAAAGGCAAAATATGTTTTGACTGTTCTGTTCTATGACAGTTTGAAGGATTTTGTTAACACTCTGCTTCAAGATATTACATTTAATCTCTTCATCAAGCTTGTATCACTTCCTCTTCTGATACAAATATTTTTGAAGAACGAAGTTTAAAGTTTTCTGAAATGAGCCATTGAAACAGAACATCACTTATCTCAAAAATTTATATATAAAATTGCATCATTCATTAGTCACAGTTAATTATTTGAATCTTTATCTTGAAGATACCATATAAAATGGGAACAAAACCCACACAGGTTAAATAATGTCACAGAAATAGCAAAAGATGGACAAGACAAAAAGAAAATACAAAGTCCTAACTTTCCAGGACCTTTTAGAATGTGTAGGTAGATGCACTTCCTAAAAACATAAGTGCTCAGATTAATAAGACATTACAGTTTGAGCACTGTAAATGTAGCACAGGGACCATGATTTCACATTTCAATATGACTTTCACATATTAAAAAAAATATGTGAATAATTTGGGGAATACATAACATCTTTTCACTGACAAGATTCAGGATTGGTTTGGGAGTATTTCAGAAGTGTCTGTAATTATGATGAACAAAACTCCTCTTGAGCTTCAGGCATGATACTAGGAAGAGAATGAAGCAAGCTACACTGATGAGAGTATTACAGAAAATATTTGGACCTTTTAATTAAAAAAAAAAAAAAGAGACAGGAAATCATTAGATTTTACAATAAAGCTTGAAGCAAGTTGTTCAATGAAGATGACATCTAATCTTATGCCATACAAATGAGATCAAGAATTTCAACAGCCCTGATAGCATTAAGATATTTATAAGAAGAAACAATAACTTCAGATAATGATTAAAATCAATACAGGAAGAATACACGATTGAGTGTTTAAAGAACTTGCACCTACAGCACTTCAGTTAATAAAAGCCATCATTTAGCTCACCATTTCTCTTCCCGATCTACACATGCTATTGGGAAAACCATTAAGTTCCAGAAAAATAAAGAATCTTAAGTTGTTTGCATATCTTTAAAATCTATAGTCTCGATAAAAAGATATGAAAGTCGGCAGAAAGAAGGGAAGGTGATGCAGAGAGAGGAAAGATAGCCCTGAAACACCCATTTGGCTGTAAAAGGCTAGAAAAGAGTTTCTAAACAGAGCCTATTTACTCTTCAGAAAACATTAAGCTTCTGTTCTTTTTCCCTGAATTCATAAGCTTAACAGAGTAAGCTTAAACAGAATAAGTTGTTTTGAAGGCATTGCTTAATATTACCGGCATATTCATACGTCTAGGAGCTATTGTTCCACTGCCCTGCCAAACAGAAAAATTTCTAAAAAGAAAATATCTATGGAAGGGGACAAAGATCATAGAAAACTCTCATGAGGAAACATCACTCACCATATAGGGAACTCTGGGTTTAGAACAACCACAAACTAGAGAAACATATCCTAAATGAATAAATCTTATGTTTATCTGACAGATGCAGTAAAATGGGAGATGACAGAAAATCTTAGGAGCAGTACTTAATTTGATTTTGATTGTCACTGTAGATTCCCAAGCAATCCCCTACTTTGTTTTGCATACACCAAATGAAAACAAAGAAATCTGAGAAAGTACAGCTATATGAACTACACTAATTATCTTATTTCTTCACACCTGTATACATTTAGCCTATTTCTTCACATTTCAGATAAATCCAGTCATCCCTTATGGAAAGAAAAGGACCTCTTCTGTTACATGTGTGCATGCAGTTTTAACACTACGTTGGATTTATTTTTACTGTAAACTACATTATGTTCAAATCCCCAATTAAAGACGTGAAACTAAATCTCTGCTCAGCAAAATAATAAGCATATGGTTAATCTGTTGGAACATCCCAGTTTAGCACATCATTAGTTGTGCTCTTTCCAAATATCAGGGCTCTTTACATGTAACAAGACTGCTTTAATTCCCACCTCCCATACAGCACGTCCTAGTAATTATGATTTCCCTAGTGTTGGCAAAACATATGCTGGAAAAAGATAGGCTACAACAGATAGAGGACATGTAACTATCACAATTGGAAGAAATCTGGTTCTGTTTCTGTCTCTTTATTATTTTCTTTTCTTTATCTCCTTTCTCACCACTTACAAACATCTGGAGTGTTCACAATATCTAAATTAGTGAGAAATATATGGACTGTTTTAGTTCAGATGTTTACTTAAATTGGACCATCAAAGTGTGACTTGGAAAAGCTATACTATGGTATTAAAATAAGTTTGAGAATTCATTTTTCCATCAGCAAATGCAATTGCATGCAACACAAGGACTTTGCAGATTCTTTTCTCTCAGAGGTAGTCATGGGCGCACATTTCTCAGATTAGTTCTATTGTAACTGACAGCTTAAAAGTACACATCTACTTTACATTTTAAGTGACAGTAACCTTTCCAACATTATATACAATTCACATTCTTAAATGAATGTTTTCTAATATGAAATGCATGTGAACATACATGCCTTATTCACCATATGCCTGAAAGGTAAAAGAAAAAATCCGTAGGAAAACATGGATCAGAGTTTCCTTTGCACACTTCAGCCAAGACATTCAAGTCACTGAAGGTAGCCAAAAAAACTAATCCCCCAAAACAACAAACCCTCACCTTTAGAAATAGGAATGAAGAGGGAAAAAAAGCTGATAAGCCACCAAATAGCATTTCCAGTCTGCCAGGGAATTGTCCTGGGGCACAGTAAAGCACCAACACTACTGAAAGTTGTTCAAGAATATAAATCCATCCCTTAACACACACTTCATAGCCCGTAGATGTTACATACTACAACAAGGACCCAGAGTGTCCCACTGGAAAGTCAAGGCAGATTTGGAAACTATGGTGCTTCTGCTGCATTGGGAAAGGACTCAAGTCCCCTCATAAATTTATCATTCACTGCAGCAACAGGAAAGACTTGATGTCTTCAAGCTGGAAGTGCAGCAACCAAGAGGAAGTACTTACAACTGGCATATCCAGATGAAAACTTTGAAAATGGAGTCAAAATAATCCCATTTGTATTTCTCACAACAAAATGAGCAAACAGTTAAATAATTTTAGTCGATAGGGGGAAAAATGTTTTCTTGCATCACTGAGATAATAAATCATTGAATATGGAAAAAAATAGTTCCCTTATTTGTAAGAGATAATATATCAATTAATATATTTTCCTAATGAACTCTTTTCAATTAATAAATATGTAAGAAATAGTACAATTTAGTATGGGAAGTCAAATTAAGAAAGCTCATTAAAATCTGTAAATCTGTTACAGACACCTAGTGCTGAATAATTCATCAGCTGTTTAGCACATTTACTAAAAAAGTAATTTACATTTTTTTTATCAGTGGCCTCATTCTAATTTTTTGTTTTGTGAAGGGATTCTTCTTTTTTTCCTGAGCACAAGTCTGAAAGTTTAATTGCAAATTGATTAACATGCAGTTTTGCTAATTAAATCAGCTGAAGGAGATTTAGGCTGACACCATGCTAGGTGCTCAAATTAAGGGTCTGTCCCATTGCATTAAATATAGTGCATTTATCACAGATAAACTAACAGGCTGTTAATTTGAGCTGACAGATAATGGAGGAGAAAAATGAATCTTTACATTATTGTGTGTAATAGACACACAGCTCTTTTACTACTAATTGCAGCTTTACAGGTTTCAGAACAGTAAGAAAGGATTTTAATAATGTTGCTTTCAGTTTGAAATAAGAATGAAATCCCTCACTAATGCTTTGCTTATGTGAATATCAGTACTAAATATCTGCACATATTTCAGTGTTGATAGGCTGACTGTTAGTAAGAAATCTTAGTAAAATCCATTTAAACTCAGAAATGTTTGACTGAGAAGTAGTAATAATGCTAAAGAAATTGGCTCTATAATATCGAAACAAAATATTATCTGTAAATGATTTGTTATTATCTGGGCATCATCATCTAGATGGTGGTATTCAGTTAGTGTAAAGTGATTAAAAAAGAACTTTTCATAGTTTATGGGAACTGACAAATGCCTATACTATTCTGCTCTCAAAGTTATCAATAAGAAAAGCTATCAAGTCCATTAATAATACAGGTCTAGAAATTCTACTTAGATTTCTCCACTGGAGCTCCAAATCTCAAGTAAAGATATATCCGGGACAGTAAAACTGCTTTATCTGTGCCAACACCCTTTATTGTAATTAAGCAGAGCCACCAGACAGAGAAGCTCATGAATGTCTGACCGTCAGGAAATCATTCCAACAGTATCCTTCAGCTATGGCCACAACAGCACAGACCTAGTTTAGATCGAAGTCACACTTGCCCAGATGTAAGACTCAGCCACCATCAGGCATGATGCTGCTGTGCACAGAGATCCCACATACAAACACAACAGCAGGTACAGAAAGAAGAACTGTAATAGTACACAAAAGTAATGTAAGTAGCTACAACATGCTAAATATATCTTGAAGTGTTTTACTTCAGATAAAATACACCACATGCAGCACTAGAAATATATTTCAAATGGATTTGCCAGGTCCATACACAGTCTTTAAATCAAATTGGTTTGGTTAACTTAGTGCATTAAAGATCACACCAAGCAGCATCTTCTCCTTTATTTTTTATTACCTTGTAGTAAGTTAAGACAGACTGTCACCACATGACCCTCTCTCCTTGTTCAGGCCAGCACCAGTCATCACGTACAGTCAGTCATATAGAGAGGATCAGGGTTTGGATAAAGTTGCAGCAAGATCACTTCCTTGATACACTTCCTAAGCAAGTATACTAATGCATATGTAAGCAAATGCACATCTGAAAACAAGAGAACAGCAATATTGGTTTGCTGGCAGACTGTGCCAGCTGCTCACAAAATTGCTGACTCGAACAGAACTGCTACTAGTGAAAGGTGTCTTTTCCCTTGAGAAATGAAATCTTCCTCTTAACAAAAACAACCAAACCAAAATAAAGCAACCACACAACTAAAACAGAAAACAAAAAACTGCAAGAATCAGATAAAACAAGAACCACCAGTTTAGATTATATGAAAAATGCTTAAGTTACAATTAAATCTCTTTTTCTCCTCACCCTCCTTCCAAATAACTGGAAGAAAAAGGAGAGTAAAAGCCCAATAGTGATCTTGGGTTACCAGTAAAGGTTAGTAAGCATATTAATATCATATAGCTAAGACTAAATGTATCTGAAATGAATGATATTGAACCATTAAAATTTGCCTATATTTTATGATTCTAATGCCAAATGTCATCTCATGGTTCTTATTCATCTATATATGTATCCAATACAGAAAGCCTGCAAAATTCTCAATTATAAAGTTCCACACTTAAAGATACAACTAGATACAACAGAAAAAGGGGATGCCCCAACGTCCTGACATCCACCATTTTAGCTATTAGAAAATACTAATGAGATTCTCTCACAATCTCCTCTTTTCTAGACTAAATAGCCCTAGTTCCCACAGCCTTTCCTCATAAGAAAGATGCTCCAAGACCCCTGATCATCTTGGTGGCCCTGTGCTGGGCTCTGTCCAGCAGTTCCTTGTCCCTCTTCAGCTGGGGAGCCCAGAATTGTACACAGTTCTGCCCTCACTAGGGCAGAGTAGAGGGGGAGGAGAACCGCCCTCAACCTGCTGGTCACCTATTTTTTAAGTGATGCATCCCAGGATGCCATTGGCCCTCTTGGCCATGAGGGCACATTGCTGGCTCATGTTTAGTTTGCTGTCAACCAGAACTACCAGGTCCCTCTTTGCTGAGCTCAAAAGCAAAAACCCTATAGATTTCCAAGAAAGGTCAGAGACTTTTTGAACACCAGACTTGCAATTAAAACCAAAATACATTATTGTACTAAACTTGAGAATTTAAGCTTCGTGAAACTGTTATACTCAGGGATGAACTGCTGCTGGCTTAGTTTTCAGGCTTATAAATACCTACAACTGTTGTCTTGGTTAATTGATTTACTTTGCATTAATTATTCATTAATATTGCTATCAGCTGGACAACACTTTAGGGCCATCCTCACTAAGGAAAACAGCTTATTCATCTTTTTTTACTACCTACAGAAAAAAAAAATTCTTGTATCATAGACAGTTGGGCAGGGTGTCCAACTCTTTTCTTAGAATAGCTTTTAGAGGATGCTAAGGCATTCCTGTAAGAAGAGATCCTCAAACGTACCTTGCAATTACATAAAATGGACCTTTGGAAGAGATACAGCGTTTCTAGAGATAGTCCACAAGTTCTGACTTGCTTACTCGCTGTAAGCTGCACTTTCAAGAAATAAGACAAACCATTAAAATTAGCAGAAGTTATTACAATGTTATTGTTGGATTTCACCCAATAAGTGATGGTTTTCAAGGACTAATAAACATTCAAGCAAAAATGATGAGTTGATGCTTTTTCAAAGTGAGCTAAAATTGACACTTTGTCTACACATCATTCTTCTACTGGGAATTCAGAGAAAAATTCTCCTTTGAAGTAATCCTAAAAGTTTATCAGGTAATAAATAATCACTAAAGACTAAGAAGTATACACATACACAAGGGTTTGGAATTTGACAAAATGCCATGTAGGGGAATGTAACCCACAAGGGCAAAAGAGCAACAAAAAAAACTCACCACAAAACCACACATACCTTGTCTTCAGAATGAAAGGAAGACTCACTGCAACACTTAGTAGTTTGGTATAAATTAGCTAGCCATATTTATGCTTCTCATAGTCGTACAGTGCCACACATTTGTGCTCACAGTTTTATTTCTTTCTTTCCATATCAATTTTCCTAATCCTTGTTAACAGAAGGTTGTGATTATTAGCAGGACAGACCTCTCCTTTCACTTTGTTTTTCCCTCTCCTCATGTTATTAACTTTAAATTGTTTTAAACAGAGATAATGAAGACACCGATAATGTTAATGTAACTAACTTTTGGTCAAACCTAAAAAAAAATAGAAATCAATCTTCTTTTAAAATCAGATTGTTGAATTTTACTTCTTAATCCTTTTATAGTAATAAACTGACACCATGACTCTTCCATAGTAGGTTGATGGCATATTTTAAGAGTTTTAATTTATCTCTAGACACTTTTTTCAGATGGCTAATGAGATTAAATTCCTGCATTTGTCACTTTGGCAATGTCCAGTTGTGGATGCATCATTGTGTTATGCTCATTAATTCCTCACTGCTCATCAAAACAGCATGTCCTGAGCTCTCATCTGCATCTGTTCTATTCACTCTTCACCTCTGCTACTTAGAGCATTTGTCTTAACTTCCAGTCGTTACTGAAGTTTTGAGCATTCCAGGACTGACACTCAGACGCAGTTGCCTAACTTTTATTTGTGTCAGCAAACAATTGCTGTTTCAGATAATCTCACTCACAATGCATCACTAATGATTCAGCAACATGAGCTAGTTATGTGGGGTTTTTGAAAAGACATCTTTCATGTCACACTAATTTTTTCTGCGATTTGTTGTTTCCTTTTAAAATTCATGCTGGATAAGAAATAGCACACAGCAGTCTCAGCTATCTATTAAGAACATCTTGTCCAGGAATGACAAAACCGTTTCTTTGTGTTGTGTATGTTTTGCGCTTCAACTGGATTTACCTGAAGTTTTCTGACACTCAAATGACAGGTAGTGTGGACTTTGACTCTTCACCGCCATGTTATATGCAGTTTACTCATGTTGTTTCCCTCTACTCTCACTCAGAAGACACTATGAAGAAAGTGACTAAAGAACTGGCAGTCTTGGTGTGCTCATGTAGACGGTATCTAATGATAACCTGCAGAGAGAGACAGTACACATCAGACAGCATATTGGAGTAGACAAGAACTTTCTGTCAATCACTGATTGATTTTTTTTTCCCATAAGGCAGACCTTGAGTTTAAGAGGAGTTTATAACATAATTCTACATTATTGTATAGCTGTAGTACTAAATAGGATTTTAGAACTGAGACTGAATGTTATTTTACTATTTCAGAAACAACATTAGCTGTACTAACACTCAAACATTTAGATCTGGGAAAATAAGAGTGGGATTTTATCAGGACAAATCCAAAAAGAAGAATTTGGAAACAAT
Organism: Colius striatus; assembly: GCF_028858725.1. Lineage (NCBI taxonomy): Eukaryota > Metazoa > Chordata > Aves > Coliiformes > Coliidae > Colius > Colius striatus. The sequence goes on along the minus strand of NC_084765.1, from coordinate 5,252,851 downwards.
GAAGCTACAAAGGAAATACCAAAGTTAGCTGCTTCTCTGTATTGTGTTGGTCTTACCAACCAAATAGTTGGCATTTAAAGCAAGAACTTGCTAGAAGTCAAAGAGTTTTCAAGACATTCTGATGCAGACATACATCACAAGAAAAGATTCAGTGTACACTGAAAACATATTCTGAGTTTTAATCTCTTTTAATGAGTTTATGTTGCATAAAGCTGAGAAAAAAGAGCAGTAATAACTACAGCTGAGTTTGCCTGGTCTATGATTTCAGATAAGCAAAGTTTATATTGTATCAAAAGATAAGCTGAATCTACTTGGACAAATGTAGCACAATCATCAATGGAATAAGGTGTCCCTGATAAATGCATTATTATTTCCAAGCCTTAGAGATTAAAACTATTAATTTTTTGATTTTGTTTTTTTCTGTAATCAAGGTTTGCAGATAAACAGGAAGAAGAGATCTACTTCTAATACACACAGTTAAAGCAAGATAAAGGCTCCATTATCATTCAATGCTAAAAACTAATAGCTCAGATATTCTTTCTACTTTAACATCTAAAATTCAATTATTATTAAAGAATATTATTTACTTGTACAACAGTAGCACAGCAGGACTGAAACACTGGCACTGGTCAGTGAGAGGCACAATTCCAAATACTATGAAAGTAACTATTTCTGTCCTATATTGCTTAAGAGACAAATCGTAAATGCGGTAAGAGACGTACACAAGTTTAATAACTTGCTTAAGGTCGGACAGTTGGTCCATAGGAGAGCCAAGAACAGGAATTGATTAGTTTATTTTAATAAACAAGTTATTCCTGCTGATATCAAGTGTGATGAAAAGGATATGTCATTTTTGCAGTGAAATCATCAGTAGGTAGATAGACATTTCAGCAGTACAATTAGTAACCATTCTTTGAAAGCTGACGGTACAACAGCTCCACGAGATAAGAAGTCTTCTCTTTCATGAAGTACGTACATAAATTACAGTTCCCTTGGATACGAAAAGTTATTGGCTTCTAAAATAGTTTCATTGAGGAAGATTACTACTTTGTAACCCTGGCTAAAAAAAAATCATGCCTTGTTCTTAGTGAATGGCACTGTGAATTCTCAGGCTTTCTATCCTCCTGTATGCTAGTATTATAAGGCACACTGCTTTAGTAAACTAACATGTCTAGTACTTTTCAATAGATTATATTATCTGATTGTAATAGCAACTCAAAACATAAAATGTGCCATCATTTTTATTGTTATTTTAAAAAAACAAAACCCAACCCTAAATGCCCAAACCAGCAACAACATATAAGCCAAATCCTTGTAAACTACAGCCATGAGAAACCACCGAGAAACCTCAGTCAGAAATTATGAAATGTAAAGAAACTGGGATATTTTCATTTAAAATTATCAGACCAGACAGATTCTAAAGAGACTTCCAAGTTTACAGCCACATCTGGAATTTTTTATTTGCATTATAGCTAAGTATACATTTTGCTATGGTTTCATCACAGCAGTGTAGAGAATATTCCACCCTCAAAAGAGAGCATCCTTACACTTCCCTCCTGTTATACAAAGGTTGAACCTAATTGCTTAGAGGATCTGAACCTACAAAATACTTTATACTTTCTTATGCAATATACATAACATATAGCTACAACTGAAGTTCCATCCTGAAGTAATATCGGGAGTGATGAAAACGTCAAGTGGTCTCTTCTCTACCAGTATTCTTCAAAGAAAGTGTTTTGCTAGGAAAACAAATATTCCATTGGGTATCAACTTTTTTATTTGCTGTTTGTATGAACTAGATCTTAGTGATAAAGAGGGAAGTAAAATTGTCCTTTTCGAGTGCATGTCAATTATGAACAAAAATGTATTGCCTATAAAAGCCAAGTTTCGTATGCAGCTATTTTTTTTCTCTCAATCCTGTGTATTACTAACACTACTATGGAAATCTGGCATGCCATTATATCCAGGATTAAGGCTTCTCCAGATGCTGTGCTAGTACCTAAGAATATTGCGACTCCACTGAGATCACAAGCTAAACAGAAGAAGAAATTACCTCAGTTCCACAGTTGTGCTACCTACCTGAAAGCTGACATCCATATGAATAGTTACTGAACGTTTATCTGAGACAGGAAAGTTGAGACAAATAAGGGGAAATGAGACAAAAATAATCTGGGCAAGCTTTCTGGAAGCTTGGATTACCTATATTGCTTTTCTATTAGAAGGTATTCAGGTGAAATTGGGCATTTGCCTCAGCCAGCACAGCTGCTTTCTCAGTATAGTTTTACTGATATAAGGTAGAGAAATCTTCTACATTAACATAAAACTGTACTTTCTGCATGACACAGCCAACTTCATATTTAAAAGGACACATTTCTATCCTAGGGCAAGCTGTAGCTTTACAAATCTCAGTCTACCCAGAAAGAGATTGTGTGATTCAACTATACAGATATTTAAATGCGCAGACCATGGTTTGAGGCTTTTATGGGTAGTGTCTATGTAATCTAGGAGTAATGGATATCCTGACAACTGCTTTAGAGTCATCTCAAAACAAATTGTGAAATTTTAAATGTTTCTGAGAACGCTCTTTCCCAGAAGTTGTTTGATTTGTAGCACTACCTACCTGTATAGCTTGGTGAATCTATTCCCCCTACAAAGGTTAAAACACAAAATGAAAAATGGATGGGCAAACATTATATATAGGGTTTTACATTACATTCCCTTAGCTATGATTTGTACTTGTAAAGGCATTCCTCTCCCTGCTTCACTGAGCCTGGAATAAAAATATTCCAAGTCCTAATATAATGATTCTTCATTCGGTTCTTCTTGTCTATATTGGAGGAACTAGATATACAGATACCCTGCAGATGAGGACAATTCTACTGCCATCAGTAAGAGCAAACTTGAGCAAAGGAAAAGTAGAGTTAAACCATTTTTAATCTCCTACTTTATTCTACCATGAAAAGTATTGTCTCTTCTATTTAATTACAGGTTCATTTTTGTTAATGACAACACACAGACTTCTCATTACAACTGATGAAATAACAGACTATCTTTTACTTGAGAATGTCTGCCAAGGAATAACACATTTCAGAACACTAAATGGCACACAAATCCAATGCAGACTTCTTTAAAGTAAAAAGAAAAAGAAAGAAAACCCGTGGTATCGACTCACACAACTAGTGTTCTTGTTGAAATTTATATGTTTCTTCTACAGATCTTGTTTTGTCTGCTTTCCCAAATAGCACTGTTTAGGAACCTCCTCAATTATTCCAAAGACTAGAGTTATTCATTCCTTCCTACAGAGCAGCACTGAATAGGCAGACTGCTTGTGGGGATTCTTCTACCATTTGCTTGCCCATTTCAGTGATACTTTCCTGAGTGCTAGGGAGTCATTTGAATGCAAAGCACTTTCATTTCTCTATGTAACATCATTGGAATCAGGATGCAATTTTATTAAAACACAGAGTACAATTCCTGTAACCCCTAGTAGCCTCTGTCAGCATGAAGAAAAAAAAGGAACATTTGAGATGTGCTAGTGGACAAGCAGGCTGGGATTTTTGTGCATGTTTGTAATAGACAATTTTTTATAGCTGCATAGTTACAAGATTATTTGTACTCCTCTACCTCCCTGTAGAAATAGATAGTGTGGGGCTTTTCTTGGTCAGTCATGTGGCAGGCCATCCACACCCACTTCTTTCCTGACAAGTTGTGCTCAGCTTAGTTTAAATGTCTACTCACAACAGTAGACAGAGAAAACCTGCACAGCTACTTCATAGACATAAAATAACTCTGCTAAAAGATCTGCCATAGGTGCATACTTTGTGTGTCCATATTTAGTTCTGCAGGGTCATACAATTTGAGCGTTTTGGTCCCCAAAATAGGCATAAAATGGCTCACCAGGCAAGCATTTGCACATCATTTACTTTGAAATCTTCACTATTCACTAATCTCTTCCGCCCTCATATAGGAAGCAAAAGCATGAGAACAGGAAATTCTACAAGTAGGTCAGGCTTGGTGCCATTTCTCTATCAATTTCCCCCATCAGTACATCCTTATTTGCAAACTTTCTATTGTCAGAAAAAGTTTTAACACAATAAAAACCCTTCTTACTGGCCAAACAATATAATTTACTAGTGAAATGAACCATAGAAGCCATGGAGAGCTGGAAACCAATACAAGTACATATAATGAAAAAACTACGTAGTAACTGCTCAGTATGCTAATCTGACAGCTTCTGGGTGGAAAAGAAAAATTAAAAATTAACGCTTAGTAAGGTAGATAAAAGATGAGATAGTTTAAATCATTAGTCAGTCTATGTTATTTTAACACTGTGCTTGAAAAGCAAGTTTATCTTTTAAAATTAACAAGTTCAGTTGGCATCTCAAAGTATTCCAGGACAGAAAAATCTCATTTTAATTAATTTTTCTACTTGATTTCAGGGGGGAATAAGCTAGTTTTTGTGTGGTTTTGCTTAGTTATTGTTGTGTTGAATCATGTGCTGTTCCCCATCCTCAATAGTTTATAAACAGCAATCACTCAAGGGTCAAACATGCCCTCCCTGTACATCTCTATATCAGAAAGGAACTTGTACTTTTCAGAACTTCAAACTGAAAGCTGTGCTAGACAACAACAAAAAAAAACAACAAAAAAGAAAAGTTACTGTTTCACCTCAACCTAAATCACAAAATCCTGGCTATTTTCCAGATTCCAGGCTGTCTGCAGCTTCTAGATAAAATGACTGAATGGCTAGAATAAATGTTTTCTGTGGCAAACGGACCTGAGACCCAGAGCATGCTCCTCTAAGAAACTTGCTCCATCTAACCTACAAATACACTTTTTTAAATCACTGATTGAGAAGAAAGGAGGAAAAGAAAAAAAAAGAGACAGAAAGTGTTTATCAAGTAAGTATATTTTCTGATTTGAGAGACTGGAAAAAGTGGTGTTCACCACAGATGGCTATCATGCAGCAAACAACTGAGTGGTTTCTGCCTTTCAGGAAATTTTTTAGAATGTAATCCATATGTATATTGAAGCCCCAATGTCACTGTAGAAGTACACTGTTAGAGTGCATAACATGCTTTAAATTTAGTTATTTAAGAGCCAAAAGAAATCCACTTTACAATGCTACGGGTCCCATTATCACATGCACTTAAACCAGAGCAAATCCAGGCAATTCCACATATAGAATCTAATTTTTACCAAATCTCTATATTTCTAACAAAATTCTTTTTAGTTCTTACACATACACTGATTAACCTGTCAAAATGAGCTTTCAAAATTATTTTCAATTTGCATCTAGCTACAGAACGTAAAAATTGAATCTTTTAGCTACACTAAAAGTTCATGAAATATACAGGTACAAAATTTCTGCACAAAGAGCAACAATCAGAGTTATGAGGAGGTTTTGCACACTTACATGAACCTGATTTCTAACTAGCTCTTTGCACTAGCAGAGGTTTCACGAAGATTTCTGGATGCAATTTAACACTAAGTAGGAATTCAACAATTAAAACCAAGTAATTGATTGGGAAGCTGGGAAGACTACGGTTTGTTTTTTTTTTTTCCCCTGCATTAATCACTTTTCTAAGTATAAACATTCAACAAATTACTATGTTCTATAGTATGAGTTCTCAACATTTTTAATCTTACTAAGTACTTTACAGCTTCATTTGTCGATTTGTCAAAATCCCAAGTGCACACTGAATTTTAAACACCGCTGGTTTTCCATCTTTTGAAATCATAATCAAACAAAATATTCAAGGTGAATGTCTCTAATTTAGCATGTCTCTGACCAATACATTTACATTTGTAGTCATTACTCATGTCATCTGGCTTGATGTGCTCATTAATAAATGAAAAAATTCTATTACATTATTGATTTTTAGATAGTTGATGACTTTCTTCTCCCTGAAACTGTCAATGTCATAACTTTACACTTCATGTTTTTTGTACTTCATCGAGAGTAACTGCCAAATATTGCCACATATGTCACCTTATATATTCCAACATACTTATTTGACTCTCTAATACAAAATTTACACTATTCAAGAAGAGTTTAGAAAGCACTCTGCTCTATTTCAAGGCTTCCTGCTGTCAACAGTAACAACTGTGTAAGAAGTTTCTTCCACTTTGATTGCTGCATTGTCTCTTAGAATTAACTGGCTTTGCAATGCGGTAGTATTTTTTTTTCTAGCACACGGAAATATACATTATACATTATACATTCTAGCACATGGATAATATACATTATTCATATAACATATCAACTACCTAAATATCCTTCAGCTGGTTGAACTGTAGAAGAAATCTTGCTAAGTGTTTATTTCATGGAATGGTTTGGTAGTATCTATTGGTTTTAACAGCAGTACTGCTTTAAATATTTCTTACTGTTTCTCAATGTAGTTTCAACAAGTTGACACCAGGACATAGAATTGGCTTATTGCTTCAAAATAGCTTTTTACTGCTCAAAGTAATGCATGCTTCATCTTGAGACTTAGGACCTAGTTATTACTCTTCTCCTACTTGCATTGATGTTCTTCATGTCTCTTCATTCTGCCTCAAATTTTTTGACCAAGTACACAGGTGGACAGTGCCGAGATAAATCCTTGCAAACACACACCAACTATGACCAATTTGGTAACACTTTTAGTTTGACAAAGAGATTTCTTCTAAGATAATGGTAAAGCATAAGAGCTTGCCTTCCCCTATCCCCAGACTCAACACTTCACTGGCTTCCACTATCAAATTTGTATTTAATATATCACTTTTCAAACAAATAAACAAACAAAATCCAATGTCTTTCTAATTTCAGGTTTTAAATTTGGATTTTCCACATATTTCTATCAATGTAAAACATTGCCCCTGCTGTTATAGGTAAAATGAAGTAAGTTTCTGGAGACATTCATCACATTATATATATACACACAGAAACACGTATACAAAGGAAAATCCCTGTTTCAGGATGTTGAATACTTACTTAAGAGAGCATAAATACTTTAATTCTCTACTGATACTAATTGTAAAAATGAAGTAGAAAATCACTTTTCAGGTTTAACCAAAATCACTTTGGGTTCCAAAACTAAATTTTGAACAGTTTGTTGAGTATAAAATAAGGTCCAAATTTTAAGTCTTAACATAATGTTGAGCAATAACATTCCACCTACTCAGCAAACTATTTTTATGAAGGTCTCTAAAACATATTTCTATACAAAAAAAAATATAGGTCTTATTTTGCAATCTAACTGCTTGCATAATTGCAAACTTTATGGCGAGTGATAACTGTTCTGTCTTCAATCCTGCATGAAGGGAACAACTGACCATTATGTTCAAGTGCACTATGTTCTCACTATTATTTCAATCCAAATGGATTTGGAAATAGGGATGGCTTCTGAACCAAAACCTACTGTTTTTCTGCAGCAGAATATAGAGATTTCAGATTAACCCTGAACCAAAGGAGCACCTTGATCCTAGTTCTGCAATTAGCCTACTGTCTTTCAGAAAGTTTTATAGCTTCATTTTCAACAGTTCTGCTAAGCTCATATTTTCTCTCTACCACAGATGTCCTCTCCTCTGTGAGGCACTTTGGCTAGTTTATTAATATTGTTGAACCCTCAAGCATTTTTCAGAAACATAGACCTAAGGATTGAAGAGAGTAGAAATACCACCAAAAAAATCCCAAAAGTGACATTACCAAGATCACAGAAAGAGAAAACAAGGCAGAATCTGCAATAAATCCTGCACTGTTTAAATTCTTGGTTTGTGTACTATGTGATATTTTCTTCTGCACTGTATTATTCTCTCAAGAGATTACAAATGCCTGCAGTTCTTTATGCAGTTAATTTTATCCAGGGTGGTTTTCTGAAAGGAAGGACAGGAGAAGAGTATAGCAAATGAAACAGAGGAAGACAAAGCTTCCTGGCCTGCCTTCTATTATTTCGTATATATTAATTTGAAAGCCTAAGTGCATTTTGCATTGATAGAGTATTCTTACAATAAAATTAAAGCTAATGTGAAAGGCATAAGCAAGTCAAAATGACAAATGGAAAGCCAAAGAAACAGCAGGTGCCACCAGAGACTCACAGTAGATGTACTGCTGAACACTTCCAATGTACCAAAACACCACAAGTACCTGAACTGATTCAATTCAAATTTTTAGCATAATTTCATCTTTTTGAGAAAAGCGTTACTTAAGTTTTCAGTGAACATCCTGAATGTAGTTGGCCTTATACTAACTCATTAACATATTTTCAGATAAATATATTACTTCCAGAAATAACTTAATACCTTTAAAGAAAAGGAAAGATATATAAAAAAGGGCAACTGTCAAGGATCATTATCTTTATTAGCTATACCTTATGTAAGAATTCCTTAACAACAAAAATCCTCCAGATAACAAGCCCTCCCTCTACACAGCAAAATAGCTCCATCTAAATGAACCCAAAAAAGCCAGAAACAACACAATCTCCTCCAAAGAAGATAAAGCCAACCAAAAAAACCCCATAACCTGATCATTAACAAACCCACCAAAAAACACCACTCACTCACTAGAGAATAAACTTCTGCCAAGTTTGGGGTTTTGTTTATTCTGAAGTGAATATATTTGCATCCCAAGAAAGTTCATTAACCCAGCAAAAATTCCCCTCTGGTTTAGAAAAAAAAATCTTAAAAGTAACTAGGAAACTCTTCTGTGAAAGGAAGCAAGACTTATTCAACCAAATGACTAAACACTAAGTGCAAAGGATAAAGGCTTCTTGGAAAAAAAGCTGTTTATCTACATCATGCCTCTCTTGTGCTAAGTCAGACTTCTCATTTAAACATTTATTACCTTCACAGCATATATCTGGAAACAGCTAATTTGATAATCTAGTCCTTTTTCTTGATCTCTTTCCTCCTTATTTAAGAAACAGAGCAACAGAAGAATGTTATGCACATTATTTGCAAGAGTCAATCTGTTCTACAACATTGTCAGGAAAAGGATTAGAGCTGACCCATTTTTGCAATGAAGGAAAGCAGCACCAATACATTTCTACACCATGGCAACCATATTCTGCATTAACTACTTGTGGTAAAAAAGCACACAAAGAAAGTTAATATTTATTAATATGATTCATAAAAATGCTTTCCAATGCATGCAAAACTTCCTCATATGTATCTTCACTTTCAGGTCAATATCCCTACTCCCACTACAGATGTTACAGCATTAAAAAAAACCCCTTTCATGGGAGACAGTAATCTAAGTGTTTCAATATGGAAATTTTCACCTTCATAGGCAGAATTAAAGATAAATTTTTATTCCAAAGTAGAAGACTTCCCATCAGAACTGATTATTGAAAGCATCAGCCACTGTGGTGCTGAAAGAGCAACAATTTTTATGATTATCACCATTCTTGTTGCCAATAAAAGTTTGCTTTGTTCTATGCTTGTATACACTCTGAAGACTGCAATATAAAATTTGATTCCTGATACTGAAGTGTAACAGGGGTTTACCCACATAAATTATTTGAAAGACTCCTGCTGTCCCTAATTAGACCTCTTCCATGAACTAGTGGAGTTTCCAGCCTAACTCAGATCTCTTAGGATCCCCAATAACACACACTTTCACAGTAAGAACCTCCTCCAGCGCTGTCCAGAGCTCCCACAGTCCTGTACACTCCAACTCTCACTATTACCTTCTCCTTCATAGTCACAGCCATATGAGAAGGCCCTCAGGGAGAGTTGAAACCTTGTTTCCACTAACTCCATTTATTTCTCAGGTCAGAAAGGCTCATTTTATTTAACACATCAACATCATTCCACTTGTCTGCATGCAGTAAATGCACAAGTGCATTTACAGTTCTGACAAGAGAAAACCATTCATGTTAGGGCTTCTTTTCTTCTGATCACAATAGAATAATTCTCATTTTCTGCTGCAAATGCTCACAGAGAATGCATTTTATTGTTACTACCTCTGTGAATTTTGCTTTACATATGCAACAATACTAATAAAAATAGTTCTACAAAATAATACTAAAAAAAAGCCACAAGGAAGAACATCAAGAGTGCCACAATATTTGTGACCAAAGGAAATTATCAATAATTGTAACCAAAACAATAAATTAATAATTCACAGAACAATGTGTGTGTTTTTGGGTCTATGTCCATCTATACATGAAACTACAGGGAGTAAAAATCATATTGCAAATATCTGTATTTAGAATTTCTTACCCATGTGAAGGAGAAGTATTCTTAGTAATATATTACAAGCGCCACTGAAAGCCCTCCTACTGGGAGCTGAAATCAAGTTAGAGCTTCCTCACACTGTTCACCAAAGCCTGTTATGAATCTCACCCAGAAACGTGTGAGGCCAAATCAGTCTTGGTGACATGATTTGAACACCTTTGATCACAATACATGTGACTTTGCAATTGCAGTTAAGAAAAAGTACCTTCAAATGCTTCAGCTGTCAGTGGAAGAGGCCACAGAGAATAATGCACTGAAAGAAAGAGAATGCAATCCTCTCTTCTTTAACTGTGTGAGGCATTAAAGCTCTTACATTAAAGGCTTACATGAGCTCTTACATTCCTAAAGAGCAGACACAGAAGACTGTGGTTAGATCCCAAGCAGAAAGTTTATTTTTAAGGTCATTTATCACTCCCTAAAAGCAGTCATCTTTGAAGTTAGTGGTTTTTTAGCAGGTAAAACCAACCAAAATGTCATGGGTATGTTACCATACTCTCTGTTTTCTAAAGCTACAAGTTTAGGGTTTCATAGAAGTTTGAAAGACAATGAAATTTGGCTTACTATTTGTTTTACTTTCTAGTATTCCTGGCAATCAATGAAGAACAATCCTTTTAGAACAGTCACCTGGTGTACTTATATCCAACAGACTCTTTAAAAAGAACAGTATACATTTTTAAGATATAGCAACAAACTATACGAGTTTTAATTGTCATATATTTCCTAATTTACTAGACACTCACATTAGGCTATTCATAGGTGGATACACTAGATTTAGGCACACACTTCTAAAACTACAAGGAAAAAAAGCAAAATATTCTGCCATACTGTGTATATTTTATCAAGAAATAAAGTTGAAACAACAATCAAGCAATTTTCCTTGCCAAGAACTTTTAGCCTGAAGTCTTATCTGAGTTTTACCTCAATTTTATGGCCAAATCTCTGCCCAATCATCAGATGGATATCTTTCTGACCAAATAGGTTTGTCTTGAACTTGTATGATATCATACAATATCATTTATGCTTGCACTGAGACGAAAATCAGCAAGATTCACACAGTCCTTTAAATAGCAAAGGTACATTTCTACTGAATAAATACAACTTATTGATCTAATGGCATATTACTCAATAAAATACAAATACATTTTCCTTAATGGTCTTTTCAAGCTGAATTTAAATACAAATCTGACACGTTTTGAAAGAGAGAGATGAAAAATAACTTTAATGTAACATTAGAAAATAACAAGGGAACAAATGACTCATATTTAGTCATTCTTTTATTTGCATTGGACACCTACGTCATGGTTTTAAAATCATAACAACTGGAATTATTTCACTCATTAAAACAAATTCCTAATTACTTATACTACATATAGTAAATACACAGCTAATTTACCAACATCAAAGATTAGCAACCATACATCAAATCCAAAACCAAAGGGCTCCTAATTAATGCCAAAAACCTGAGAAGGCAGATCTGAGCTACTTTTCTGTATGATTGCAGCTCGAAAATTCAGAGAGCACAATTTCTGCTTTTGTCACTCAGTTTTCTTATTTACCTGTTGAAGCAGAAGTGGTTTAAACCACTGCTGCATGCTGTTGTGTATGCAATATTAACAGTAATTGAAGTTGAAAATACAGCTTTTCTGACTGCTGGCTAATTTGCTGGGGCATATCTGCATTTAAGAAACAAGAGAGCAGGTGATTTAAAAACTGTTGGATTCCTGGTTTAAAAGGCACATTTTTCCCTAGTGTGAAAAGACTTATCCCCATCCTCCTTCCTGTATGGATTTTGTGCAGATTAAACACACAGCACAAGTAGTAGTTCAACTGGATCTGCAATACTTCTTTCTTTTCTCACCTTGACCTTGTAGCAGTTTCACAGGCCTAAATCTATACCGTTATTGAAAAACTTCCAGGTTATATGCATGTAAGTTTGATAGTTGCACCTCCTGACTTCGTTACTATGAAAGAAGAAAGTAATTTACAACAAACAGTAAGCTCTGGGTTTTGGCTTTAGCATAATGTTAAGAAACACAATAGACAGGCAAATGCAGAGTGACATTCTTTAACAAAGCAAATAGCTTCTTCCTGGTTTCACCTGGGCCAGTATTGCTTGGACATTACTGCCAATTGTTGAAGAAGTCATGGAGTAACAACTACACCAAAATGCTATTTTGTGTAGGTTTGATTCAAAGTGCAACATCTCACTGCTTCTCGGTTCATTTCTGCAGGTCATATCTGCCTAACATTTTTATCTCAAAAGACAAGGGCATAATTCTCTTTTTTGTCTGCTTCTAAGTAGCATAACTTTTGATGCCTTGCACTCTACAAGTTTTGCTCATTATTCTTCAAAGCACAGATCTTATGAAACTGCTCAGATGATTCTGTCAGCATTTATCAAAAAACATTTAGAAAGGTCATTTCCTAAGGCCAGCAGAATAATCCAATAGAAAAATAAGGATTGTTTTTCATCAGCATGTCCCTCTCAGCATTTTTATGATAGAGTCCATCATTTAAATCACATCTTTGCTCATCAAAAACCTTACTACTCCAACCTTTTTCTGTATATTCCTTTAGAAGGAAAAATAGCAGCATGGCATTAAATGCCATAAAGACAACAAGAATTCTAGGGCAGACAGAGAATCTCTACACTTTTTGACAAGTTAGAACACAGCAAAACAAATGCATAGGTATAAGATGCTGTTCCCTTGGATCAGTTGTATTTTCATGACTCTGATCCTGGGTTGAAATCCATCGAGACAGTGCTCTGTATCTAAGAGAAGTACATTTCTGACCTGATATTTCTATAGTAGTAAGGTAAAGTATAAAAAAAGAGCAGCAAACTGGCTCATCTGCCATTTCCTGGAAAACTCAAAGTGTTTATATTCCTTTACTGTTTGAATTGGAGAAACACATGCATGCTATTTGGTGTTTCCATTCTTCCTCTGATTTCTGCAGGTCTTCCTATAAATTTTATGGTCAGTCTCAAAGGAAACTCCAATACTACAACTCAGTCTTTTTACAAAGTCAATTGTTTCCAGGTCTGTTCTTCTGTCAAGCTATGTCCCTTTTCATCCTTCACTACTTATCAGTTCCTCCAGAAGTGCTACTGCACTTTGTCTCTGTTACGTGTTGGAAACAATTCCACTGTACGATGACGGTCGTATTTCTGCAAGTTACATTTTCAGCACTGCTTCCTTCTCCAGGCATCATTTGAACAGATCTTTCACACTCACTGTGACTATCTCCAAAACGGGTCCTAGACGTGCTGCTTCTTTTCAGAGCTTAAAAAATGAGAGAGTAATAAACAGGACACATTCCTTTGCATCCCTATTATTGCAGTTGTGCTTCGTTTACCTAGTTCTTCAACAATTCACGCTTCTGCTCATGCAGAAATTGAAATCCATTTACAGTCTTGCCTTCATAGAAAAACATCTTTTTCTCTCTCACTGTAGTGTGTCTAACATATGTTAGTCAGCTAGTGAAACCATGTGAATCTTTCCTGACACTAGTACTTAATACATATGACATCACTGAGTCTCCTAACACTGTTAGAGAAATAAATGGAATTTCAATCTTGCTCTCTCTCACTCCATTACCTGCCTTCTCTCATCCTCTTTCATGAAGCTGAACTGATTTTTTTATCCCTATTCCTTTCATCTTCTAATGAAAGCTAAACTAGAAATATTTTCAACTCAGTTCCCTGAATGTTAGAGACTTTAATGACGCAGTTCTTTCCAAGCACGATAGACTTCAGTGTATAATATTGCCTACTGCATGGCAGGGAGGTGTGGGGGACAACAAAAAAGAGTTTAAAAAACCTCTTTCCTCTCAGCAAAATCTAGGTCTGAAGGAAACAGCATGCATATGGAATTGAGCAATATAGAACAGAGATAGGCAAGGACTGCAAGGTAGCATAAATGTAGTACTGCAGTACTGCTGCACTGTAGCATTCTTACTACCTCCACCCTACCTGCTATTTCACCTCAAACGCTGCATCTTATATCTACATTCCACTGTCCCTGATACACCTGTGTACATTCTGACACTGCTAGAGGAAATTAGAATTGAGACTGTCACATGGTAACACAAAGCCATGTTTTTATTTAGAAGAGTACACTCCTTTTCCTGGCACTTAAAAGGCAGGCATGGCAACAATTAGCAAGTACATCAGACTGAAAACTAGCACAATATCAGTGACAACATTACCAAAAAATAAAAGACAAAAAGATGGCTCTGTCCAGTATAGCAATACCTATTAGTTTAAGCATGCAGAATTCACTTTAAGAAAAGAAACACAAAGAATTGGGGTAGAGTAGTATGAGGTAAAACAGAGCCTCTCTTCTAGCTTCAAACTGTGTTCAATTCAGCTCTACAGCTCTGCTGGTTTAGTCACTGTTTTGTTAGCAGCAAACATTAAGCATTCCATACATGTAAAGTTTAGAACACATTTAAGACTATGTTTTAGTGCTCAATATATTAAAAATAGCAAGAGCAATAAGAGATTATACAGTAATTTCAGCAACTTCATTCCATTTGCTGGAATAAACAGAAATGACTTTCCAACCAATGACCTTAAAGTTGTCAAGTAGCGCTGCCCATCATCTTCACTGCTAGTTTGGCATCTGGGAATAATACTGACAGCCTAATCATGTTTCCAGATTTTGCAAATACTTAAAACAGCTAAAAGGAAAAGCAAAAAGCATCACTCACAAAAGCGGACTCGGCTACTAGAGTTTAACAGCCTATCCCTAGCACAAATTTTCTCTATTAGTGAAGGACAATGAGCAACTAGAAAGTGATGCAATGGATATCATTATATCTCACATAAACACTTACTTTTCTCCATCTCCATGTCTGCTGCAGAAGAAATATGGACCATTTTGGAAGTAGCTGTGTAAGTAACTAAGAAAGGAGGGAGGAAGGCACTAGACTGATAAGTATCATACAAAGTGAATAGTCTGGAAGGGTGGGAAACTGCACACAGGTGAGAATATATTCCTTCATGAGGAGTCTGAAGGGAGATCCATTTTATATACTGAAGTTATCTCAAAGGGGCTAGTTTCGTTTTGGAAACATGAGGTCATATTATTATTTTTCATAGTTGATGTTAAACATTGGCTGCTCTTACACAGCTCAGCCTGAGATTCGAGTCTTAAATACCGATTTGGATCAAAATGTTGAAAGTGCTAACTGAACTGGCAAAGATACAATGCTCACAATTAAAAGATGTCTCCATCTGGTTAGTGGCCAGATCCATAGCTGGAATAAAATTGCAGATGCCAGCTGATGATGATCTGAGCCAATTCCTCTCTGAAACACAGTACTGCATTTCTTTCTTATACATTGCAAGGGACTAACTACAGTGATTCTTAACACTGCAGTCTAGTCACTGACCTCAGCGGCTCTTAAATGGGGAGCATTGTTTTCTTCTGAGTGGTACAGATCCAGCCATAGTTCAAATATTAAAACGTCCAGATTCAGTTTTCAACAGAGCCATCCTTCAGCTATGACACACACAACTTTTCCTGTTGATGTGTAATGTCCAACTACTTGGTTAGATACACAATTTATTCCCTTGTCTGTCGAATTCTAAGATGAATTTAAATAGAGCCTTGCCATGGCTGTATTCTTCACTTTTGCACTTTAGAAGGCACATTAAGTTGATTGGTATTTATTTGATTAATGGGGGAACATTCTCTCAATCATCATTTTCACTACCTGTGTTATGCAGAGAACTAGAAATATACAGTAAACTACTCTCAGTATAAAATATTAAGAAAAACAAAAGGAAACCAACTTTTAAAGCATTAAAGGCTTGAAATATACAAGAAACAGAGTTGTTAAAGATGTATCTGGGTCGCTGTAGATTTCATACATGTCTCAACTACTATAATACCCATTCAATACACATTAAGGGCAAACATTTCAGATAGTCATAAATATCGTTCAGGAAATAAGAAATCCCAACAAACATGAAAGTAAAATTCCTTATTTCACAGAATGGGATAGGTCTCAGAAAAACATAAAAGGAAGTTAAGTCAAACTGCTCAGTGTACCTGAGTACTCTTGTGTGTGTGGCAGCAGGATGCCATAATGTTGGGACACACAATTAATTTCTGTACTTCTTATTCAAATACAAAGTTATAAAACTGCTGAAGAATAGTATCTTTCAGGATATCAAACATATGAAAAGTGAAAGAGGAATTGGGCAAAGTCTAAAAGATTACTCCCATAACTCAAGTGATAGTCACTGTAATTTGTATCGAGTCTGCCTTTTTTCCTCATAGTCACAGAATCAAGTAAAAAAGATGCATGAACTTTTTACAGAGGTCCTCAACCAAGAACAGCAGAGTAAATATGCTAGCAAGTTGTAAAATGAGAAACTTGTTGAACAAAGGAGACAGAACTGTATACTACATTTCCCACCTTTACTGTGGTTCCATAAACTTTCAAGTGAGTATTAGCATTCAGGTGTGCATTAGCAAAAGAAAACCCAAAAGGCTTTAAAGAAAGAAATAAAACCTAGAATTCACTGCATGGCAGTATTTCAAGGATCTAAATCATGAAGCAAGTTTAAGTGAAGCTCTCATACTTCTGTTCTTCTAGCGAGAGATAATTGAAAATAAGAAGAATTAAAAAGCCAGCTTTAACCAGTGAATTTTATTATTTTAGAGAAATTAGAGCTAAATATCAAAGGACAAATTAAAAAAATAATCTGTAACCATCCCCTTTATAAATGAGAGAAGAATCCTCCACCCCAAAAAAATCTGAGTAATGTCTTGGTTCTGTTATTGCTGAATGGAGTGTCAATTTCTTATTCCCTTTCTTACTGTCTTTCCACGTGTGCAAGGAAGATGCCCCAGGGAGCTTTGGAGTACTCTGAGAGTTACTGTGACTCACTGAACTCAATGGATAGTACACTGACTTGAAAGGTGTCAAATGGGTGTTTTTGTTAGTACTTACTGAAGGTGATCAAATAATTGATTTAAAGCTACAGCCTGTTATGAGTTTTACTCCAGTGGAATCCTGCCAAGACAGTTAATATTCCCAGGGCTACATATCTGCTGAACGTGACAAACTTCTGTGACCTTTACCCACAGAGACTGCAAAACAATAAAGTTTTAGTGTTGAAGGGCTTTTTTTTTTTTAAAAGCCCATGGTCCTCCCTCATTGGTAAGAGGCATGTAAAAATCTGTTGCTATTTCTTATAACAGAGCAAGTTCCACATTGTTTGTTCCACTAGTATTTTAAACCAGGTACCAAACTCAGCTTTACGTATGCTATAAATTCAGGCTCTAGTTGTTCAAAATGGTGACTGTATACAAAAGGAAGTATTTTACACAGTATCTCAAAAATAATAATTCAAGCAAGAATTGGGCAAAGGAATGGTGCAATGTGAAGGTCTTTAAATGGGTTCATTTAAAGCTGAAATATATTAACTCTGAAATGTCTCAGATGCTGTTGCAACAGGTGATGACACTGATAAATTCAGCCTAGCTAGGAAAAACCCACCAACATAACAGATGGCTGAGTGAGTATTTATAAAACACCTGTTTCTCAAGGTACTTCTTCAGTAGTGTTAGACCTATGCCATAAGAGCAGCACAAATGGGCAATATCAACATAAATATTTCTGTGAAATACAGGAATCTACAGCAAGGTTCTTGCTTTTACACTGAGGTACAAGACTGTCCAGTTGGAAGACTGTAATTCCAGATTAACAGATTTACCAGATATAATGCAAATTCTTCAGTATGGTTTCTTGCATTTGACAGAAGTTGCAGCATATTAAAAAAATAAAGCCCAATGTTATCTGTGGAAATAATTCGATATTTTCATCTGAAAAGAGTATATCCAAATTTGATGCCTTAGCTGTTGAAAAAGGATTTGCTGCTTTGAAGCATTTAATTCTACACAGGCAGAAGTATAACATAGCTATTCAACCCACTGAGAAAAAATAGCCAAAAATCAATTTTTCATACTTCATTATGTGTCTACAACTAGAAATCCTTTACACAGAGGCATACACTGTATATATTTATTTATTTTTCCTTGAGCAAAAGAGATCTTTTTACATCCAAAAAATACACTAATGGAATTGGATACAATTTTGTAGTCTATAGTTTCTTTTTATCAGCACCTACAATGATGTTTTGGCATCTACTCCAAACAAGATTTTCCTCACTGTCACTTTTTCATTCAATTAAGCAGAAACCAGTAAGAATTCTCTCTATCCTCATCAATGTGTGGTAAGTAATGCACGGTAAAGAGATTTCTCCTTTTCACATACACATTACCTGTAAAACAATGTTATCTGTAGAACACTAAAAGACTTATCTTTATGTTACCATTAGGTGTACATCATTTATGAGGTTTAAAGTATATGGAGCATAAGTATCTGCAGCACATATGTAATCTGTTCCATTGCCCTAGAATTAAGATGCAAGTGCTAGCTTTTTACTGCTTTCTTATTAGGAGACTTTTAAGAGGTATCCTTAAATTTTAAAGCTTTTATTTTAAACAATTAAGCCTACACCAATATCATAACTTCTAAGTCATGGGCAGTAACAAGCAGAAAAATCTTCTTCCCTCCAATATTTGCTCATACTCTACACACATAGCAGTTGTTTTTTCCTCTTTACATAGACAGAGTAGCACTTGGATTTAGCTAGCCTCTGGTAAGATACAGGTAAACAGAATACCTCTAGAACAGTATCAATATCAGTATGTCTTTTTTTATCTACCTCCTTCTAATAAATATAAAAATCACTCTGTTTTCCCATCACTTCCCTTTGATACCTTACCTTGTGCTATTAGGTCCCGGAATGGCAATGGCAATTTTGCACTTCTGACTTCACGTAGTGAAACTTCCCAACAGTTACCCTGCAAATCAGATGGTTGTGGGAGTTGCTTAGATATGTAGGTTTGTTTACAACCTACTGACCAACAGAAAATATATCTATTTATTTCTCCAGAAAGGTCCCTGTAAATACTCACAAGAGCAGATTCTGTCTGAATATTTTTCTACAGATATTGCTCAAGCTACTTTGAGGATCATTTAATTCCTTAGAAAGAAGAAATATTTAAGGCAAGTGAAATTATTCCATAATGTGTCTTCCAAGGTTTTTTCACTTTCCCCTAGTAGAAACCACTCTTGTCAATATTCTACAGGTTTAATATAGTGTAGTATGTACTTTATGTTCCTGTAATGCCTAAATATTATTCAGAAAGGTTTTCCATTAGGCATAAAAGTACCATTTTAACATGTGATACAACCATCTAGATTAAGTAGCAAAGAAACACATGATGTCTCTACAATAGAGTGAATGCTATATTTAACCTTGACTGCAGTATCAACTTCTGTACATCACCTATTTAGTGGAAATAGGTTAAGCCTTTCAGATTACATTCTGTAAGCCAGTGATGGTGGATTCATCTCGAATAAAAGCAACATATTTTCGTTAAACACTTAGTTCTGGTATCTATGTTCTGTATTTCTTCCTAACTATTTCAGCAGTCTAGGTCCATATGAAACAGGCAATACCACATACTACCACATTAAAACAGATAGAAATGCAAGTCCATTTGAATAACTGACTAGTCTTTAAAACAGATTTTACTATTTAGTTTTTATAGCAATTTAATTCTTTCTGCTCCCAGGAACAGATAACAGTCTTCCCTTGAGCCAAAACAGATCCAGCTGAGTAGAAATGAGGGAAGGAACTAGGGACAAAGAGAGAGGTATAAGTTAAAGAAAAATATTAAATTAAATGAATGCTTTCATAAGATTTCCCAAGCCAAATACAGCACATCTGTGTATACTGAACCACAAATAGTTGTTTTACAAGTAAATAAAAAAAAAAAAAACAACTACAGGGAAGTCTCTATTCACTATCTATGCACTTGAGGAGTGGAGTTTTTTTCTGTGCATCATTCGTGCATGAATGCAGAGATTTCACAGAAAGCAGTATTTGAGTCTTATTTTTCACCAAATTCAATAGCACAGGCTGCACTGATTGCAAAGTTAGAGATTCTTAATGAAGGAAAAAGAAAGGAAGTAGCGACACTGCAGTGGGTTCTGACCTCCCTTGCCCCATTGTCATCTAGGCACCATGGTTACAGATTCATTTCCCAAGCCTTACCAACTACATTAAGCCAAATAACCTTATTCCTCAACTGAGAGTGAAACAAAGCAAGCTGCAAGGCTAGATTTTCTAAAAGAGATCAGGATGGATTACTAACAATCACAGCTATTTGGTATCCCCCATATGCATCAGCAGCTATAACAGTCTAATTTTCAAAGCATATAGCCCTCACTTATGTTCAGATTTTCACAAGGTTAGGCAGCCAACATGCTGTCCCTTTTTGAAATTCAAAAGGCATCAGATTAGACTCATTCAGCTCACTTAAAGAAAATCCACTGCATATTATAGGTATTAAGCCTTTCTAAAATGTCTGATCCCTTGGCAAACCTTGGCTTCCTTCACAGAAGGAAGAAGAAAACAAAACCAAACCAACAAAAAAAGCCACAGTGCCTATTTTCAGAGGAACGCCATGAACGCACATGCCAGGAACTTCTGTACTCTCTGTAGAATAGAGGGATAGATCTGCAATGGGACTGATGGACTCTGCCAGTCACTAATAAGTATTAAGGGTACAATGGCCATGTTCTATATTTTGGCACAGAAAATAAGAATTAATCATCAACTGATTGGTTTCAGCAAAGCAGCTCAAAGTGAGTTCAGCTACCTACTAAACACAGTTGTTTGATTTGCACCCTGGCTGAGCTTCTCCCCATCCCGAATATTTCTTCATAGAAAAGCTGTAAGCAAGGCAGTAGCAAAATTGATTTTATTTCTTCATTTTCAAAAGAGACAGACATTCTCTCTTTGCACAGTGAGCATACATTTCATTACACTGCATCAGGAGGTAAAAACTTCCTCATCAGACAATCTAATGGCACCCAGAGCACAACTGCTGTTCAGTCTTGTCAGTTCAATTTTCCACGTTTGTTTTTTCTTTTCCACATTTCAGTAAAATTTCTCTTTTTTTCCTCTTGTTTATTGCCACAGGCTAGCCTGAAACAAACACATGACTGCAAGATCATTCAGATGTAATGAGGACAATGAAACATTAAGCTGGACACATATCATTGCCTGTCTCACTCCGCAATCCTGAGATACAAAAGTCACTGAATACAGAACTAGGAGCTGTCACAGAAACACCTAAAAACAGTCAAATACTGATAATCTAACCACTAAACAGGACTAGTAAACAAGTAATTTTGTTTACCACTTACAGAACCAGATAATTTGTCTTCCCTTCTGCTACCACACCAAGTTTTGTAAAGACCCGTAACAGCTACTGAAATTAAGCATCATATGTGTACTACTGTGAAATTACAGAGACTGTATCCCATCATAAACATCCATTTACTTGTCTTTTCATAGAAGGTGTTTTGATACTCTCTAAGCAACAGCACAGTAGCAAAGCCAGTGATAACACATGTCATTGGATAAAAGTGTAGTTATCCGGAAGAAGCTTAGATGGAAAAACTTAGAAGGATGTTTTGTTGCAGTTCCATTTCCAACTAAAAAAGAAAGGTGTTAGTTCATTCTGTGATTAGATGGGATTCAGCCAATATATGCCCTCAGTTTTCTGCAATTTGTGCAATGGTGGCTAAATCTGATTTTCAACCAGCTTCCACTTGCATAATCAGCAAATGAAAGGAAACCTATCTATGTCTTAGAAGGAAATAATGAACTGAGATCAACCAAATATGACCATCCATAAATAATAACAATATGTAAATGACTGGGAAAAAAACTCAAAACAATTTGGATAAAATACAATCTCTGACAGCACACTAGCCTTATCTTCCTAAGAGAGCACGTGGAGATAAAACACAGCAGAGTCTTCTGACACTTTACTCCTTTCCATAGAAGCCATCAATCAATATCGACAAGTAAGATATTGAGAAATTCCATGCACACTTCTTTCTTCAGCTTTTAAGTGTCATCCACATTGATTTCTCTCATGATTCACAGAAGTATTATTCATTTCAACAAATATAGTAGAGACTTCAGAAGGAACACTACAAAAAGCATTGCTAAGATAATGCACTCTAAAAGTAAGGTGAATAAACACGGGAGTGATATGAGGTAAGAGCTAAGATGAGTATGTAATAGCATAAGAAGGAAAGGGAGAAAAATCTACCGTAGCACACAAAACCTGCCACTTGATGCAATGTCATATTTATTCTTCAGCATTTTCAAAAGGTTCTTGCCCCTCTGGTGTGATTGAAATAGCAAATATAACAATATATATCTTAAACCTCTCTCAACATTAAGATTGAGGGATGGCATAAAATATCTTTCTTCTTTCTGACTAAAACATAACTTATCTTCCATACAGAGAACATTTACAGATCTGACCCTTACAAGACAGCTGGTGCAAGCATTGTGCAAAACTAGACAATAAAGAGAAACGTTGTTTTTTGACAAGTTGTCTAAATAAGATTTATTTGTCTGAAGAATGGTACATCACAAAAATTACTAGCTCTGAAGAGGTTTCTGTTAAATATAGAAAACAATATTGAACACACAATCGCACAGAAAGAGAGATTGCAAGTTTAAGTTAAGATATCCTTCCATCCTGTCCAAGCTATAAATTAATAAATGAGAAAGAATTGAGAAAGTGTCAGCATTGTAATTTCTCTAAACACAAATACATTAAAATGTCAAAAGTAACTCCATGGCATGTCTCCTGGGCAGAAATACATTATATATACCATAACAAGCAGAATTTCAACTGTTCCATTACATTAAGGCTGAATTCTAGAGATCCTCAGGATTTACCAGAGATCACAAGGAATTTAAGAATGTTTTAACTGTAAATCAGATCAAATGTAAAATAAGTCTTTGATTTTGTTACAAAAGTTTTTAGCAGCATCCTTTATTCTCCTCCCTTGATTTTTTTCTTCTTCCTTTCACATTGCAGAAATGAGAAACATAAAATGACAAAACATCACAAAAGAATCTACTTTTAATATTTCTGGCCACACTGAGTAAGACTTTTATTCTGGATTTCTAATTTAGCTTGGTGAGTTTATATTTGAGGAGCATTTTTAAGTGGTTTAGCCCAGCTAATAAGGTAATATAGCAACCATACCGCTTGCGAGGGCATCACTCTGAACTAAAGATTTGCCCTATCGTTAACAGCAGAAAACCCCATGAAATTTAAAACTTAAGAATAAAAACATTCCCTGCCTCGACAAGTGCAAGATGCAGCTAGAAAAAAAAAAAGTGAGAAGTAGCTCCTCCTGCCCACACATTGGGTGATTTGGGGCATTGGTATGTTTGTTTGTTGGGGCTTTTTTTGTTTGGGTTTGGTTTTGTTTGAGGTTTTTTATAGTTGGGATTTGTTTGCTTTGCGTTTTTTAAAACACATCACTGGATCTCAAAACTGTTCTCCCAGAAGCAGGGCTTTGTTTCACTGCAAGGCTTAGCTTGCTGTATGAGGCACTTGCTTATAAATCATCAAAATAAAGCCATCAAGCTAAACACATTCCTTGAAATAATGGAATTGTGCCACTGGTAAATCTGTCCCATTATGTTTAAACACAGTCCACACTAAAGCACATGGTGCTTCGAGTATGGTAAGGTTGCAAGCCGTATGTTAAATGCCACTTCAGTACCTCAAACATAAGTCCTTAACAAGTCATTAACCAAACATGCGTCATCATCCACATTGACAGAAATCAGAAAGCTTTCACGGCCCAGAAAGCTCAGATAGCAAAAGTAAGTGTGAAGGGAATTTTAAGCAGGAGACAAAGGAGAAGAGTTAATGTCCCTGCATTTCTGGAAGAATCCAGAAAGCACAATATTAAGACAGTCTCTATTATCCCTCAAACCTACAGCAAAATTGCGT
This sequence comes from Colius striatus, assembly GCF_028858725.1. Taxonomy (NCBI): domain Eukaryota; kingdom Metazoa; phylum Chordata; class Aves; order Coliiformes; family Coliidae; genus Colius; species Colius striatus. Next base: position 5,228,702 of record NC_084765.1, on the reverse strand, counting down.
CATCTTTTCCACTAAAGCAGTAACCTACTGTAACCCTGAAGAGTTCACCTTCAATCGTGGGGAAAAGGAAGAATGCTGCTGGACCTCAGCTCAAGATCTCTAAAGTTAGAACAGCTTTTGGCTACCTGCTGGAGCATTTGCAATGGTGTGGCTACAGCAGAGGGCATTAGTGCACAGTAAGCCTTATTCTTCCACCTCAAAATCTAGAAAGAAGCAGAGTTCCTTATGTTCTCATATCAGTTGAAACAAAAAACAGTTACTTCAACATCTGATTATAGCACAAACAGTGTTTCTAAGATGCGAAAGCACTCGAGAACTAGAAACAAGGATTTTCAACATTCTCCCCATCCCACCCTGATATAACATCAAATATATTCCCCTTTATCTTTCCTCAAGCATCACACTGAGTCCCTCACACACTTTTATATGAGAGGAGAGAAAGATATTGTTGTTTTCATATTCCTTAAAAAAGTAACTACTAATACCAACAAATACAAAGAAAATAGTCAACTTTGAAAATATGTCCAGGGAAAAAGCAAGCATTTAAGTCAGGTTCTCATGTTTAATAAGGTACATGAATTCATTAGACTTCTTTCACTGCCACCAGCAGATATACACCAGATCAACACCCATATTGTCATTAAGAAATGAACACTCTACTTGATCCTGCTACTAACTACAAAGGTGGCATTCTTCTGAAGCCAATGAATTACAGATTGTTTTTTAACGTCACTGTAGTAAGGTTATCAGTGAACTGCAGTTTTAGGGAAAAAAAAGCCAACAATCACTTCTTTGCCACTAAAATAATGCAATTTCTGCTTTTAATACAAGCATTCCCTCCTCAAGAGTTTTCCAATCAGGATGTTTAGGAGTCTGTGGCCACAAAAACACACATGGGGCTATAGAATCAGACTCTGCTCCTTTTATACGTGCACTAACTGATCACTCAGTAATCTGAGAAACCTATGCTGTCTGCAGCAGAGGATGAAAAGCATGACATGTACACAACCATCACATTAGATCTGTCAAAATCAAGATGCCCAAGGAAATTAAAGTGGATTGGAAAACACAAACTTCAGAATAGTTCTATCAAGTTAAATTCACCTTCAAAATGTTCTTCTTAACTTCTTAGGAGACTGATATTAGAGCAATATTTTTTACTTATTCCATCAAAATATATGTAAATTAACTGGACAGGCAAATACACTTTGACCTTGTTACCTCCTTGGGACTACAACCAACTGGAAATGTAATAGTCACCATTGTGTCTCAAAGCCAAACTAAAATTGATCTTGGGTAATACAGAAAAGATTGTTTCAAACATGTGATTTTTGTGTAATTTGGTAGTCATTTGATTCATGTATGTGATTTTAGACCATGATGAGAAGTTAGTCACAGGTCTGAAAATCTAAAGGTAATAATGAACAAAACCTTAAAAGTGGTAGCTTTGTATTTTTCTCTTTTTGACAGTACTATAAGATGATATGATATATTAACACAGTTTAACTCATCAATTCATATTTGCTTACAATTAGGCTTAAAGACATGCTGAAGTCTTCTAAAACTATTACCATGACACAATACATGGAAGATGGCATCGCTGCATGACAAGGAACAAAATGCAGCAGCTCTCCACCTCTGCAGCAAGTGCTGAGCTCACCGATTTCACCACAAACCTATGAAATGGAGATACTGTACTTCTGCACACACTTTAAAAAACCATAAATCCTCATGATGGGAAACTTTGGGCCCTGCAAGGCTGATACTTTGCCTTATCTAAGCAATTTCACACAGCAGGATATTAGAACTTACCTTTTTTTGCAAACACTACTCCTGCATACCTGCTCTATTTGGGCCCAACCAATGAATTAACCATATGTTTACAAGAAATAATAACTGTCACAGGCAGAATTGCCTTCTGCTGAAGGAGATTAAAGCATAATCTCTTTCCAGTAGATGGCATATTGATAGCACTGTATCATTTTTTAAACTTCCTGTTGAAGAATTACTCTGTATTGAAAAGTTACTCTACCTTCTACACAGCTAGTTAAAAATCAAGTGACTGAAAGAAACTGCTGAGCAGAGTAGTCCAAGACTTCCATAAATCTCCAACTCTACAAGAGAATTTCAGCCTCATTTTTAACAGGTTCACAGAATCAGAGAATCATTTTAGTTAGAAAAAGACCTCTAAGAATATTGAGTCCAACTGCTAACCTCATACTGTCAAGCCAACCATTAAGCACCTCGTACCAATCTCCTACCAAAAGGAAAACTTCACTTTGCAACACGTACTGTACTTGGGTAGAATTTTAACTGGAATTTGTCTCTGATAATTTTCATCCCTCAATTACTTAAAAGCATGTCATCTTTTGCCACAAAATTATACTCTTATTAAAGTACATCTACTCCTCAGAGTCATACTGTTCATAATTAGCATTCACATGCCAACTTCTACTTCATGTTATTTCCAACTATCTTTTTGAAAAGTAGGGAGGGCTGAATTTTTTTCACAATTATCAAGAATAAGCTACAGTTCATTTTTCACACAGGCAATATTTTCTCAAGATGACAAGAACCTGCTAAATTTTAGAGCTTTGCATTATATACCTTGTCCCAGTTTAGTTTCCTGAATGTTCCAATACTTTGTAAGGCACTTCATAAAACCAATAAAATATGAAAATTTGGAAGAGTTTCTCACACTCCTTTTCACTACAGTTTAATCTGCACAAGCTCATGTAAGATACAAGCCCTCTTCTGCAAAAGCTGTCTTCATTCTTTCTCCCCGTTTTAACTCTGGTATAATTCAGCAAAGACCATATCATTCTTTAAGAAGTGTGAAATTATTAATCCAAATTGACAAGAAGTTTCACACATGACTGCTAGTAACTGTTTCCTTAGACCACTTATGAAGCCAGGAGAGATAATTATTGAATCACAATATATTACAATTTTCTTCCAAGTGTTATATTTCAAAGAGCATAGTAGTGGCTCATACGGACTGGTACTGTAAAGTCCCTAAGTCAGAGGTGTTACACAAAATAAGTATCTCTCCCCTATCAGTAACAACTCCCTCCAAAGGAGTGAAGTAAATGAGTACTTGAAATATTTTGACATTCCTAATTTCTCCCTGCACTGGGGAGAAATCACTCCTACTCAGAGATTTTCAGAGTTATTATTTACCTGTGTGAGAGTATACACAGATATGTGCTCCTGCTGCATCTGACATTGAGTACTTAGCAGGGGCACACCTTCCTCTTTTTTCTTTACTTATTATTTTAATTCTCAGTGAACAATTAAAGCTTAAAACATGCAGCGCTTCTGAAAAATGCTGCTTCCATACTGATTTTAAAAGAGATGGAAAATAAGTGAAAAGACACATTCCCCTGGTAAATGTACACACATATATCCCCTAATAACATGCTTCACAGACATTAATAATGAGCACCCTATAAACTTCTAATGCAGCAGAAAAATGCCACAGTCAAATTCAGGCTTGATTTGCCAATAAGGAACTGGAAGTTAAGAAGCCTGAACTGAGAGTGGTGTCATTATAACAGATCTGCTCTGTACCCAGCATTAACTTTCCATCTGTGTACATCAAGACAATGGGATAGTGTCTCTCAGCTTTATCTTTTCTTTGATGAACATGTTATGTCTACAGCATAAAGAATACACTTTGTCTGAGCAACTCAGCACTATACATTATCTTCTCAGAAAACTGCATGGTGAGAACAGGTTATATTTTTAAGCAGCTGTTTATATTCTCTGAGGGATTTATTATACTTGCAAAGAAAGAAATGCAGCAACTTTTTAACAGGTTTCCTGGCTTTGAGGTAACACTGCAACATCCCACCTGCATTTCACAGTTAAAAAAAGAAAAAAAAAAAAAAAAAGGTAAGCCTTAAGTCTACATTCAGATACAGAAACCTACATTGAGATGAGATTGGTCAAGTGTTGATATTTCTTGCATTCTGTAAATGAAGATGTTAGCATGTTCTCAGTTCCAGCTGTTTGGCTTTCTTATTTGTGATGAAATAGAGCCTACCTGTTTTTACTGCTATATGTATAAAGCTGATATTTGTTACTGTCTCGTTACATCACATAAGGTGTGGGTCAACTTTCACACCTTTTAAAAAAAGCCCAGAAACACCAAGAAAAGGCTCAGTATCTTTCAGAGGACCAGGTGGAGGAGGGGAGAAGATAAGAATCAAAGAAGATATCTGCTCTAAACTTCTTACCCCAGTCATAGCCGAAATCTATTATTTCTCTTGAGAGCACTGAATAAAAAATGGTGCAAACAAACCCAGGAGAACTCCAAGCAAAATAGCTCTCGGTACTCACCTAATGCTGAAGACCAGTGCAGGAAAAAGAGGCAGCAAGTAATAAGCAGAGATGAATTTCATAGTGGAGCGCCTGTTCCGTTCCGTTCCTCACTCTCCTCTTCGCAGCGAGGCTTTTCCCCGCTCCGGTGGCTCCCGAGACCCGCCTCGCCCGGAGAGCTGCTCGCCCTGCTCCGCCGGAGCTGCCTGACCAACAGACCGAGCGCGGAAGGGAGCTCCGAGTGGGATGGAAGCTCCGGGAGTGATGTCACATTCACGGCGAGCTGCTGGTGCCAGCCCCCCTCCCGGCCCGGGGGCTGCGTCCTCCGCCCCCCGCCCTCTCCCGGGGCCGCACCGGTAGCCGCCGAACTACGCGGTGGACCGGGAGGGATGGGCGCACGGTGCCTGGCGCTTCTCCCGGAGGGCACGGCGGAACATAGCAGAGAAATTCTTCCTGGAAGACAAAAAGAAAAAAGATGATAATGAAAACGCCACCGATATTTTGCAATCCGTACCTTTTAATGAAGCGAATATCTAGTCAAGACAAAACGATATAGAGGCAGGAATTGCTTCCAGTAGATGTCAAGTCACAGCTCAGTCTGCCACTACACATGGAAAGGTATCATATCTGCAAAGCAAGAATTCACCAGCTACTGTTTAGCAGTTAGGTATTCTTTCACCCTAGTACCACATCAAGTTGAAGGTAAGAGCAGGAATAGCTTCCAAAATGGTATTTTGAAACACTGATGTAATCTCTAGAAACCCTTTATCACCTCAAACAACTGATAAGACCTTCAAAGACATTAAGACTGTTTACTTGCTTCTGTGTTTGTATTTCACCTGATCTTCATCTTGATTGAAATCAGCCCTTGGTTATAGATGTTTGCAGAATCTAAGTATTGCTTACCTTGCCACAAGTGAAGCTCATCTGATGGATCTGATGGTAAATCATATGGAAGTGCAACATTTAAACAAGCATCACCATTCTATACAATACCAAAGCTAAAACCAAACTTGTCTACAAGTGAATGAAGCGTGATCACTACAAAAAGGAGTTTTGGTCACCTATGTGCTTTTCTGGTCAAATGAAAGGCATCAGAAACCACATTGTTCATCACATATATAAAAGTTTCCATAGTTTAAAGCTGATGGGCCATTGTAGTCAACTGTTTATTCAGGAATAATTTTGCAATCTACCAGTACAAATAGAAGTTCACCTTTTGAAATAAATGGAAACTTTTTTGAAGTTAACATTAACTCTTAATAGACATTCACATGACATACAAACAAAATTAATAATTAGTTACTACATTCTTCAGTAACAAAGTAAGAGGACAGAGAGAGAAAGGAGAAAAGAAAAGGCAACGTACATAGCCAAAAAGGAATAACGTAGTTCTGGCTCCTCTTCCTTGTGTCTCAACTCTAGTAGTTTGGGGTTTTTTTTCAGCACACCTGGTTCTATTCAACCACATTAATTTAAATCATCATTGTTATTTTGATGCTACATACCAGCATGAAAGAAACAGTCATGTTACCATGGATACTTATGATAAAACTGTAAAAAGGTCATAAAAAGTGCAGTCAGCCTGTCATTTTTCTCTTCCAGAAAGAGCCAACATTCTCAGGCTACCAGACACCTCAGTCATTTAGCAGCAGCTAATACTTCTGTCTTCTTTTTATGTGCACACGTATGAGGTGGAATGGAGGGGAAGGTACTTGTAGTGCATCAAGAGAGTAAATCTTGCCTGGTGATGCTGAGTGAGCTTAAGAAAGCTTGGGAAATTTTTCAACCTGAGGAATTATTTTTTAATTCTGTTACTGCCCTGACCTTTTTTTTTTTTTTTTTTTGGAGGGCAGGAGGTGGAATAGAGAAGCCTACTGCTAAGACTTCGTTTCATCTCAACAGTTTTACCATGCTTGCACAGAATATCCCCAAAAATCATTTAGTGGCTTCAGCACAGGTTGTCTGCAGTGTCATACCCCATCACCTAGACATCACATTATTATTGTTTGCATAATTTCTCCATCCTGATCAGAATTGATTGAACAATAGGAAGCTTTCATGCTTACCCACACTGCTGCTTTAGTCCTGCTCTGATGTAAATATCCTATCCAGACTATCATAGCTCAGTTTCAGCCTGTGAACATCTCATGGGCTCAGTGTAATGGATTTGTAGCAGCAAGCTTTCCCATCTGAGGTCAGGACAAGGGAGTGTGAGCCCCTCAGTCCACTGTGGGACACAATGTGGAACCAGGCAGTTAGAGCAGCATTCGCTAAGCAGGGATTGCAGCAATTGCAATCCTAAAGACTGAGATACACACAGATAAAATTGTATTACTGTGAAGGTAAATGCTTAGCAGTAGTTATACAAGTAGGACAAAAGGAAAACCTGCATTTTTAGGGGCAAGCTTCTATAATTAAAGACTGGACATTTAATCTCAAATGCTACCATTGAAGGACTTAATGGTGCTCAAGCTGTTTGCCGGAAGACATAAGGGGAAAAAAAATCCTTTTTCCCCCTTATATTCAACCAACTGACTTTGATCTGGAGCTTTCTGTTGTTTTGAAGGGTTTGGGTTTTTTTCTTGCATTTTTTAGGAGATGTATTTTAACAGTGTAACATGCATCTTAAGAACAATATATTTATACCAATAAAGGAAGAGAATTGTTTGCAGGTTTTCCTAGACTTAGACTGTATAGTCCATTTGTTTAGTGCTGTGTACACTTAAAGCGAGATCAAATATTAATGTGTAACTTCAAAGACCTCAGATAGAAATATTGCATATAGACACTTTAGGCATGAGGAATTCTTACAAAATATGTTATTTTTCACTCTTATAATTAAAGACACTCTATTTCTTGACTCCAATTTATTTGCAGTCTCGCTAAATAAATAATTAGTCCTAGCTTAGCAAGCAGAAGGTGATTACATATACTCCTTTACAAATAACCATACACAGAAAATATAAGGAGAAAACAACGGAAATAATACTACAAAATTCCAAGGCATTTCAAACACTAGTCACACAGTTTCTTGCAACTTTGTCAAAATATACTTATCATATAAGAATGGCATTGCCTACCTTAGAGAAGAAAACAAATCAACTGCCTCCCTTTACAAAATATAAAACAAGCTTATGCTTGCCAGAGCAGAAAGACAGCCATTTATGTATCTATTTATGTAGTAACTCCTATAACAGGGGTCCTAGTTTTATTTTCATTCTTTGGAAATAATAGTAATAAAAAAAAAAGGAATCATGAAATGATGGCATATATTATATTCACTTATTCTGAATGCATAAGTGTTAAAATACAGAGAAATCTCTATAAATATACTGAAAGTAGACCATGCTATAAATTTAAAACATTGAAGTCTTCATGAGACGTTGCACAAAAGACTTTTAGAAGAACAGAAATAAATATAATACAATTTATTTCAGGATTCTTTACAAATGCAACTGGCACATTGTTATTTGATTAGAAAAATGCAACTGAGGTAAAGCTATGGATACAACATAAGTATCTCAATTTCATGTCCAGTGCTGTGTAAAGTGGAATACATTATTATATAGTAGTTGTGTCACCACTGCAGTGTAGAAAATGTGAGGTTTTGAATGTATTTTTTATGTGTGCTTACACATGTACAAATGCACATGCATGTATATTTTTGTTGAACTGAAGCATCGTTTTAGATAACTAGAACAGTAACTTGATACATTTTTGTACTCTATACCACATACTGCATTTCTATGTCTTAAAAAGACTAGCTAGATATACTGAGGTTCCAAGTAATAATGTAATCTCTGCAATACAGTATTAGAAATAGTATCTTGAATAACAGAGGGAGTACAAAACCAGAGACATCAGCACTCTCTTCTTTAAAATAATTGTTGTGAGACAGTTTGCACTGTAGACCACAGTGATGCAAGATGAATGCAAGCAGAGTTCTTAGACAAGAGTTTTGGTTGTGCAGGAGCAGAAGGAACAAGTGACTCACAGAGACACTTCATCTCTTATTGACATTTTTCTCTCCCTTAAAGACAGGCTTCACTTGAGCTTTGATCATAGATTCAGCATTTCTTTTCCCAATTTTTCCTCCTGCTTTTCCCACTCCATCTTCTCATTCCTTCTCCTCCTTGGTGAAGTATTTCTCTACCTTTGGAAATGCTCCTTAAGTAAACTCTTAACAAATTTGTTAAGTTACCGAAGGGCAAAAATGTTCTTACCAAAATAGGAAGACAAAGTATAAGTCTCAGGGTGAGGTATTTCAATATTAGGCCCAATGTTTCATATCCACATAAACAAACACCATCAGCACTATACAAACACTATCGGCACAAAAACATACATAGAATTAATGCATGAAGCTTACTACTGCTCTTGACTGAAATCTGACACATTAACAATACTACTTTCTGAAATAATAGGTTTTGGAGTGACAGATCCCAACTCAGTCTTCAACACACAGGCTTTTATAAACACTGCAGGAATTCCCATGGTCTAGATGATGAAGCCCCGGAGACTTGCTTGCATGGCAAAAGATCCTTGAGTGACAGAAGTGTCTAAAAAGCATGGATGAGTTTCTAGCAGTTTCTTCTTCTGCAGTGTATATTTCACATTCATTTAGAAGTGTATATTTTAGGTGAGACAGGGCATTATTAACTCTTACAAACATGCACATAGGAAAATTCAGAATCAGTTAGCTAATGTACCCCTCACAGCATAGCAGAGAAAGTCTGATATGTCATTATCTCAACTTTTTGAAAGATTAGAAATAAATATCTAGCAGTAAGTTTAAATACCATATCACACAACAAAGTACCATTAGGATACTAGTTCACAAGACATTGGTGCATCTTCTTCATTTGCATTCAGCCAAAAAAGTAAAGCAACTGCCCAAGAATGGTGCCTAAATAACTAAAAGACCAAGAAAAAACATTAAAAAATCCCATCCTGGCTACCACAATACTGGATTTATATCGAACATTAGAGTTGAGTAAAAGCTGCTGCAAAGATCCTTTTGAAGGTCATTTAAATTTTTTAAGATATTCCCCTTTAAATCTAAGAACCAGACATTTCAGAAGCAAGTTCATTAAAATAATAAAAAGGTAAATTTAACCTCATGATAACACTGCTTATAGCAGGCTAGACTTGCAATTCAATTTATCATTTGAACCTTCAGCAAATATAATGCAGCCCATATTGGTTTGCTGTTAAAGTACAGTGAAGTGAGCAATTTCATGAACAAGTGATTACAGGAAAAAATAAAGTCTTATTCACTCTACAAAACACCTTTTTTTCCCACTGTCTAAACCAGTATTTAATATGTAACATATCTGGGCTGCCGACCCTCACTCCAAGCTAAGACCTACATTTTGTATGTTAGAGCTGCAGTAGTTCTGGTAGTGACAAGACTTGATCCAACCAATACATACATGATAGGAAGCAGTTTTAAGAGCTCAGAAAATTCCCAAGTGGGTTGGTTTTCATCCTGTGATGCTATGAAAACTAAGTAAATTTGAAATTTCTGAAATTCTCTATATTTATCACAGAACCAGTAGTGTTGAATCTCTCCAACTATAAATTTACATTTCAATTTGAATGTGGTAGATGGAAGGAGGGGAGAGAAGAAAACAGAACAAGGGAAATCTGATCCTCTGTTTCTTACTGCCTAGGTTTCATAAGTACAAGAACTACATCAGATCTCAATGTCTACAAGTGACCTGTGATATATTACTTAGCATTAGGAAACTTGAAACAGTTTTTTTTTGGTAGAAGCTTCTGCATAAGCAGCTGTTACAAATGTCTCTCCTTGTAGGTCTAAAACAAGTCCTCACAGATAACTTGTAGATGCTGTTAGATGAGGGAGTGTTTAGATGACACTGTAACAAGCACTTTGTGTCCAAAGTTTCAGAGAGACCTTTCATTTTGTAGCTACAGGAACTGGGATTTAAATCAAACAGGCCACCAGGTTCACTATGGTCACGGAAATACTGTTTCAGTCTGCAATTATTGACATCAAAACTACTTCTGTAGCATTTCTGAGCTGATGTTTGCTTATGGCCAGAAGACAGCTGAGGGCAAGTCTACCTTCTCACACCAAAATTTAGCTCAGTTGAAGTCAGCATTCATTTAAAACTGAAGGCCAAAAACAATGTGCATACCAAAGTGAGCTGACAATCAACATACAGGTCCATTAAAGAATTATTTATTGTTTAACTCTGAAACAATGTTATCATTTAATAAATATTGTGGAATTTGGATAAGTTTGACTTCTATAAAACAAAGGCTACTTGATAACACATCCAGGTCAAAGAAAAATCTTAGAAGTCTCAGAAAACATTTCTTTTCCATTTCTGTGTGGCTCATTGGTTTCAAAACTTAAAAGGCTCCACAACAGTATTTTAATTAAATTTCTAACAGAGCAAGAAAATAACAACAAAACTCAGTTACATCTGGTAACCATTCTTGGCTTCACAGTTTTTCTAGGTACTGTGATCAATAGACTTCAGAGTATGCTCAAAATCTCTTTAAGGACTTGTTTCCATTTAAAATTATGTAATTTTTTATTTTAAAATAGGTTTGAATAGTAATTTTAAATTTTGTATCATGCTTCTCTTCCTCCCTCCTTAATTTAAAACAGTAGAGGTAGGCAGGTACTTGTGCTTAAATGTAGAGCTGATGATCTCTCCCAGTACATTTGGATCCAAACTGACCACAACAAACAAGAACCATGTGTAGAAACAAATCAAATCCGATTAAATCATTTCTCAAGCATTTGGTCTTCTACAGCTATAATGAGATTGAATGCCATCCAAGAGAGAATTAGTGCAATGAAGTCATTAGGATATTTCAGTCTTGAACTTTACAAACATCCCAATCCAGACGATCTAAATATCAGAACTGCTATACATCCTTTTGGTAAATCTTTTTATATATTTTGATTCATCTGCACATAATTTGTCATCATTTATCTGTTGAAAACCCATAGTGTGAAATACTTTGAGACATTTGAGGGGCAAGGTGGCATGGAAATCGCACAAGCTACTGTTGATAAGCTTCTCATAAGGAATATTGCATTAATGGTAAGTATTTCTGCCTGTATGTTAAATAACAACAGGAATAGTCCCTCAAAATAGTCAAACGTCATGCAACATAATGACTAATAGTGTAGAAGATACACACATAAACCTTACCTATATCATGTCATTCTGAAACTGCTATAGCTATTTATGACAGCCATAAAAATGTTTTCCACTTCATTCTATATTTGGTTTGCTTTATTGTGTTGTTTTATAATATACAAGTTGTAATAATGTTTTTATGGACAAATAGAGGTTACAGTAAGAGATTACAAGCAAAGGAGAGTGTTCCATGGTTTCTTTACAAAGCCACAAAAGAACATGTTGTGTGCTCTTATTCACATCAGTAATATATATATATATTCATAACTAAGTCTTCATAACTTTTTTTAATAAAGTAGGAATGTAAGGCTTTAACTGATAATTGCATTTTCTTGATGAAATAATGAGAATTTCCTAGTATTTTGAGCTGTTTTCTGTTATACTCTATTAAAAATCTGATTTTTGAAAAGCTAGCAGAGCTGCAGCTCTAATTCAAAATTCTTAGCTATGACATGCATTAGGATTATATTGTCAAGATCATATCAAAATGTCATTAATATAGAATTAATGGGAACTCAGTGAAATTTGCTATATTATATCAACAGTGGGATCGTCACACTAATAGCATGTTATAATTGCATAGTTAAAAAATCTTGCAGATCTCTGCATTATAAGGGAATAATTGTAGTTAGAAAAAACTACTCTAAAGCAATTGTGTCACTGCACTTATTTTTAATATTAATCATAATTATTTTCATTGAATGCTTCATTAATGGTCTTAAACACACAGTTGACAAAAAAGCACGGTAATCAACACAGTATCAGTCAAGCAGATGAAACAAGTAGGAGCAGGACACTTTTTTGCCATTTTCCTGGGACACTTCAATGTTAACCCATTACTTCTGTCTTCTCTTACAGTGCTGGGAAGGACAGTAGCAAAGACAGCATCTGCACTTCTCCACAGCCATCTGTGATCCTCCTATCTATAGTGAAGACTAAAATGCATGGTAAAAAAATTAAGCTGAGAGCTGAGATACTGAGCTCATGAAGACCCTTATGATTCCACTGAATTCAGAGAGAAACAACTGTTTTATATTCTCTCAAAATATGGCCTAAAATATTTCATAGTACTTCTCATATTTTCTTCACTGTTCTAAAGTTTCAAATTCCAGCCAAAATGTGTATCAAATTAGACACTTAAGTGACAAACACTGGCCATATTTTTTAAAGTACTAGTAAAAAACAGAACAGTCTTCATTATTTAATAGGTTGTTGGGTTTATTTTTTGTTTCAAATCCTATTAATATTGTTTAAGAATCTTTCACTGGTGCAATGTTTCACAACCACCAAAAAAACCCCAAAAGGCTGTTTCAAAGGGGAGGAAACATAGTTTTAAAATTGTCTTGAATAATCACAAAATGTTGATGTTTACTCCAATGTTCTTGGCTACCAAGAGCAGCAAAATCAAAAAAAATCACAGTAGTTATAGTGTGGTTATTTAACTTACAAGAATTTCTTCTCCATCTTTCCCTTCCAACCCCTACCATTCTGTGATTTTATGATCGTTAAACAAAATAAATCAACCAACCAGGATTTGGAAGCAGTTGCATAAAATTTCTAGTGCTGTTAACCTTTTCAGGTCATAGCTAGATTTCATAGAATGTAGCATTTCATTATCTCCATTCTTAGGAATCTGGTCAAGTACATAATCTGTGAGATCTAGTATCAAATAGACCTTGACTCAATGAAAGGATTTCAACAGAGCCCAGGGATTAAAACTGCAACTGTTAAGCTCTCTGCTTTTCCAGCTCACTTTGCCACCAAAGTGATATGGGAGTTTTGAACATGTTTTCAAACCATGTTTCCTAATTATTTTCTAAGTGGAGTAGAATTCAAAATTACATGCACATAAATACAAAACCTGTTATTAAAAAGGTCATTTAATAAGTCTGCTTTTAAACTGGCTAAAAAACCTGTATCACTGACATGGAAACATACTGAAAAAGGTGAAGAGCCCTCTCTTGTCTCGTGGAGACTGCTGCAGGACAGAAGGGAAACACTTTGAATTGTGAAAGGCCCTATCCCATTAATTCCAGTTAGAATTTATTCCTGTGTTTAAATCGATGCAAAAATAACATCAATGTAAACCCTGTGATAACTAACCAGATATATAGACGACTTTTGTCATCTAGATAGATATCTTTTCTTTCTACATGAACTAACTTTTTGAATTGTAATTTCCATCCATAAATATGAGCTTCCACTGATTCATGAGGTATCTTTTGAAATTTTAAGACTAATATCGATTGAAACACTCACCAGTGAATCACTGAACAGTAGTACAGGAACAACACTCATCTCTATAGCTCTTTTGTTCATTCCCATCTCTCCCCACTAGTCTAGTTTTCTACCTGCAGAAGTAAGAGGAAGACATAGAGGTACTAATGGCCAGAAAATTCAACAGGAGAAACAAAGAATGACACAAGAGACTGACAGGACACAGAGCTATGAGTCAGTCTATTCAGTCACCTTATGGCTGACTGCATTACTGCTTTTCTTTCAAGAAATGTAGATTCTTTCAATGGGGAATACATCTAACAGTCTTCTTGAATAACCACTGGCTAGAAGGTTGGAAAAGGGGTATGATTTTTTTTTTTGGTCACAGCAATGAACAGGGTCACAAAAAGCTCATGCAAAGAAGGTCAGCATTCAAGCACAGCATGCAACATGGCATGTACACATGTAACTATTCAGCTTTCACATCCCATTCTTTAACCACAATAGGTTCTGTGGAAAAGTCAATTATTTGAGCTCTGCATGAGGTAGGATGATTTGTCCCTAAGTACACTGTCATTTCAATAAAATCTTCAAGAAAAAAAGCACTCTACAGTCTAATTCCGTAGAAAAAAAGAGAAGTCTTCATTCTGTGTAAGCTGAGAAAAAACACTGAGTACCTATCATGATATAGATTACTATACATTAAGGGCATTTTAGACATTGAAGCAACCTCTGTCTAAAATAGACTGAATGCTTTCAGATAGAACTTCAAAGGTTCAATACATTGCTAAACCCACTGATGCTCAGCATCCTGAAGATCTACTTAATGATGCATTTCAGCTTCTGCACATGTTAAATAATATACAATCTCTCACTCTATAATATATAATTATGAAATCATATATTCAGAACCATCTGCTCCTACATTTTCACCTGAATGTGTGGTTGCATTCACTTTACCATCACCTTCAATAAAAAGAAATCGAAAGAACCAACTGTTCTTCTGACATTTCAAGTTTCATCTTTCTAAAGTTGTATTCTGTGTCTCTCTCAGAAGGCAGATGCCTCTGAATTTAAGGTGGCATGTTGTTTTTTATTTTTACACAAGCTGCTGAGAGACTAGTTAAGCAAGAACCATGCTTCAAATGATGCTTGTTTTTTTTTTTTTTTTAGCTATGGTACTCATCATAAGGCTGACCTGTATAAAGAAGATTGAACTGGAAAATTAAGGAAAGTAGGAAAAAATTCCAATAACATATTTTTTGGTTCTTTAAATAACATTTTTAAGTAGACTATCACATTGTCTGCAAACCAATTGTGGCATGTTTCTACTCATCATCTAGTCTTGTATTCCATCTATGCTGGAATGTATAATAAAGCACTTTGTTAGTTTTTGCAGGGGGCATGTTTTGCAGATTTTTATTATTATTATTCGTAAACAAGCAGCAGTTAGAAAAGGAGATGGCTGAGATTCTTGGAGAGTAAAGTTGAAGTATCATGTTACTACAGTGTTAAAATTAAACAGTATAATCTTTGTATTCCTTCTTAAATATCAAGCTTATAGCTAAGTTGTCACCAACACTGATTTTTGGTTTGTGACTCTTCAAAGAGTAAGTCTATTATCAAGCTCATGTAAATCAAAGAATACAGCAATATATTAGCATTTGATCTCATCCAATAAGGGAGAGGAAGTGATGAAAGGGTTTGTTTACCATTTCTGAAGTATAAAAGAATTACCAGCATGTAATTCATACTGTACAGAGACTTTCTTGCTTGGTGATTTTTACCCATAACAGAACAGGCATGACTGAAAGATTAACTCAATATATTATTTGAGCATTTCTACTGAGATTTGTTATTAATCTAGAACAAACCATGACATTTTAAATCTTCACCCTGGCTGCTCTGTGAAATCTATTAAATTACATGTGAGTGTATGAATAATTTTTTAATACAATCCTTCAGCTAATCACTTTTCATTAGCTACTGAAAGCTAATGTATAAATGTGCTATTTTTTAAAAAAAACAATATTTAACTGTAGAAAGTTCCATAAATACTGGGAACAACTTTAAAAAATGGTACCTACAAAATGCAAATTAACACTTTACGTTCCTCTTTAGTTTTGTCATTCCCCTACAGAAACACACAGCTGATAATATTCCACATTAAGTATTTAAAGCCTCTCCAACCAACTTTGCTGTATTTTCTCTGACTATTGTACTACTTTTTTGACCCTTAATATTTGATAGTTCAAGACTTTCCTATGGTAGCCCCTTAATTTGGGCTTGATTCTGTCACATTTTAACAGGAAAAAAAAAAAAAAGAGGTTTTGCAGGTCACAAAGCAGGTATATAATTACCTGTCTTTTCCTACAACCAGCGGCTACCTGGCAACTGCCTGTCACACAAAAATGCTAATTGCATGATCTGATATAGCATTGGAAGTGACAAGGTGAAGTTCACCAAAAAGTTAATTTGATAACAGACTACATGAGTGAGACCCATAATATATAGTATTTTGGGTAGTTAGGATCTGTTTTGTTGTTTGCTGTCCTCTGGAGAAGATGGTTTCCTCTAACTAAATCTTCCAAATACCACTTTAGTGACCTTTAAACTCTTTGAAGCCACTATATACTGCTCCCCATTCGCAGGAACTACTCTGTTTTAGAATCATTAATAACACTGAACACAAAAGTCTTTAAACCATATTTTTACAGTTAATGATTACCTTCACTATGCAATACTGTCTTATTGTTTGTCCCCAACCTTGGGTGAATCATAATTTCAATAGGCTTGACTGAGTCTGATTGTAGAAATACTCCAAGGCAAGTAAATTAATTAGATAGCTTAGATAACTATGGTGGCTTTTATATAACAGGAGAGAGTAGTAGTGTACACATTCATTTTTCCAGTCTATCTGTTTAAATATACTCATTCTAAGGATAATTACAATGTCTTACAAACAAAATGGTTCAACCCTGCTATTATGTTTTTCTACTTTAGAGAAGCACTTAATTCCATTCCAACAAAAAAGTGACATTTTGTACATTAAACTCACAATTTTGCTTATATAGTAAGTGAAAAAAAATAAACTAATGTTAAAATGCAATAAACTAAGCTCCAATAGGCAGCTTTTTGATCTCCTGAGTAGTTTGGCTGTAACTTTGAAGCCTAGCTGCGGTGACAAGTGACCCAGCCCCTTGGTAAAGAAGGCTGTAATTTAGTTTTGATATCCCTTCATACTTTTATCCAGCTTGAAAATGCTTTCTGAAATCACCTATCCACATTGCTCAAGCTTCTACAAATAGAGGTTATCTAAATGCTATTTTCCCATCACATGCAGATTAGTACCCTGTACTAGCAATCATTTGCATTTCTCTACGGCTCTTGCCGGAAGCAAACAGGGCTGAGCAAAGTCTAACATCTGCTTTAGATGTTGCATACCTACATGTTCTTTACTTAGAAAAACAATAGTATATGATGTCCATTGAACAAGCAGTCCCAATCCCAAGCATACTGTTAGCAGGATTATGCCACATAACGGACTCATGAACAATTTTAACGATATCTTTCTTGCAATAAGAGTGTATCAACTTTTCCAAAGATCTGAAAGTATCTAGTTGAGGGAGTGGGAGGAGAAGCAAGAGCTCAAAAGACTTAAAGAATGGGATAAATTTTCAAGTAAGGCCTTAAAGAAACAAAAAGGCCAAAGAACCTGTGGAGAAGCCCAGTTATTTCCATATGCAACTATTGTTACATTATATACTAAAACCTTGGCACTTTTTGCCTTAATTTATTCAACTCTTTATAGAAATGCAGATTGCAGAAGTTAATATAACTTAATTGTGAAGAAGGTGATGCTGCTAATATTTTCCATGCAGCCTTGCCTCAGACTTTCCAAATCCATCTGATGTGTTACTGATGACAGAAAGTAATTCTCTGCATGTAATTTATGCTTTTTGGTTTTTTTCCCCTTTTCCTCTTTAGTCATTCTCTGTTTTTGACATTTATTCTCCTCAGCCACATACCAGATATGTGTCTTGCTGCTCACAAAACAGCAGGTGGTGATGAATAAACAGTACTACGTAACTTCCTCAGAAGAGGGTAGCTCTGAATTAGTCATCTGCACAAAAATCTCATTGTAAATAGCACTGAAGCAAGCAACAGATGTTTTAGTGTAACTGGACTATTATGATAGCACAAAGGTTTTATCCTCCTTCACTCTGATTTAGTTTTTTTAGGCTGTACTAACACAAATACAGCTCCATCAGATAGATGTCAATGTAATTGCTTGTCAATTCTTCTCTCCTCCTCCATGCATTCTGTCTGTGGGGATCCCATTCCATCCCTGACCCCTTCCCCAGTAGATAAATAATTGCCAGGAGGATTTTTGCAAAGAACACATTTCCATGATAATTTCAGAACATGCACAACAAGCACTTATTACTTTAATAAAAAGCAAAAAGTAACCATTAATGAGACTTCCACATATATATATTTATATATAAATATAAATGCTCTGATGCTATATATCATCTTAACTTCAGCAATTTACAGTGGCCAGACATAAACACATGCAGAATGAAAATCAAATGGAACCAAATATTCCAGAATGTTGCAAGCCTAATGTTGAGAGCATAACCTATCATAGTAGAGCTTTAAAACGTAGGTATCACTGCAGCATATATTTAAGAACATGCTAGGCCTCAAATAATGGACTAGTCTCAGAGGCAATACACTGCAGAACTTCGTCTTTCACATGTGTTCTCAAGGCCAGAAAGCAGAAGACAATAGTTCCTAATATAGGAACACAAAAACATTATTTAGCTAAGACTGGTATAGAATAGCTATTTGTTGGAATCATTTTAGAAGAATATTCAGAAATCTCCACACAGGATTTCTAGGCAGGTTAATTTCAGTTAACAGTAAATTTCCTTTCTAAGGTTTTCTGGTTACCTCCAAGCAAAACAAACTTGAAAACCTCTATTTATTTGTTTTGTTTTAGCCTAATCTAACAAGAGCTTCCTTCATTCATGCTCAAATCCTTTACTTTTTTTTCAAATCAATTCCTTAAAATTCAACATTCTGCAGATATCGGTTCTGTTAAAAGAGGTTGTATAGGAAAAAAAAATCTCATTAAGTAAGAATTAAAACTCATTCCCTAGTCATGAATTTTCAATTTATTTGATTTATTATTCATAAGAATGTCAAGAAGTAGCATAACTGTACTCCAACTGTAATTCTTTTAAAGTAATTTAAATTATTTTAATTTATTTTTCATTTGTATCTGTTCCTTGTTTTCTGAGGGCATTGGTAAGATACAGTAGCAGTAAGTCCTTTTCCTGTAGTTAGTTTCAGACCTACCAGTCATGAGTTTATAAAGTTTTACCATACAGATTTTAGTCTTCATTTGCCAATCCAAAGTCTGCCAAACATCTGCATCCGTTGAGTTCTTGTGGAACAACTTCCCTCTTATTTCTAGCTGGTTTGTCACCTACTATGATGATTTTTCTACCACCAAGTAATACACCTTCCTAAATCATTATTTAGTTTATACTCTAAATTATATTCCAAAACATTTTTTCCCCATGCTGTAACAAACTGCTTGAGTCCTTAATTTCTTTTTCTCTTAAGCTTGTTTTGAATTCATGAAAGCTACCTAGCACTCACACAAAAGCAACCTTTTTTTTCACCATTTAAAGGTATTTGGAGAGATTTTGCCAAATGCTTTTAAGAAATTGAGATATAATTTGTCTTTCTTTTCCATCTTTTTTTTAAATAGAGACTCTTGCTTAGTGCTGTGGCTGAGGAATATACAGAATGGCCCAGGAGAGGGGTAAAACACCAAGATGGATTCTTCACCTACTTATCCTGAATATAATATAATGGAATTCAAGAGCTAGGGTTGAGTTAGGCTCTCATGGCTACACTTTCCACATCTTCTGCAAGAAGGGCTGGCAGGAAGAAAGAAATCTGCCTGTCTTCAAAGTGCTGCTTCTGGAGATGATTATTCTTTCTATTAGATGACCTTCAAGAATCTGAGTCCTGAAGTCACATGAAAAATAGACCCCAAAAGGTGACATAAAACTTAATACCCCTAGACTGACCACCATGCAAATTTTCACCCTTGAATCCTGGATGTATTATCATATCAGCACTTGCAAATGCCTCCCTACAAATGCAAGACAAAACCTCCTAATTATAAAACATCCCTAGCTTTCTAATACTGAAAAATCCTGAAAATTATTTCAAAACATAGCTTTTGGGTTTAAAGGCATTCTTCTTTGTAAAAGCATTCATCAGGATTTGACAAAGCTGCAGTGACTAGCAGCAGTGTTGGATGTTTGGCTTCACATGATAGGAGATTCCAGTAATACAAGTCACATCTGTGTTCATGTCCCTGACATTTCTATAACCTTAATTCTTGGTCAACCCTAAGTCATCAAGAGATGGGAAAAGGTATATTCTTTATTTTTCTAGTAACTCTCAACCACAACAATAATTTTCCCATTCTTAGGGACAAAAGATCATTTAATCATGGTATGGGAATTACAAGGTTAATGATTTATGCTTATCGATACCCAACATTTTTTAACTAGGCAGGCAAGCTTCTTTTATTAACTTTCTTTTATTATTAGTTCAACATGCTTCATTTACAAGGTGTTATGGAGAGTTTAATTGGTCATTATTTCTGTCAAGGCTCACACATTCACAGGCTAGTTTGATCTGTGTCACACAATACAAACCTAACCATTATTCATTTTATTAGATTTAATGATTAGGTATGTGTTTTTCAAGCAGAGACTGGTACACTGCAGAGATTCATTTTGTCAATACTACTCCATCAATTTACTTCATCCTTGATTCAGTTTTTCTTTCAGGATTGAAGTGGCCTGTAGATGTATTGCATTGGCTTCTCCGATACTCAATGATGAAAAACTGTTGTAAGCTAGAATCATAGCAAATGTAAATATTAATATTGACTTAGTCTGCCTTACTCACCTACACAACTAAAAAGAATTCAGGAACCCAACATGTTTTCTATAGAGGAAAATATTACAGTGTCAAACAAAGAAAAAACCTCTGAGACAGCTGAGTTATCTTTCCCTCTAAATTCCTATATGGAAATCAAGTAGATTACACAAAGGTAGACAGAAAGAAACTCCAGACTTCGTAGTGATATTTCATACCACATTTTTATCCTAATATAGATTCTATCAGCCACCAGATTTCTTTCACAGCTACATAAACTGGTTTGCTGTCATGTCTCAGTTTCTGTACATTATAACTTCTGTACTTTGATGCCTAGGGAGGTGGGTGGAGTCACCATCCCTAGAGATGCCTAAAGACACATAGATGAGGTGCTGAGGGATATGTTTTTGTTTAGTGATGGGTTTGGCAGTGTGAGGTTAGTGGTTGGACTTGACCTTAAAGGTCATTTCCAATCATTGCGATTCTATGATTCTACAGATAGATATTTTTTTCTTTTTACTTTTATTGGGCTCAGGCATCTTGTGTGCAAAATGTTTATCATTTCAAAATTCTTGAATTGAGATTAAAAAAAAATCTATCTGGTCTCCTGAAGCTGATTCATAACATACCAAATGTTTTTGTGGAGCAATGATTAAAAGATTAATCAACAATAACAATTGCTCTGATTATTGAAGTATGTTATGCTGCAATGATAATTTAATTCAAAACCTTACTGATGCGTTATGTTATAGGTATTTAAAACAATTTTCTAGCTTGTATTTTGCTTTGAGATGTTGCAGTGTTTGCTTATTAACCCTAAGAAAATGGAATTATTTTTGAAAAAATAGTTGGGTAATATCTCCAAATTTTTCCTTAATGTGTCTACATTTTTATCTATTGATAGAAGTGTTTGCATATACCAAAATGCTTGATTGCATGGAAGGGTGACAGAACATGTATTGCTTATTGTTTGTGGATTGTTAAGGAACAGAATGACCTTATACTCTGCTTGTAAGCAAGTCCATCTGGAGTCTCATCATAGTATTAGGATGAATATCTAAAGTACATTTTATCCTTGAGTCATTTTTGCAAGACAACTCAATGAGAAAAGAGGTAACACATTGTCTGCAAATGGAAGATTCTCAGTGATAAATTGTTGAGGAGCTGATAGACAAGACCATTTAGGTTCAGATCACAGGAGAGACACTCCACTTCAAGCCTGAGATTTTTCAAATGCCTGTGAGAAGTTTGACTTGTAGAACATACACTGACATATCAATTTACATGTTGCACAGCCTCCAAAGGCTTCACCTTTACCCAAATTCAATATCGATTCTATCCAGATCCACCTGCAGGCCAGTCTGTGTAAGAGAACTGTGATTCCAATAAGGTATCTGTCTTGCTGTAGGAGCACATATCACTCTTAGAAACACATGTCTCTAAGGTAGATTCCTTATTTTGCATCAAACTGCATGAAGTATTCATCTGCCATACTGAAACATAACTACTGCCCCTAGTTGACATCTGAATCTCCAGGCAGCGTGTAGCTCCAGTGAAAGTCACACAGCCTGAACACTCAGCAGAATTCAAGTTCTCTACAAGACTTTGAAGGTCAATTAATTTACATGTTCATTTGTGTGATACTATTGTATATCTGTACAATAGAAAAGTTTAGTACATTAATGCATAAAACTCTACACCTCCATTTCAGTAGAGGTGAATTTCTTGCATGTGCATATGTTGAAGGCTTTATGGGGACCTATGTTCATACATTTCTGTTCCTTCTGAATAATAGTGCTCCAGTTAAGAAAGAAAGCTCCAATTGTCACTTAAATACTGATAGGATTTTCCTTGTAAAATGATATTTTAATGGGTTCTAAATGTCTTTATTTAACAGTGTATTTCACTATTGATTACTCTTAGTACAGCCATGTTGTTGCATGAGACATGATAAGCAGCTTCCCTTCCAAAAGCAGTTTGTTCTAGTTAGTGATGAATTTTTCTAATGTGCAGTCTAGAGCAATTAAGAAACAGGCTCTTGGAAGCTCCAGTGGTTATCAGTCTCTTGCAAACAGCTAACACAAAAGCTGAATAAGTCACCAGAGAGAACTGCAGACTTTGAATTGTTCTCCAATATTCATGATGGATATTTGGAAGATCAATTACACTTGAATTACTATCCCGAAAATAAACACACACCCCTGGTTCAATTATCACTAAAACACCACAGAGTAATTTCTTTGCTTCAGGTAAGATTTTCCTCTTTCTCCATCTACACATCTGTCTTCTGAGAAGCAATTCTAATCATCAGGTAAAAAAAAAATAAATAAATATAATTGAGCTGTAATCAGCCTAATAAAAATCACCAGCAGTTAGAGACTTGCAGAAGCAATAGTTACTCTGAATACTCATATTTTAAAAGCAGGAGATAACCTGAAGCTTAAATGTTAGTTTAGATGTTTTGAAATTTACCATGGCATTTTGTTTTTTAAAGGGTGGGGGCCATAGGGAATTGTTCAAAAGAGCCTCTATACTTATGGAAGCACTAGCTCCAAACTGGTATTTCCTAAGGGTTTTTTTTGTTTCGGTATCTTATTTATCGGTAAAGTTATCATTCAGAATCAGATAGAAGTAGCAACAACAAAAATGCTTTGAAGCTCAGCTCATGAACTTCACCTGCCTTGAGAACTAGATCAACTAATTGATGACTACAAACTTGAGGTCTAATTTACAACAGTATAATCCATGTGTGACAAAGCAAAATTTCTGTCCAAATCTCACGAGTTTTCTACAACTGCAAATTACAATTTAATGGTGCCACAATCAGCTTTTTCACAAGAGAAAAAAAGAGGGTGGGGAATTGCTAGTTTCTGTATGTTCTCTTTAACTCACAGTCTTAATCCCTTGATTATTTCAACAGTGTATTTCCACAGAGAAGGAAAGGAAAAGTAGCCCTTTTCTTCAGTCATGGCACTTTGCATCTCATTTCATGTAGGTAGATGGCAAGTCTTGAATAAAAATCCCTGCTGACTAATCCATAAATAAAACAAGGGTGAGTTTACCTTGAGACAACCAAGGCTGATAAAAAAATTCTAAAACTTTTCTTACACATACATCCAGTTTTCAGAAAAAAAACCTGTTCTTTATGTTTGAAGACTTGACTTGAAAGAAGGTATCTCAATTTTATCTCCTCCCCCTGGTGATAGACATTAGTCATCTGGACACTAGAAATGATGTCTTATAAGAGAGTGCAAATATTAACTGCATGAATCATCATTAGGATGCTAAGGGAATTTGCAGCTCCCAAATCCTACAGCTAGAGGCATTCACATAAAGCCTACTAGTGCGTAATGGAAACACTCAAGTGATGTAAGTCATCAGATGCATCATCATCACATGCATCACTCCATGTTGTGAAGATAAATCATCAGATGTATAAGTGGCAAACTTGCATCGAATGAGGATCAGGCTTCATTCCAATTATTGGGCAGTATCTTGCCATGGTTGGAGTCTCTGTGTGGATTCAAGTCCTTTAGAGACTTAACAGAGACTCTAGATACGATTTCTTGAGACCAAGAATAGCAGATAATTTCCTTCCTGTACATCTTTGAATAAGCCTTGCTTTACATTTAATGTCTTTCAAAACAGATTTCTTTCAAGAACATTGAGATCTATGCATTAAAAATGCTATAATTTTGCCACTTCAGTCATCCTCTTTTACTCACACTTCTGAGAAATATTATTATGGCATACTTCACTACAGCTGGCAGGGAAACAAATTTCCCATCCCTAATATGACAGTAAGAATTTAAGTGTCTTTCCTTCACCATTTCACTCCATGACAAAAAATTCCACTAAACCAGAAACAGCTTGTAAATTCCCATTGACAGTTTTTCAAAAAGTGTGAATGTTTTACTCGTATCTTTTATTCAAAGCTAATTGAAATATATTTAGTTAAATGGGGAAACATATATATTCTATATTAAGAAAAGAAAGAAGTTCAAAACCCTACCCCTCAAAAAATCAATCTTTGTATTGTTCATCAACTCCTGTCACGCACTGCCAGTTGATCTGAGGGAACATAGATCAAATTTGTGCTTTTAGATGATTCTGTAGTGCACAAATACATTAACTATGACTTCTGTAATTCGTAACAAAGGGGTTTTTTTCCAACCTTAATAAAAGCCAAATTGCTCTTTGCTATATGAAATGCCTGATTTGCTCATGGTGTCATTTAAAACCAGAACTTAAGTTGTGTCCATCAAAGAACTGTATAGAGGACAAACACAAAGTAAACACTTTGATGTACATTACAGTAGATGACAACTATTAATTCTTGCAAAGTTGTTACAAATCACTTCATTACACTGTTTGTTATAATTAAAAAAAAATACCAGTTCCCTTCCATTGAAAAAGAGGAGCTGCTAGCTACACAAAAGCACAGCAGTTAGACAGAAGGCCCAGCTTAGGCTACTTTCAGCTATAGCCAGGACCTTGGTGTCATGCTACTTGGGTCCATCTTTGTTCCTCAGCTTTGCTTCATTTCTCTTGGCAGAAACCACTTTTGTTGTGCCATTCCCACGAAGCAACAAGGTGCTTTAGACAGCAAACTTATATAGCAATGTATAGTACATTTCTTACTGCTTCTTTCTAGTACCTTGCACCGAGTGCAGTAGCTACCATCACAGCAAATGAGCCGACAAAACCACTCACAGATGTTTCCAGTTTTAATCCGTTCTACCTCACTACAAGCTGATGTAACAAGAGGATAATACTTATTTCTCTTATAGATAAGTATTGCAGTGAGGAAGGAGGAATTTTTAGATGGCTAGGTTTTATTGAACTTTTTTTTAGTTCAATCTTGTATTGGCATATAAATAAAAATATCTAGAGCTCCTGTGGTATTCCAGATGTAGTCTACTGACAGCTAGCTATAATGAAAAGCACAAATACTAAGTCACTGTGAAGTAACATTAAAGGGTATAATCCTGCTACAACTAGAATGGAAGATCATACCCTTTTTAAACCAAAAAAACATGTAAAGAACCAACCCACACTCTATGCTGGGAACAAGTAGTTCCGAGATGCAGCATGTTTGGCAATCCAAGTATACCAACTTTGTCTGGGTACCAGCTTGTTCAGGGTTCTCCAGTACATCACTTCCTCTTTAGTGCTCTGCCTATCCATCTGTGAAGTGGATACATCACTTAGTTCTGCTTTCCTCCCTCAACCTTTCCGGTTCATAGTTATTTATGTACTGGAGGAACAATGAAACTGTTTTTGAAGAACTCGAGACTTGATATTGCTTGGAATATCACTCTACCTTGTGCTCTAAAGCATCTTTGTCATCTGTTGTTAGTCACCACATCATTAATCTGGCTTATAACATTCATGCATTAAAGATGCACTGTGAAATGGTGGTTCTCACAAACTCCTTTCAAGTGTTTGGGCTGTGCATTTTTTATTATTTACTAATAAAAAGCATTTCACTTCTAAAATAAAAGGAAATGCTATATATCTTAAATTAACCCAATAAGCTCTATTTCCTAAATTTGCACCTATATTTAGCATGGATTGTTTTGCAAGAAGCACCAGAATGCTTGCTGGTGTATTACATAAAGAGTCAAAGGACAGAATAAGGCGTAGGGCTACTTTATTGTATGATATTATAACTTAACACATAGAGAATAGACTTTTAACATTCAGAATGCAATTTAATACCTTTTCTCAGATCCTGTAACAATCCTTTTACAAAAGCCATTGTCTTCTACATGCAAAAATTGGCATATCCAGGTTTCATGTTGTTCTATGTTTGATTAGATATAGAATTCTTATGATGTTAGTGTCAGTCATTTGCTTTATTCAGATACAGAGTCTTTCTAGATAGAAGCAGTAGTTTTAACAGAGTAATTCTATCATTAATATTTGATTCTGTCTGATAACATGCTGAATATTTTCCTTCCTTACAGAAATGGGATTATATGAGTCCATTAACGTGCCTTATGCTGATGGTTAGAATATCTTTTCAATTTAGCTGCATTTTGAAATAAATGAACATTTTAAGATTCCATAACTTTGAGAATGTAGGAATAAACCAAACCTAAACAGCTGTGATGGTCATTATATAACTTTTAAGGTGAGGATAGAATTATTACTATGGATATATTGCGAATAATAAGTCATATTAGGATCAGAATAGTGTTCAAAGAGTCAGCAATCTGCTTACCAGATGAGATCATATCAGGTCTATATTATTCACTTAACGTTCTGATTTGTCATGTGTCTGTATGAATATCATTGCCATGCCATCCAATTGTCTTCATTTTGCTCTTACTTCTTTAAATGTATTGTTAAGCAAAAAGCAGATAGCTAACCCCAGCTGCTTAACTTTCATACAGCCTAGATAACAGTTGTTACTCTCCTCAGAATTAAGGAAACCAGGTACTTTTTCAATCTGTGTATGGCTAACAACACACAAACCTATCTATACATGACTGTGGAAGACTTTAGCAATATATGTTACTAGTAGTAAAGGCAATATTTCAAAAGTATTACCATGGTCCTGCTGCACGGGGGTTAACAATCCAGTTGTGAATTCAGTGCCTCAACTTAAGCCACAAACCACTGTCGTTGATTACTATATAGTGAAATATATTTAATTTCAATCCTGCTTTTCCTCTATAATTTCTAAGTACAGTTTATTTTGGCATGCATATCTGTGATATTTCAAGAAATATAAAACTTAATCTGAATGCTGGAGAACTTAAGAAAATCCTAGCTTGAAATTCATTAATAATTGCACATGAATCCAGGATGTCCATGGATCAGTATCCACAATGAAAATATGTCACTGGTATCCTTTCCCATAGCTAGATCAGTGCCTAATTTATGCAGCTATTCATTCAGAATTGCACCAACTTTGGTCTAGCTTGTGTTGTTGACAACCTCTAAAACAAGCAGCTTTTCAATAACATCCCACCAAAATGATCTAACACAGAACAGTAATGTAGAACTCCTTAGAGGCTCTACTCTCAGCTTTTCCACTGACAAATATATGTAAGTGGGTAAGAGGATTTTTTTTTTCTTCTAAGATTCTTCATATGGAGAATTTAAAGGGTTCATGTTCAGAATCTAGTCTTCCTAAACACATGTATCTTCACTTATTTAGCTACAGTAACTAATTTTGGTCTGTCACTCATGATGTGCTAAGGACTAACTACATATGGGGAAAAGAAGCTTCATTTTCTAAAACTTTTTTTTGTGCTTTGGACAAGATCATCAACTCATTTAAAATAAATATAGATGTAGGAGTCAGACATTTATAGAAAGATGCCACCAAGAAATTTTACTTAACTGCTTTATTAGCAATGGAACACTGAAATGCTTTCTCTGACATCAATCTGTTTTAATTACTTCACTAACAGTCTCCAAAATTAAACCAGAAGCTTGATGACCAGAAATCTCCACTGCTACTGTTAGTTGAGTATAGTCAAATTGCTCAAAGAGAACTAGTTTCAGAAGAGCAAGTGAAAAGAATTATTTCTGGCCTAAAGAGATAAAGCTGTTGGACTATAAATCCAACTACTGATCTGATATTCATTAGCAATGTATTGCATCAAAGGAAAATGAAAATAAGATGTTGTCATGTTTCTGAAGGTAATTTAATACTTGAGGGTAACGTACCCATTACAGTGTAAAATTTATGAGGACTCGTGAGCAACTGTCATGTTACTCAGCATAGTGTTAAGAACACTGAGAAATTATTAACTGAGATGGCAAATACAGCATGAAACTGGGAAAAGGAAGATTTTCTTTCATTTCTCTACCAGCTGGAACATGTAATCAGAATCAAGAGTTTTAGTAGGAAATTAGTTCAATATCCATCCTAAACATTTCTTTCCCTATTATGTCATAATGGCATAAAAATTTAAAATGTTTTGCATATGTTCTCTATTAAAATAGGGCACACACCAAAAAATGTTTGAGAGTTGTACTGTTATTTACCTGAAGTATTCCTGAATTTCTGGGTTAACATGACACAGATTCTTTACACTCTTAACTACAGCAGATCAAAACCCATACTATGATGCAAGAGAGGAAAGGTGCAATTCAGTTCGTTGTCCATGCCATCTTTCCTCACACAGAGAGAGACCCAGAGACCAGGTTGATCAGCCTGTCTGACAGTTACAGTGGTCACCAAGGGCAGCTCTCAGCACCACATATTTAGCATTATCATAGTGATAAGAATTAACAATTTATTCTAAAGAGTTCTGAGGTTACAGTTGGGTTTGGGGTTTTTTTTTTGTTCAGGACTGATTGAACACCAAGGTAAAGGCTCACTGGTTATTATAAGAATATTTTTATTATTTTTTATTATAAGAATATTATTTTTATTTAAATAACCCTAAAATCCAGTATAGGCAATACTTTAAATTCTGATAGGCAAGCCTGGACTATATTTATTCCATGATGCTTTACATGTGGGTAAGTACATCAATCAATGTAGTACGATTCTGTATTTTCCATAGTCCTAAAAAAGGTACCCATTGTACACAAGGAAACTCGTGAAGTAAAAAAATGTACAGTCTTTGAAAGCAACAGACACCAGAAAGGTATAAAATGCTTCCTACTTCCTCAGCCTGAAAAGACACATCACTATTCACTCAAGAAAGACTGCAAATTGGCTAAGGAAATGGGCTTTTTAAAGGAGTCAAACAGGCTTAAACTTTTCTTAATGATACAGTGATGTAGATGCTTCCCCTTCACCCCCTCCCTGTGAAGCAAGTTAAAGGTCAGAGCCCTTGACCAGGCAGCTGATTACTCTAGTTCAGTTCTTCCTCACCTCAGAAGCATATTTTCCACAACTTGGCACCCTCCAGTTTATAGGAGGCTGAACACTGTTGGAGTGCTCTTATACAATACAAGACAAAGCAGGCCAACACTTTCACAGAATTACAGAATCTTATGGTTTGGAAAGACCATCTCGTACAACTCCCTTGCCAGAGCAGGGCCTCCTAGAGAAGGTTACACAGGAACTTCTTCAGATGGGTTTTGAATATCTCCAGGGGAGACTCAACAGTCATTCCTTACATTTCTTTGGAAACTCTTATGTTCCAGCTCATAGCCATTGCCCCTTTTCCTATCATTGGACATCACTGAGAACAGCCTGGCTCCATCCTCCTGACACCCACCCTTTACATATTTGTAAACATTAATGAGGTCACCCCTCAGTCTCATCTCCTCCTAGCTGAAGAGCATCAAGTCCCTCAGCCTCTCATCATAAGGGAGATGCTTCAGTCCATCTTGGTGGCCCTACGCTGAACTCTCTCCAGCAGCTCCCTGTCCTTCTTGAACTGAGGGGCCCAGAACTGGACCTAATATTCCAGATGCAGTCTCACAAGGGCAGAGTAGAGGGGGAGGAACACCCCTCTGCCTACTGCCCGCACCCCTTCTAATACAGCACAGGATGCCATTGGCCTTCCTAGGCATGAGGGCACGCTGTGGCTCATGGTCATCCTTCTGCCTACGAGGACTTCCAGGTCCCTTTCCCCTGTACAACTCTCTAACAAATCATTTCCCAACCTGTACTGGTACATGGGGTTATTCTTTCCCAGATGCAAGACTCTACGCTTGCCCTTGTTGAATTTCATTTCTCTCTGCCCAATCCTCCAGCCTGTCCAGGTGTAGCTGGAGAGCAGCACAGCCTTCTGGTGTATCCTTCGAGTTTGCCTCGGCAAACTTGCTAACGGTGCACTCTTATTCCCTCATTTGAAGGCATAACATGAGTTTCTTGATCCTTTTGGAGTTTAGACATCAACAGCGTATTGAAATGCAGAGAGCATACACTGAGACAAGGCTTTTAGCACCTAATCTAAAAGTTATGAAACAAGCAAACAGGCACTCTCTGATTAAGAAGCAGTTGAGGAATTCAAGTTTGAACATACTTTGAATAGACACTCATGGGCTGAAAGATCTCACTACTTACTCTATAAAAATAGAAATATTGAATCAGAAATCTCTCTAAATTCAATGCTGCTGGTTTTATTAGGAATATGTTGGAGCCAAAACCCCAATGCTGACAATGCAAAACCTTGTCAGTATATGTTTACGACTATCAACACACTTTGAACAGTTGTAATATTTTATTAATCCAGATTAAAGCTGCTTTCAATAGGCTTCTTTATTATTCGTAATGGAAAACTGAAGGTTGATTTTGAATGCCTCCCAGCTTTTCTTTCACTCTGCTGCTGCTCGGCTGTTCTAGAGACTGTTAAAATATTTCTAGAATATATATTCTTCAATGTAAGTAGTATAAAAAATTGAAATGGAAATTCCCTGCTCCTCTTCTAACCATGCCAAGAGCCAAACTTTACTGTTAGAATAAACAATGTTTTACAATGTAAACAATGTTTGCAACATTACTGGTAGAATGGCAATGGATAACACCTCAACGGTCTAGCAACTTAGCTTTCTTCCAGCTTGAAATAGAGATCAAACCAAGGTGACAAGTCATTAACAGTCTAATGAAGAGCAAAGCAGCAAATGCCTCCCTCTCAAATCTGAGGATAATGATTTCAAAGCCTTTGATTTCAGAAAAGCATTTATAACTGCAGTTATAAATGGTAAGCTTACCAGAAGCATTATTCATGTTTCTGGCATGCATACTTACATCCACAACAGAAAACTAATTTGACTAAAGAGGAATATTCATATTTTGCATCAATTTTAGAAACTACTAAAATACTGGACATGTTTGAAATTTCCATGTCACTTTGATGATTGATGGAGCTCAAAACTGATATATTAGAAAAATGAAATGTGACAGAGGGAATAGGGGAACAGTGAGCAATATATGAGCTGCAGTGAACTAAAGATTCTTCAAAACAAAAACTTTTCATAATATGAAACCACAAGAGTTGGTAAACAGTTTTTCCAGCAGATAAAGACATACATAAAGATGCACACATTCTTGTGAATACCTGGAAACCAGTTTGGCATAGATTATTCACATACTCCTGGTTTACCACCAGAATTCTGTAAGATTAATCTAGAAATGCTGAGACAGTTAAAAATTTCTGCAGATTTTTGCTTCTATGGAAAGAGAACTAACTTTCAAGCTCAATGTGAAAAGTGCAGAGAGCAGTTAAGATAAATGAAAGTCACTTTACTTTTCTCTATTCACAAGAACTAGAAATGACATTTATAATGCAACTAAGCTAGCAAATGAAATTGTCTACTGCCAAAGAAGCCCTGATCATTCCCAAAAAGCTGCTACCAGCTAGAGTGGATTATAATTCCCTTCACCCTATTGACAACATTGAAAAACACGATAATATTAAGTACTCAGTATCAAGTTCACCTCTCTGTCCTTAGGCTTTAAGATTTGGTCCCATCTTTGTGACACTCTCGTGCATTTCAAGTACACCTTATTTTTTCTACCAGGCTTCTAGGGCATGCTTTGAGTACATCAAACACTCTACCATGTGTAACCCCTCTTACACATAAGCTATGTGGAAAAGCAGAGCTGTAGGGAACAAAAAGTCCTCAGGGAATAACACCCTGAACAATCTGCCATCCTTTTGCAAGCTATTTGAACATGATTAACATCCATTTTATCATATTTTTGTTTTTAAAATATCACAATCTGTCTGTGCACTGGTAGGAGAAACTTTGCATTTAGCTAATTAAGAAAGTCTCAAAGGCAGGAAGTCTAATGCATAACTTGGAATAGCTGTTTGTTTATCAAATGATGTCTACTGGTATTCCTAGTCCATTTAGGATAAATCTGCTGATAAATGATTGTGTCACAAAATATGAACAACTATCCAATACTTCTCTATTGTACAGTTCCCAGAATTTACTGACAGAGGAAGAGTTTGAGACATACAGCTAACAAGCCTCTCAACCAGACAGCTGCACATTGATACAGTTAGTGTGAATAATAGTATTAACACAAATGACAATCAAACCAAGCTCTCTAACTGATGTTTGTAGAGTTGCTTGAGGTAATTAAAAATGTATTTAAAGAAACAAATCAACAGGCCTAATTCCAATTATTATATGTAGTTGTCTGATAGGGGGAAGGCAGATTTAGTTAGAAAGAAATGCCAACAGCAAGATTTAGATTAAAATTAGGCCACTTAAATCTAGGACTACTTCTGAATCATCAGAACTTGATATTTATTATATTAATATTTAGAACCTCATGTTCTATAACAACTGAAGATGGACTTTTTGACACATCCATGTTTAGAAGCTAAGTAAAGCCTAAGCTCAAATCGACTCCCAAGAGATAATCTTTAGAGGCACTGTCATAGTGACATTGAAATGTTTGAATTTCATAGAATCAATCATAGAATTTTAGGGGTTGGAAGGGTCCTTTAAAGATCATCTAGTCCAGATGCAGAAGCACGTTCTCTTAGATCAGGTCACCTCATAAATTCTTCCCTGACTCTGCTCATAGTGAATTTACCACACCACAGGTACAGCCTTGCAAACTTTTTTTTTTAAATCAAATCATGTCCTTCCAGACATTATCTGGCAGCATAAGTACTATTTTTAGACCTATTTTATTCAAGATGTCAAGCAAAATAGACATGTCCTATTTCAAGTCCTTTAAAAGATATTCACAACCAGACAGCCTGGCCCTATATATTTTGAATTTTGTAGCTGAAGTTATATAGTAGCAAAATAAATTGTGGGAAACAAAAAATACCACTCTTTGTCACTGGAAGTAATTTGGAAAAAGAGTCCAGCTAAGGACTATACAGAAAGTGTTGACAGTTTTGATGTATGGTTTCTGCAAAGTTCTCTTCTATAGCCAGTCAACGTTATTAGCTCACAACATGCCAATCAAAGAAGAGCTGAGGCCAACAACTGCTAAAGAAAACGGGGGCAGAGGGGAAGGACCATTTATTAAATTAATTAGGAAAAAAAGAAAAGTGTTCATTAATCAAGGTTTGCTCTTTAACCAGATCCAAAAATAAGCTGGCACACATACAGAGTTCCAGCAGAGTGCCTTACTCAGTTCAACCTTGCCAAATTGTTAATCAGTACCTCAATTTTCTTGTTTGGCACCGTTGAACAAAAGGAGTAGCTATCAATAGCTTTAAAAGACTCTTTTATTGGATATGTCATCCCAAGTTGGGATGTTTCTTTAATATTCCTTCCTTGCCCTTCTGCCTACTGCCATTAAAATGCAAACTTTAGAGATAAATGGACTTGAAGTCCCTTATTATATAGGTAGAAAATATCACTACTGAATACTTCAAATGTAGGATTAAATTTTAGGATTTACATTATTATGCAACAACATTTTTAACACTTCAGAGGTGTTTTTACAGAGAAGAATATTAAGATAGTCTTTTCTAAGGCTAAGTAAGTTATCCACTAATATGCTCAATACCTGAATCAGCAAAATAGTAATTAGTGAAAGGGATCAAGCCTTAATATAATTCACAAAAATGCTTTAAAGATTAAAATGGTAGAGGGATTACTCTGTTTACCAGAGAATGCAACAACCTGTGAAAGAGGTTGGCAACACAGAAACTATGTAATATGTGAACAATTCTCTATGCTATGATGGTTTTAAATATATTAACATTAGGAACCTCAGCATGGACAATTTCTTTTTTCCAGTGATAAAGAGTTTATATCACAATATCACAGATTTTGGATGCTGTTGAAGATATTCCTTATTTCCTATTGCTCAGCTCTCTCAAGTATATACCATGGTTGTGTACCAGACAATATATATCACTTAGAACACTGTAAAATTCCGGCCATACTGTCCTTTCTTCTACTTTAGCTGACATGTCCATACTTCATTTCAAATGAGTTTAGTAGCACCCATCACTTTCATTAACAGATGGAGTAAAACATTTGAATAAAACAGTTTATGCCCAAGTATAACTTTACTGTTCAATTCAGTTAAGGTTTCCTTATTTTAAACTTTTGGCAAATGTTTCCCTGCCAGCTTTCTCTCAGTGGAGTCTCTGGTGCTAAGGACCAGGTGTTGCCAACTGGAAGCTCTTTCTATACAAGAGGATCACATGGGAAGCAGCTGGATGTACGAGAGCTGAGTGATACACAGCATGACAGTTCCTTGGAACTGGAGCCCTGGGCACTCTGGTAACACTGGCAGACTCTGGAGCTCAAACTTTTTCAGACTGCAGAATGAATCAAGTGTTTGACAGACATTAGTATGTGGTAGGGGCAGCAGCTTCCCAATCAATGCTGTGAAAAGAAAACTGAAGCTACAAGCTCAGTTGCCAGAACTAAGAAACATATCAGTAAATAGAGATGGAATAAATATTTTTTTTTTACATAGAAAATAGTGTCCAAAATGACACAAATATAGGAGCTTTTAGGCATCTGTTCTGGGAAAATTAATAGATTATTGCAATCTTCCAGCTGTTCTTGGGGAAGGAAATACTGAACAATGAACTCCTCCTCTTGATGCCCATAAGGAAATCAAAGAATTTGTGAGTGGCACACAATTACATTTATTAAACAGCAATTGCAACAGTATCCATGGTCTGCTCAGCATCTTCTTTCATGGCACACAAGTCAAAACCCATGATCAACTTTCTCTAAAATACCTTGTATTGGAGCCTTTCTGTTCAGTAGTGCGGAGACTACAACTATAGATATTCTGTCTCAGAATAAATGACTACATAGACTAAAAGTATCCTTCCCTCAGCTGCGAAGCTCTCCAAATCCAGTATGTAGTCATTATTAAGAATAATTGCTTAAAAGAGTGACTTGCACATCCTGCCTTCAAATCCAGGGCTCTACTCACCATTATTTTTTTTTCTGCAAAATGGACTCCCACAATCCATTTGATATTCTCCTGTCACAACTAAGCCCAGGCAAAACACTAAGGATACAGACGGTGCCCATGACTATCCTTCAACATCCTTACCCCAAAAGGCTGTAGCATACCTCCTAAATTTTGTTCAATTTTCTCTCAAGATATCTTTCCTTAATGCTGACTCATCCTCAGTTTTCCATTTGCCAAGATTTTCCCCACATAATCCCTTTTCCATCACTGTCTCTATAACTACCCTTAGTCTTTCTGATAGCACTTGGCTTGTTCTGTTTTCCGGTCACTTATAACTAGTAACCCAGGGAAAAGCATTGCAAACCAGCATTTGAATGTAACCTGGGCTCAGTGTTCCTTCCTACTACCCTACTCAAAGGAGCAGAGAGGTCTCTGCAGTACCAGAGTGATGATGCCTTCAGCGGAGAGAAAAATAAATAATCGAGAAACAGACAAAGGTTCTTTTAGTTGTGCTAAGCAGAGCTCTGAGCATTAGCTGTGCAATCTACTCAGCTCTCTGGTTCAGACCCTCTAATTTCTAGAGCACTTGTTTTGGCACAACCCCTATCTTATTTACTACTCTTTACTCTGGGGGAATTTATGACTGGTTCTGGCATCTCACTCCGATCCTCCTTTGCAAGGAATGAAATAGAATTCATTTAATTTCTTAGCAGTCTACTTTCTTTTGTCAATAAATTACTACTGCTATCGAGCAGAGGCCTGGCTGTCTCCTTCACTGACCTTTTGTTGCTTATAAATTTCTCGTTATTTACCATAACCTTTTCTGCAACCTTCATATCATCTTTCACCTTTGCTTTCTGTATTTTTATACTCCATTTGAGTCTTCCCAGTCTGCAGCATTTTTTAGTCTCCTTTAGTTTCTCTTTTATACCATCCATTTGATTCCCTTGACTTGGTCTTTTTTTTTCTTTTAATATATAGCCACACGTATATAATTTTACTTGCTCTGCTCAACTTGAAACCTCAGTGCAAGGCACCACACTGATCAAAAGTAAAGGACAAAATATGTTTTAATCATAACTGAAATTTGTTTCTGATCAAAAGAGCTTTTACATTCAATAAATCTGTTGTATCCTAACACAACAAACTCTAGATTATTTAGTGTCAGAAACTATGATCAAAAAAGAATAAATATTGGTGTTTTATATGTAAGTTGAAATTTTATGACAATCTGAGGAATAGGAACTATAGTATTATTTTAAATATGTCCTAATGTAGAAATAGTGTGAGAGCAGAACTAGCCTTCCAAATAAATATCAGTTCTGATGTTGATAACTAAGCCTACTGTTTCTCTTGACAGCTGTTAGCACCATTTGTAAACTGGTAGTCACCTAGAAAAAAACAGAAGCACAAAACTAGAATGGCCTGAGTTACAACTGCATTGAATCTCTCACAGTTTCTGTCAACTGTGTACTTGCCAGAAGTTTCAGAAAGATCCATAAAACCATCTAGCCATCTTAAACATCCTCCCTACACAAGCAAAGTGCATTCAATTAAATCAAAGGCTGCGACTGCCACTACAATTTAAAATACGGCATTTTCAGCTCTTTTAACTTTTCAGAAATAAACACAAGTAATTTCCCTTTGGACATAGGTAGTGGTAAGATGTTTGACCAAAACATGCTAAAAAATATGGAAAAGAAAATAAAAAGACAGCCACCACAGCCAGACTGATCCCGAGTTGTGTAGATCTACAGCAACAATCACTCACCTACTTTTACAAAACATAGCTCTTCTCTCATTCATTGGTAAATGTTTATGTCTTGTGTTATTTGGATGCATTTTTGTCATAAAAATATGACTCTGCAAGATTATTTTCTTCCACAGTTATTCCTTCTTTCCTATCAATGTATCTTTATGTTCTATTTAATCTTCTACACAATGTAAGTCTCATAAATCTACTCTTATAGTCCCATTTTACTGACACATACTTCTCTCAGTGCTGATTGCACATGCTAGTTCCACTGTTGCTTTTTATTATTATTTTTTAATTCAGGCTCTGTTATAGTCCAGACTAGTCTTGCATACAAATCACTGATTATCTATACAGGGAAGAGATTCTAAGCATCAGAATTTTTCCAGTATCAGCTCTTGAAAGACAGAAAGGTCTTACCTCATGCTTACCAACCCTGTCCCCTTCCTTTTCTTAAAGGGGTTGTCATCATCACCACTCTTAATATAAAAATCAAAACTCCATTCACAGATGGTGCAGGTTGTAAGCAGTGACTGACTCCATAGCTTTCATAGTTGTGGTCATAAAGAGAAAAGTATTGAATAGTCAAAAAAATAACATTTGACTAAGCCATAAGGGAAAGAACACCTGTTTTATGCCTGTTTAGAAGCTTAGCGCGTTTTGTGTTTTCACAGCAAAAAAGACCCCAACAATCATACAATCAGATAGTAACAACTACATTAAACTTCATGATTTATGTAGATATAAGTTTATACAATCCACCTGAATAGGAGCTGCCCACTGTGTGAAGATTCTGGGACGGATACAAAAGCTTTGTAATAGAATCTCCACCTCTTGATTTGCTGCACATACACTTTGAGTTCAGTACTGTGAACTCCATACTGTGAATTCAGTCAGCAACTGACCTGATTACAATCTCAGATACCTAGAACAAGTAGTATAAGTCATTTCTACATCTCATACAAATAGACATAAAACCCTACATCAAGATCTCATGAATCAGTGCTGATATTTTAGACAATCTTGTTTGTGTGTATTTGTTAACAACTTGAGTAACACCACAATATGTCAGATAAACTGCATAAAGCTGTAATTTAGCATTGCTCTGTGTATTAGCATAATGGCAGTAAAACTAGTTTTAAATTGAAATAAAATAGCTACTCCTCCAACACCCCCACCAAAACCACTATTCCTTTTCTTTTCCTTCATGCCTCAGGCAGCTGCCCTGTCAAGAATCAGCTATTCCAACAACATATATTCAGCTACTACAGAGAGAATGACTGTTTGAACAACTGAAAAACTATTTAACTGGGAATTTTTCATTTCTTTCTTTTTATACTACAGTATATACTTTGGGATAATATGTAATCCTCATGCATATTAAGTGATTTTTTGCTAATATGATGATACTAGGGCTTGCATAATGTAACAAAATGCACAGCTCTACGTACTTCTTATGCTTACCGAGAGCACAATAAACATCATTTATACAGAAAATGTAAAGCTATGATGAAGATAGCTGATAAAAAAGGGAGCTGATCAAGGTTAAAAAGCTACTGGGTTTCATTTTGTTTTTCCAACCACGTATCAATTTACTGGGTTCTTTTCATTAACTTGAAGATCTTAAGTCATGTAAAAGAACAGTTACTAGGAAAATAATGGAATTTGAAAAACCAAGAAAACAATAGTAAACATGGTTGTGGTTCACAGAAGTTTGCAGAGAAATAAAGAGTCAGGTTTTATTTGCCTGCTAAAGACCAATTCCTTGATTCATATTGAATTAGGGCTTGACAGGAGTTAAAGCTTAGGATTCAGAGTCAAGAGGAAAATGCTCATCTTTCTCTACACCTCAGCTTCACTAAAATCTCTGAAATGCCACTGATCTTGTGTGGCTTGAGACCATACCTTTCTTTAAGTTAACAATGATACTTTTTATGAGGAGTCTACTTTGAGCATGTCTCACAATAACTATGCATATGTTGTATGTTTACAGGTCTGGTAAACCAGATCTGCATCAGACATGTAACAGGATTCATCCTTGTACATTAATCACGTTAATTACCATCCAGCAAAAATTATTCAGATACTTCAAGTATATTAATCAGACATATCCAATCAAAATAACCCCTCTGGTTAATTATTAGGCACTACTGAGATCCATGGTAAGCATTTTTCCTAAATGTATACAAACCAACAGTACAATTTAATTATAACTGTCAAAATGAAGTGCAATTAAAAAAACCCCAAAAAACAAAAAACAATCCAAGAATTACCAAAGGAAATACTCAAATGATGATCATTTCCAACATCTCTTGAAACAATACATTCTATTGGCTGTTTAGTATTATTTATAATTCCCCAAATAAATCCCCTATTTATCAGGAGGGCTCAGTAACACTGAAAAGTAGTGTTGTTTTCACACTGAATTCACTTCCATAACATTCCTCTGTCTTCAATTATTTCCTGTTACACAGCATGTACTAATCCAAACACCCTCTTCCCTGTTGTTCTCCACTCTAGACGTTTCATTAAGTTCCATCCAATTGGAAAACCTTCGATATGGTTACGCAGGAAGTATGTGAGAGAGCCCAGGAACCCTTTACAAGGGCTCAGAATAAACCTGCTGAATAAAAAGAAAGTTAAGCAGTTCTCCTTGTACACAGTGAAAGGGTTGCAACAAAATAAGACCCAACTGTGCTAAGGGCATCTTATTTCATATGCCTCCCCTCTAATTACAGTTTCTGAGAAGCCTGCTACCTGCTCTCCACCCATTTTTCCATTTGCATCACAGAGCTTTGGAAAGCTTTGCCAGCCTAAAATCCTCCCCTTGTGCACTGAAGGTAAAGTTGAGGGTCAAAGCTGAAATACAGCTCACCATCTCTACAACTGTGTGAGTTTGATAGCAAACTAGCCAGCCACTTTAAATGAAATATTCTTTTTAAAGGATTTAACAGCATATCCCTTGCTACCTTTAATTTCATCCCACTTCACTCAAAATTCAAGCATTGGAATGAAAACAACTCAAAATGTCCTGTCACAACTACAGCGTTTTTTGTTTGTTTTGCATCAGGGTTTTTGTTGGTTTTGTGTGGGGGTGTGGGGTTTTTTTTGTTGATTGGGAGAATAACCAAGTACTAATCATACCACTTTTTCTGGTATTGTATTACCTCATCAATTTTTTTAACCTGGAATATGAAAAAAGATATCCCATGATCAGAGGTCAGAGTTATTGAAACATAGTCCATTACTCTGTCGTTGCAGCTCTAATCACCAGTGCAGAGTGCTGAGTAATTAATGGATTGAACAAAAAGCAAGCCAAATGCTGAGGAAAGCCAGAAACACTTCCTTGATGAAAAGAAGTGATGCTGTAATATATAAGTATAGTCAGAGGAGGCCTTTTATTTTTGAAGAGGGAGAGGTTTGGTCACTACAATAACTCCTGTCAATTTCATGGATTTCTGAATAGATCCTGCACCACCATTCTTTCTTTACATTATATTTGAAAGGTGAGTCAATATGCAAGTAGCCAACTTAATTAGCTCATCGACTATCAAGGAAATCTGCATTGCTGTTCAGCCACAACAGCAATTTCTTACTGGCAACATAAAATGCAACAGCCAAGAGCTAAACTTTTAACCATGAAGCATTTCACAAACTAAGCAAAAGGAAGAAACACACATCTTCCTCTACTCATGTCAGGTACTCAAGGAGAAATGGCCAAATAGTGCTAAATAGTATTACAAAATCAAAAGGTAGAAATCTTAGGATACATGAGCACTCAGTGTCACAGGCACAAATCAGGCTTACAGTGTTCTTCACAAACTGAATTTCAAGAGTGGGCACAAGAGCTTCATGCATTAAATTCAATGATAATTCACTATTCATTGGTCAGATGCAAATGCTGCTTAACAAGGCTTGCAGAAAAACCCACCTTAAATAAACAATTAAGACTTAAAAACAGGATATGTCATATCCTCAAACCTAAGGATGCTCTGCTTCTCCTCCTCTCCCAATGCAGAGTCCTTATTTGTTTACTCTTGCTTCTGAGCTAGGTACCAAAAGAATTACCACAGCACACCCCCACCTTTATATCTTTGTGCAAGCAATGTGAGTTGCTTTCTGAAACTGCCCCAGTATGTTTGTATCTTCAGGTCTTTTAAAGCAAATTAAAAAAGATTAATAGACCACAAAGCAATCTAGTCCAAATTAGATTAGAAAAATGAGTAAATTAGCCAAGCAATTATGCAAACTTCATATTGCACAATACACATGCAGTGAACGTTACAGGAATTTCTCACAAAGACAGATACAGGCATTTGCAAATCACCTAAACAGCAAAGAAAATGTTGCTGCCACAATTACTCAGGTTTTTTAAGTAATACTTTCAATATTTGCCAAAAGAGTCTCAAAGAGTAATTTAGCTTGCAAGAGAGCTGTAAAGATCACCTATTCCAAATTCTTGATCCTATACAAGACACTAAAAATGGGATTGGATGTTCCATGTGTAGTTTCTTTTTCTTGCACTTCATCTAATCAACACTGCAAGTAATTTTTTTTTCTAAGCAGGTGTTAAATAACAAAAGCCTATTATATTCAAAATTACAGCAAATAGATGAAGTTTTCTTGAACTCCACGTCATTCAAATCTACCAGGTCTTGAGACTATTCAATGTATGTACTTTATATTCCTCCTAAAATAATGAACATCTATTAAAAATTTAATTAACTTTGTGTGAAACTCCTCACTGCATGAGTAGCTCAGGCCAGTAATTAACTCGGGCACTTCATTTTACCTTAGTACTCCTCCTAACAAACTCAAAAGTTCTCACAGGTGAATCCTGTATCTTGATGTTTCTTCAGCTAGAGGCTCACAGCTTCTTCAGAAAAAAAATGTGTATGCTTTTGTTTGTGTTTAATAGAGCCACAATTCTCCGTGTGCATACACAGGAGTCTTCACTCACTGTAAGTTTATTATATCACTTCTTACTGGGGATATGTGACAGCTCTGAAGTCATTTAGCAGCTTTCTATCTTAAGGCCAGCAATAGAATGTGAGGTTCTTTGGGTAGTTATTGATATCCATCTTGATTCAGGAGCAGTTGAAACTTCTGGCTTGGATTTAACCATAGCTTCAAAACAGTCAAACCCACACTTAGACAGGAGTGGACAAGGCATCATTTTTGATGTACATGCTGAAAACACTCAAGTTTTAAAAGCAAGCAGATATCCTAGGACAATCCCAGAATCATTTGTAAAACAAAAGAGATTAAGAAGCTACAAAATTTATGATATAAGGCAACTTAAGCAGGCATGTAGAACTAGGCTTCTAACTGCATGTTTATATTTCTAGATATAGGAAGAGCATATTTGTTATTCAGTGAAAGCAGATTTTGGCACAGCACTACAACTGAATACATAAAAAAATTTAAAACTATTTATACAAACTTA
This sequence comes from Colius striatus, assembly GCF_028858725.1. Taxonomy (NCBI): domain Eukaryota; kingdom Metazoa; phylum Chordata; class Aves; order Coliiformes; family Coliidae; genus Colius; species Colius striatus. The sequence goes on along the minus strand of NC_084765.1, from coordinate 5,186,028 downwards.
CAATATAGAGCAGTGTTTCTACATTTTCTGGCAAATTACTCTTGGTAAGAGGCTGCAGATAGTAGACATCTTTCGTTGCTGTGTTGAAATTTTACATGATATATTTAGGTACAACATGGCTGGGTCTGCTGGCTAATTGAGCAGATGCCTAACTGTTAGCTTGATAAGTCACAGTACAAATAGACTCTAAAAGTTCATATATACAGCACCTCTTCTCTTTCAAACTGGGAACTTGCACTTTTAAAATGTTTAAATGTTACTTCAGATTCAACTGATTCTCAAAGATATGTTTATTCTACAATGGCAAATTGTAATCAAATCACAGAAGGAGAAGTCAAATTTACCATGTAGTCTCCATAATAGTATTCTCCTTAACTGTGACTACAGAGAAATTTGTTCTTCATTCTTTTACTCCTTTGAGAAGCGAGTCACAGGTGCTCAGTCATCTATAAAGAACAGGATGGATGTAAAACTTAAACCTAGCTGAACTGATACTACTTCAAGTCCATTTGGGAAACACTCTTGACTAGATCAAGAGTCTAGTCACTCTTGACTAGATCTTGACCATGGATTTCTGTGATCCCCACAACAGAAACTTAATGGAAAAGAAAACCAAACCATTTTAATAGTATAAACATAGGATTAATTGCTAATCAGCCAGAACACCTTCTGGTGGATTTGTAGTATGATGAAATACTGTAAATCCAAACATTCTAAGTATTAATAAATTATTTTTAATGTTTCTTATCTGAAGTATGCTTTCAGAGCAATAAGTTGGTACCTTAGAGTGTGCTATTCCTTCTTTCCCCTCCTACAATAAAAAGGCTGGAGAGTAGGGAAAGGAGGAGAGACTTTTCCTCTGCAGAACAGAAAGCCCCATTTCACAGAATAGCTCTGGGAAAGTGAAAACAGCAAAAAGAAATTTTAATCTAGAAAAGAGGAGACTTTAGTCTAGAAATTAGAAGATTGAGGGAGGATCTTATTAATATTTACAAATATCTAAATGGTGGATGTCAGGAAGTTGGGGCATCCCTTTTTTTAATTGTATATAACAACAGGACAAGGAGTAATGGGATGAAGCTGGAAGATTAAAAGTTCCATTTAAATATAAAAAAAAAAAACCCTTATTTCCCTGTTCAGGTGAGGGAGCCCTGGCACAGGCTGCCCAGAGGGGTTTGTGTAGTCTCCTTCCTTGAAGGTCTTCAAGACCTGCCTGGACATGTTCCTATGTGACCTGATCTGGGTGAACCTGCTTCTCCAGGGGAATTGGACTACATGATCTCTAAAGGTTCCTTCCAATCCCTACCATTCTATGATTCTATGATTTTAGATTTTAGGCCCTTGTCTGAATACGCCAGGCCGTTCTGCAGTTACAATATTTCTTACAATAATTTGACACTTCTAACTCTTCCTTCTTCCCCTGTAAACAGGCTTTTTGTGTGATACTTTACATTTCTCATCATTTGGCTATAAGATGGTAGCTTCTTACCCCAACTTGTGAAGAGAGACTGAAGAGTTAGTTTCTTAAGAAAAAAAAAACCTTTTAGTCAGCTTCACCCATGATTTGCCCACTCTCCTCATAGACACAGGAGCAATTTATATATACAAGCGCAATTTAAATGATCTCATTAGAGGCTGCAAATGACATTTAAATTGCATCTGTTAACCCAGTTGTCATCCAGGGACAAAAACATTTCCCTTCATACAGCAATCAAAGATAATCCATTCGTGTGAAATTAGTGTAATCTGACAATGAGAAAAATGTCAGATATATCCAATTTGTTCTGGAACTGGGCATGGATACCAATGAACTACCCAGTCTAGTGATGATGTGGAAATAGTTTGTAAATTACTAAGAGGTACAGACACCAGCAGATCTATGACATCATTTTTTTGACAAAGCTGGAGAAAACTCTTTCTTTCCCTAATCAACAGGTTACAGCTATAGAGCACTTGAAGAAATTAGTTATGTCAGTTCAGCCAAAGCACTTTAGAGAAATCCTGGAAAATCAAGTTCATTTTGGTGAATATGGTCAAGTGCACAAACAACTGTAACATGATACCTAAGAGGATAGACCACAGGCTAGAGGAGCAGGAATTCAAAACAGTTTCACTGCTACACAAGCTGGAATCATGTGTGGCCTTTAAAACAAAAAGGTTTTATGTTGCATTCTGCTTTTATAACCAGCTCAATCCTCTGCTGCTGAACCTTATTACTAAGCTTTACTGTTTATGATGTTAGGATTGGGGAGTAGGGTTGTGTTTTAAATAGAACAAAATGGATCAGCACTCAAACCAACACTCAGCCAATTCCTTCAGTACAACGCTGCAGTTTCTCAATACACAGAGCTAGCAGGCTAGATTCCTCTGACACTCATACCTGATAAAAACACAGAGCACACCTTCTTGGGCTGCAAAAATGATTTGCAGCTACAAGGAGCTCAGAATATCTATATACTGGATTTCTTTTATTATTTGAAAAATTGTTGGAGAATTCATCAACTTAAAGGCATGATAAAAAATTTAAATATGTTTTTATGATCCAAAATGCTAACTTTCCATGCAAATGATATCAATGCTGCAGAAAAATGGCTGACTTCAGTAGTTAGGAGCACTTATCAAAAGTTCACTATGAAGATACTTCAAAATATAAGCCTCTAATCACAAAGGTGAACATATTTCAGACAGGTAAATTCTTTATGCATTAGAAGATAAGTATTTCTGTTACAAAAAGTAAAAGTTTTATTTGTTTAAAGGCCCTCAAAACAGATCAAGCAATTCAAAATAATAAGAGAACATGCCAATATGCCTCAATCACATTAACTATGACTAATGAAAAATATGCAAACTAAGCAAAACTGACCATTTCAACATGTTTCCATTTTTGGAAGCACTTATTACATAAGTGTTGAAGATACTTAAAGAAGTTTCCCAAGATTAAATATGCTATTTAAATTGAACTTCAATATTTACAGACTTGCATGCACAATTCCTTGTTGCGTAGTAGAATATTTGTGTCCAACTCTATTACTTGACATAGTAAGTTTCCCTTATAAATCCCTATAGCTATCTGGGCAATATTTAATGCCTTTTCCTGAAATTCTTTGCTAAAGACATCAATATTTGATCTCAGAAAGGAAAGCTGGCTGGAAAATTTTGAGACAAATGTACATAAACTTTAGGCTAGATGAAAAGTGAAAAAACTGTAATTGAAACGCCTCAGACAAAATTATGCTATACTATTCTGCCTTGTTCAATTAGATCTATGCAGACTTCAAAACAGAAAGGACAAAGTTTGACCTTCTTTCATGAATGCCCACATAACTAACCGGTTGAAAACACAGCCAGAGTTAGAATGTTTGCATTCTTAGACTCCCTAACAGTATGGATGTTCACATTAAAAGTTCTCTCTAGGTTATTATTGAGAGGCTTCTAACTTCTTCCTAATTGACACAGTTTCTTCATCACACTATCACTGGTTCAGTTTATACAGAACTAGTTCCAATACTAAGTAATCATAGGCTAGAAAACTGAGGAATTGAAAGACAGTATCCCTAATGGCCTACAATAAACAAACTTGCTGAAGAAAACAGGATAAATTTGCACCTTCAGACCGATGCTCTAACAAAGGTCAACCAAATGATTATGTACTCCAGTAACAATAGGCTAAAGTAACAGTTGAAGAATAGGTCAGAACATATTTATTTTATTCTATGAATAATTGTAGCAGTCTATACAGCTGGGTTACTTTCTCTGCACCATATCTTCATCATCCCCCTAGTAACAAGTTTTTAGAGCAGGTGAAAATCCAGTTCCCACTATGCCATGTCTTCTCCTTGTCTCTTTCCTCTCCCTTCTATCTCTAGAAGCCAAATGCCTGCTGGAAATCAAGCAGAAATAACAAGGAATATCTGTTTCAGTCTAGCAAGTTTTCAGCATGCTGTGAACGTAAGAACCAATTAGTGCCCCAATGCATGCTGAGTCTCAGAAATAATTACCTCCAGGCTCTACATGTCTCTCAGCATCTCTATATTACCTCATGACACAACTGTAGCAAAGTTATGATCTTGGGAAAAAACAATGCAAAAATCAGGTAAAGGACTTAATTCTAATATACTAGAAAGTCAAAAGGTAAAAAAAATCAAACAGAAAAAAATCAGTAACAATTCACATCAATCTTTTCATCTGAAGGAAGCCTATTTGCCTCCATTTATCTTTGAAATATTAAAATACCAAATTAATTTTCCCTCCTATTATTATTTATTATCCATGGAAATCAGCTGCATCTCATTCATAACAGCTTTAAGCACTGCTAAAAATGAAGTGAGTTGCTTTGAGTTTAATTTTTAGACATTATGAAAATTACTATTAAAAATGTACAATAACTTGAATGCATAATTCAAATCCATGAACTATCTGTTACTCTAAACAAATGGGCAAATGGGTACAGCTATTATGACCATGGAACAGTAGAGAAGCCTCAAAAGTATCCAAAAGTGACCAGTTTTGCCTAAGTCATAGTTTCCAGTCAGAAGTGCTTGCCTAATGTGAAATATAGCTTGAAGACAAGAAAACAACAGACAATGTTTAGTGAAACTTCTAGGAACTAAAGAAATAAATCCTGTTAAAGAAGGGTTATAAAGATGCATTCATGAGATGAACAGGATGCACATGGCATAAAGATGTGTAAAGCGATCCATAGAAACATAGCACTGTCTGAAAGAGCATTGCTGGGCTTAGGAAACTAGAGACCACACTTCTCAGAGGACAGACATTAAAAAAGGGATATATTAAAGGACAAAAAAAATAAAAAGGATTAGAAGTCAAAAGAAAATTGGAATACTGAAGTCTGGAAAGGACCAAAATTAACAATGAACCTGAATAAAATTATATGGAAGTGGTATCCTGAGATAGAATGACCACATTCTAGCAATATCTCTTTACAGATACTAAGAGGTATAGATGTGGTACTATCAGAAGGGCCAGAATATTTTTGTTTAGTGAAGAGACCCAGCTCTCATCTAAACAATGAACTCTCTCAATTATCTTCAAGTCTGGGCCTGATATGCTTCAATTCTTCTATTGTTCATCCCTGAGCCACTTCTCTCACACAGAGATTCCTAATAGGTTGGTAGTATTCCAAGGCTTCAATGGAAAGGGTCCTTTGCAATAGAATAAGTTATTCTATACTAAAAGTATGTTAGGCTATTCTGCAGAGCATGCTTTATAATCTGCAATTCCTTGTGAGCAATGAAGCTCTATGCCCAATTTGTATAATTTTTTCAGTCACTCCTGACCAAGCTGGAAGCTGAGCTACCTGGAGTACTGTGTCCAGTTCTAGGCTCCTCAGCTCAAGAGGGACAGGGAAGTGCTGGAGAGAGTCCAGCACAGGGCCACCAAGATGATCAGGGGACTGGAACATCTTTCATACGAGGAAAGGCTGCGGGAACTGGGGCTGTTTAGTCTGGAGAAGGGGAGACTGAGGGGAGATCTTATTAACATTTACAAATATCTAAAGGGTGGGTGTCAGGAAGTTGGGACATCCCTTTTTTCTATAGTAGTTAGCAACAGGACAAGGGGTAATGGGATGAAGCTGGAACACAAAAAGTTCCTCTTAAACATAAGAAAAATCTATTTCACTGTTCAGGAGAGGGAGTCCTGGCACAGGCTGCTCAGAGGAGTTGTGGAGTCTCCTTCCTTGGAGGTCTTCAAGACCCGCCTTCACATGTTCCTATACGACGTGATCTATGTGAACCTGCTTCTGCAGGGGAGTTGGACTAGATGATCTCTAAAGGTCCCTTCCATCCCCTACCATTCTATGATCCTATGATTTAACCAAGAGGTGTTCAGGTCCAAAATACAAACTGGAAGTTCGCAAGGGAGAGAAAGAGCTGTAAGCACGAGATCCTCATCACAAAGTAACTGGATGTCACCAAAAAAATCTATCTAAACAACCAATTTAAAAACAAGAAGAGAGATTAAAGCCAGAAAGATTTCAGTAAATCAATGATTCTGTTTCTCAGCTTTCAAATCATTTTAAGACTTGCCAACTGACTTGCCTTGGGTGTTCTTAAACGTTTGAATAAATTTTCAAATTGCCAAAATTTAGTGTGCAGGCAAAAACAAGCAGTACCTATGCTGATCAAAGAAGTGGGCTCCTACTCATGAGCTAGTTTTACAATTTATTTAACAAATGGCTCAGAAACACACTCAGCTGTGAAGTATTTCTTTTAAAGAACACTCAGTGATAATGCCAATTCCATACTAATGTGCATTCCTTGATTGATGTTCCCACTTAACATAGATAATCTGAGAAAAATGTTAAGATACTTAAAAGAAGTCGAACTGTGTGTGATTTATAGAGTCAGGCTGTGAAACCAGCCTGGGTCAATCATTAGGTTTGTGATAATGGAATGCCACCAATAAATATTAGAACAACGGAACAGTGGAAGTCTGAGCACTGAACCAGACAAAGGACAGACAGTCACTGTCATAAACAAGATTTTAGCTTCACCAGAACCAGAGGAGCTGCACGTGATGATCATCTTCCTTGTCTTTTATTTACATTCAGTGAGCACCATCACATGAACGTTACAGAGTATATATCCAGACATATTTTGGTGATGCAATGCACATTAGCAGATGTATGCTTTGTCCTAACTCACAGTTACTCTTCATGCTACAGGAATCATCTGACTTATTATGAAATAGTGGAAAACCAACAGTATGTTTTAGTTTTTCATCTAAACAGTTAACCAGAAGTCTTCAAATAGGAGCCATCAGACTTGTGACAACTACTGGCTTTATTTCACTTCTATACAGATCAAAATGAAATGAATGAAATACAAACATTTCAAGAAAAACAAAGTATTTTTATTATTCAAACTTATATTCCTCCCAAACATCTGAAGTAGTGTTTAGAATCATACAAAATGAAATGTAATTGGACTGTTAAATCTTAGGATTTGAGAACTTGATCAGAAAGAAATTCAACATTTTAGCTATGTCAAAGATTGATTATGATTAGAACATCAAAATGATTAGAACTAAAACACAACTAATGATATTGAAGCATCTAGTATAGAGTCAAATTTCAAACACAAGTATATCAGAGTAAGAAAGAAATTTTGTGCAAAAAAATAACTCGGTAGGTTCTTTCATACCAACCCTTGTATACAGCCATGTAATTAGATGATGAGACAAAAGCACACTAGTTTGCAGCTCTTCAGTAGATAGTCTAAAATCAAAACCAGTTTATATGCAGGTTGGTCAAGAATATAGTATCTACAGATGCAACTATCACTAAAGTTTAACAATAAAAAACCTTCTAGAACCACCATTAGAAGACAAACATCAGGTACTATTCTATACAGTGAGTCAATTTTCTAGACTAAGACCTCACAAGTAACTTTCACCTGTGTTAATTTTGTAGTCTGACACTTCCAACTATTTTTTTTCTGAACAGACATGTTTATCTCTGCTCCTTTGTAAATCAATTTCAGAACATTTGGAGTCCAAATTGTTAATTTGCCTTCAACTATTATCCCATGCATTCTCAAACGGTCCACTTGAAAATCCCAGGAATTTCCAGTTTGTCCAATTAGCATGTTGCAATTTTCATTCAGCTGCCTGCTGTTCCAGCCTAAGCACCTATTTTTGCCACTGAAGAGCTCCTCTTTTTATTTATGAATTGCAGGTCTCGAAGTAATTCAAGTATTTGTACATAACTCAATCAATGGAAAACGAGAATGGAAAACATCTTGTCTCTGATTAAGTATAATCATAGGCTTTCTCCAGTATCAGAGAGTACTCCCTAGTCCTACATCAGGACTTTCATATGAACAAAAAGCAAGGTGAAAACGCACCAGCTAGAAAAACGCTACTTCAATTTCTTGCAAAGCGAATTTCATATATTCCTTCAGCACCCCCACTCCTAAAAAAGGAAAACAACACTTAAGAGGTGTGTTTTGTTCATAAACACTATTAGGATCATAGCTCAAGGAAAAATTGGGACTTTCTTTAGCACTCCTTCTCCAACTGCAGTAGGTTTTCCTCCACTTTTCTCACAGTCTCTACTTTCCTTCCTGAATGCTCCAGACCTCAGTTATTCCTTGATATGAACAACTCTAGTCATCATCATCCATCCAGTATGGATATGTGGTCACATGAACTTTATGATAAACTTTGTGGATGATATGAGCTTATCTGATTATGTGCTCTTTCCTTTCAGACTCAACATCTTTGTTTCTACAGTAATGTACCTGTGTAAGAGGTGCACAGAAAAAAATATTAAAGTTGTGTAGCTCATTTCTGATTACTCCAAACTTATTTTTTTGCCAATATTATTGCACTGCACCTATTGAATGAAAAATGATGCTATAATTTTGTTTAGGGACAAGAACAATTAAAATTGGAGATATAAAAATGCAAGCAAAGATTTTACTGCTTAAATCACATCACAGTCTATGACCTTTAGCATTCTCATTATATCAATTTATTCTACTGACCATAACAAACTACCTACTCAAGCAACTACAGAGCAAGGAGAAGCTACAGATCAAACATCCTGCAAACAAGTACAAAAGAGGAGATCCTAGTAAAGATATAGTCTTTATGACAATCATCCTGTTAACTCCTTTCCATGATCAGAAAGAAATTGTTCAACAAATAAAACCATAATATATGCAGAACTCTGCTTAGCACCATCCTGAGTCTCATGTCATCATTCTCTGTTAAGTTCTGCTTTAGATAAAAATCCTCACAACTTGCAAAACATGTTTAGTACTAAAATACCACAGAAACAGCTTAATCTTATTTATATGGAAATTACAGCAATGAGTCCCAGCAGTTTCTTTTACATAGACACCAGTAGTGCTGTCCTGTACTGCTAAATGCCTACAGGAAAAGAAATGAGGAAGAACTCTATACACAGTTAAAGCTTCAGAGGAACATAGGAACATCTTTTCTTGCCAAACATGCCACAGGCAAACACAACTTTCAGACATAAAAACCTGAAGATACGTGCAAAAGCTGTAAACTACAGAAGACACTTATCTTTATAAGCATGCTATACCTAGCAAATTTCATTTAGGTGCTAAAATGAAATAGATCTGTAATTTGAATGTATCTTGAGCTGCCTTCTTTGCTGGCATGAAACAGTATGACTTCCCATGTCAAAAGCATCTTACTGATTTACATCAAGTAAGAAACTGCCTCCTGATGATGGTGTTTGTTGTTGTTTGTGTTTTCTTCTTATAGGAGTTTACAAAGAAAAGTTTCTAAACATAGTGATCTTCAAAATTATCTTTTTCTTACTGAAGTAACATTATGTCTCTGAAACTATTTTGAAACTTAATCATAAGGAAGATCCCACAAATGGTATTTGTTCCATTTCCTAACCTGATTAGAAGTAGTACAAAGATTTTCATCCCCATTTTGATTTTATATGCTGGTATTTTGACATTTAAGAAACCTTTTTCTGAAGTAACTCAGATTTAAGCAAACATCATGGTTTAGATACGCTCTCAAAAGGAGGAGGAGAAGGGTAAGAGCTCACTGGTATCCCTTTAGAGTCCCAGCCCTGCTCTATTAGCAGGTTTCCTCCCAGGTGCCATCTGCTCAGGAGTCTGGAGAGCTGAGAAATAGAGGGCTGGCTATCACAGCAGCCCCAGCGTTTGCAAAAAAACTTCAAAAGACTTGATGCAAAACACAATTCAGCAGCAGCCCTGGGGTTTTTTTATCTCAACAGAGCTGGAAGAGCAGTACACTTTTCTCAAGTCTTTGATCAAATTTTAACAGTTAAATATCACTGGTTGAGCTTCTGTCCCTTTATAATTTGAATGGTACAAGAATGTAAGTCACTCTGATGGAAGAGAAAACAATGTAAGGCTAATACACTTCCATGGTCACACTAAAACTGGCCTATGTGATGTGAAAGGGATTCATACAGCTGAACTGGCATTGTTTTGCCGAGGTCCAATCAAAGCAGGGGTCAATTAGAACCATGAATTATCTGGTCAATGAATGTACACACATGCAAACATTAATCATTATTTTTTAACTGTACTGGCATAAGCATGAGACAAAGGAAATACAACTCTCTTCCCATCACTGTTGAAGTAAGGATCAGGACCTTTCACTAGCACAAATGGATTTAGCTGTAAGGTTTGACCATATAGCTCAGAGTTTTGTGGTGCTTTTTTACGATTCAGCAATAGAGTTCCTAAACTTTGCTTACTTTATTATTTGCTATTATTAAACTAAATCTAATCCAAGATGTACATTAAGCATAACAATAACAAGAGACATTTATTATTCATTTAAAACAGGCAATTTGAAGGAACACAACTTCATATCTGAAGATAAACTTTGAACACAAAGGAGAGGATATGAACAGCAATTAACACATGGCTAAAAAAAATTAAATCCCATGAAGAAAACACACAAAGTAATTAAGAAAATATTTCCCTCTTGGATATTTTGACTACCTATATGTGGTGAGTAATTTAGTCACCAGTGATGCTGGCTTGTAAAAACTATCCATGGTATTGAAACAGAGCATTTAAATACTAAACCAATAAATATTCCTCAATCATTGATTGACTTTTATTTTAATATTTAAACCAGAGGTAGTATATGTAATATTTTCCATTGTTGTTTTTAAAAAGTAAACAATATTCCATAGTCCTTTGTAAGTCTGTTCAGAAGCCACTTTTTTCCTTATAAGTTAATAAGAACCTAGAATATGTCAAAAGGCAAAGGCTAGAACCTCAGCTGTAATCTCAAGTGTAAATCACTGTAGGTTAATTCTTTTGAAGAAGTCTGACACAAGAAAAAATTATATTGAATAAAGATTGAAGGTTGAAGTTATATACTCAACCAGTGAAAAATTGCATTATCACAGCTGAGAGGTTGGCTGGCTCAAAGGTCAACTCTAGACACTTCTCTTGTGAACTGAAAACTCACTTCTAAAAACAGTATTTTAGCAGTGTTCCTGCACCAGCAATAAAATCATTCAACAGCTTTTAAATTATATCGGAATATATATTATATATATTAGAAAACTTATATCATCTGAGGGGAGATCTTATTAACATTTACAAATATCTAATTGATGGGTGTCAGGAGATTGGGACATCCTTTTTTTTTCTGTTGTAGCTAGCAACAGGACAAGGGGTAATAGGATGAAGCTGGAACACAAAAAGTTCCATTTAAACATAAGAAAAAGCTATTTCACTGTGAGGGTGAGGGAGCAGTGGCACAGGCTGCCCAGAGGGGTTGTGGATTCTTCTGCCTTGGAGGTCTTCAAGACTCATCTGGACATGTTCCTATGTGACCTGATCTAGGTGAATCTGCTTCTGCAGGGGGTTGGACTAGATGATCTCTAAAGGTCCGTTCCAAGCCCTACCATTCTGTGATCTACACATTCATTATGGAATGCTAAAGCATGTCTGCCTTTGCAGCAGGATATATCTGTTACTCCTGGTTATGAGATAAACTAATGGTGTTCTTTATGTTTTAAGTTGTAGTTTCAAACTTGTGGTTTAGCTTGCTAAAAAAAAAAAAGCCTTGTACCTTCAAGGACACAGCAGCAGTGGTCTATAGATCTTGTCACTGTCTGCATTGTGACCATAACATTACTGACCTAAATCCCACATTAGTGGACCAGTTCAAACAGAATTTGTTGTGATAATATTTGATATATCCCATTCTATGTACACAGGAGTTCACTCCTTAATGAAATCACACACTTGCTCTTGTTCGCTCTTCTCCAAAATGAAAGTTTACTCTGCAGATTTTTAGCTCCTCTTCACAGAGGAGCTAAAGTAATACTGTTTTTATCTTCCCAAAGCTATATTCAAAAAGATATCCAGTGAATATGACCTTGTTTTATTTGTCTCATGTATTCTGCTTATTACTGTTCTTGAGGGCTGGGTAAAAGAATTGTCATGTATTAGGAAAACTTCTCTGACATTTTGAACAGAAAAAAATGCTTCAAAATCATCTGCAACTGTACAGAAGCAGCATGACCTCTAGAAAATCCAGAACATATTTGATTTAAGAAGATTTTAAGATTTCACATTCAACTACTCTCAGGAGGAGTTTTTCTTTGTCAAGATTAAAACCAAACAAAATCACACTAGATGATCAGTAAATATGGTACGTTTGGTGAGAAGCAGCCAAATGAATGACCCAACACTATGAAGCTGTCCAATTCCAGTAAAAGATGCAGTTACATTCATGACTGTGTTTCATGTGCAAGTTACCTTATGAACTGTCCAACTCTTAAGATTCTGTGAAATAATGGCTCAAAAATCAGCTGGTTTTTTTTTTTAACAAAAAAGGTACTACAAGGTGCAATATAATTATCAACTACTTGGCCAGAGTGTAAGTGGAATGAGCACACAGTTTACTTCTAATCCCCTCCCAATGTTATTTACCTATATATGCACACACTCCACACACACTGATAACTTTTCTGCCACCAGCAACTGCCAATATCTTCTTTGTTTATAGAGAGTTGATCATCTGCAAAAGCAAATGCAATGGAGTTGATTAGATTCTATAAATGTACTCACTTACTAATTAGGAAAATGTATCTGCTAGCTCCAGATCCTCAGCTAGCAGCCGCCTTATTTAATGGAGGCTACAAGGCTGTGCCCTTAAACTGTAGCAGTTTAACTTAGCGGAGTGGAGCTAAAAGCCAGTCAAGGAATGATTAGGTGAAAGATGGGCTTATTAAAGTAAACAGACTGTCTGAATATTCACATCTGCTCTACAAAGACCTTGAAAGCAGCAAGAAGCTCTTTGATGTTCTTTGTCATAGATGCAGAAGTGCTTCAGTGAATGACTACAGCCATCTACCATGGTATTATCACACAGCTCCTTTCAGAGGTCACTTTTACAGTCAAGTACTAGATTTAAGTCTTCAGGACTGTCTTTCCGAACATATTTTGTGACACAGCTTCACTTTGGAACTTCCTTACTTGTGACCTCTAGGTTATACCACTGCAACATCTTCTACTCAAGGCCACTGGTAGATAATCTTCACATGTTCAGATGTGAGTTACATTTAAAGCCAGCTGGGACAACTCCTGGGGCTGTTTCGTGCTTGCCACATTCTGCAACCTGTGCCTTTTGAAAAAAGATAACCATACTAAAACAAAGGACTAAAATATTCATGTAAACCACTGAATATTGCCTTCCTCATATTGCTTTAGGCCACCACAGTTACAAACACTAACCATGTTATGCCCAAACTTTAAAAGAAAAATCTATTTAAACTATTTCTTTCCCCATTGGGAGGCAAAAATAACAACAGTCTTTCTGATGCCCTCATGTAGACATTCGAAGTAGCAATTATTTTAACGTCCCCTGCCCCAGCTCCTGCTCTTTGTTGGCTCAAGATTTCCAGTATTGCTGACAAATCTAAAAAGAGTGGGGGGAAAAAAAAATCTAACTTGAAATACATAAAAAGATGCAAGAAGCCTGCAGGCACTCTTCTACAGACAGGTTTTCTTTTAATAATGTACATTAAGAGTAGAGAAGAAAACAACAGGCACTAGAACAGCTTAGTAAAAGAGGCAAACTGCTTCTTCCCTTTTCAAACATCCATCCAGCTAATAATTCATCCAGACTAGGAATAGGCACATCAGGTGTTTGTCATTTTAAGGAGAAGCAAACTGTAACAGAGGCAATTAAACTTTACTTAAGGCATACTGTAAAAGCAGCTTTCTCTGTAGGGTCTCTTTGAGAGAGGCAGTGGCCCCTTCAACTAGGACTGCTTTACTCCATTCTTTGTTTTCAAAGCCTTTATTTACTGTGTGTAGGAGTGGTTGATAAAAGAATTTCTTCATTGGTGTTATTTCTTTAGTTATTAGACTACTGCAATTTAGGTGCAAGTACAACACAAATGCAAAGCAATTATTTCAATACCAGGAAGCCCCAGAGCATAAATTCACACTTTAAAAAAAAAAAAGTTATTTCTTTCTTTTACTGCAACAAACCTTCGTGTTCTGCATTGCAGCCTGCTTGCTGACAGGACCAATGGAGAGTGACAGAGCCAGTTAGAACCCTGGAAAGAAACTAAAACAGTTCTCCAAATGTGACACGCAGAGGTTAAAGATGGGACAACAGAACAACTTTAGGAGCGTTCTAGCAAAATACACCATCATTTACTTGATTAGAAAGATTCTGCAATTAAAAGTTAAAAAACCATAACAATTCAATTTATTTAAGCAAAACTGTTACAGTTTACAGTGTAAATGTTGGTTCAAAACTACAGTTTTACTTCCTTGCTACTTCATATAAATTAAGTGTGGTGTTTGATGTGCATTTTGGTTTGTGTCTCGGTGTTAGCTATTACCATGTCAGAGCAATATTTGAACACTGGACACTAACAAGAAACTGCAATAATTTGTGACAACACAGCATAAAGCTCTGCATTCTCCATTACAGTTATGTGAGGGTTTTTTGGAGGGTGAGGCAAAAAAATGGTTTTGTCTTTTTAAAAAAGCCTGCAAACTGGAACCATCTACTTCATTTACTCCGTCTACAGTCAGGACTGCCTGTAGTACAATGTAATGACATGTGCTGCAAAGCACAAGAAAAATCTGTGGAAAAACTTCAGCAAGTCCTTCAGCAAAACTTGAAGAGTTCACTGTTGCAAGTCATACAAATAAAGGGAGTTCCTTAATCTTAGGTGGAATTAAGCAAGGTATTACACATTAGCCCAAATTTCTATGCTTGCTAACTCTTTTCGCCTGATACCTAACTATAGGAGTGGGTCTACTCTTAGTCTAGTTCCTGGGGCATTCTTTCTTTGAAAACATCCAAACATTTTTGTAGTTTGGTTTCTGTAATCTGGTAACAGTGATTACAGTGGCCAATTTCCCTCCACATTTACCTCTGCATTAACTATGATTCCTAGTCTTCCCCCCGCGTAGTGTAAAATCTGACCATCTGACACACAGAGCTAAATTCAGCTTCCTTTCACTAGGAACATACCACAGGAGCCCTCCAGTTCTCACCCAATACTGAAGATGTTCAGATCTGAAAAATCAATTAAACACCAGTTATTCTGACACAGTTCAAATGCCATTGTTATTGTTCGAGTCTTGCTGATGTTGTTGACACTGAAGACAGCTGCTGATGGAAAAGCATATGCTATTTATAAATGAAGCTTCATCACATAGCTCAAACACTCATTGCTTTTGCTATAAGCATATGAAACTCTCCTGACATTTAAGCAACACCTTAATTCCACCAACCTGATCTGGAATTATAACCATACAAGTAGAAAGAAAGTCAGCATAAATGTCTGTATATTACCCTAGTCACAAGCACTTTTCTTCCATTCAAGACTGTTCTTTATCTACATCCAACTATATTAATGTTTTTATGTTCTAACATAGTTAAGTATAGATGGTTTTGAGTGAAATTACATGAAAATTACTTTTCCATGAAAATTTTCAGTATTCTGAAGAAATAAACTAACACTTCTCTCTCCACTTGTAGGACTAGTAGAATGGTTGTTTCTTGAAGAAAAACACAAGCACATAACCTTCAAGAGAAAGCACAACTGGCTCATTCCCAACACAACATAGTTGCAGGTCTGAGACAACAGCAGCCATGTAGTACTTTCATGAAAAATCCTTTGTTTTCTAAGCCAATAACAGATTTGGAGGAGAGTACAAATCATGTCTTGTGACTGGTCCTTATCCCTTCATTTAAAGTTTTAAGAAGAGTTTTAATACCTATCTTCTCACTGCCAAGACTTGTTGACTCCACTCACCCACTCAACAAAAATAGTTCTAAGCCATACACGTACCTTTTACACAGCTTTTGACAAGCTCTAGGAGGCAGACAGTTTTCCTAGACCATATATGAAAGCAACACCTCAGGAAAACACTTTTTGTCCTCAAGAGGACAGAGAACTCACTTGAGAAGGCAGAACTGCCATGCAATAGGCACCGTGGCTCTTCACGATGCTCAGTCTCAGAAAGCACTTTGGGGACCTTGGTGTTTACTCTTAAGGAGACTGGCTCCCACGCTTTATTTGTTATAAAACACCTTCTCTGTCCCTCATTTCTCCCCTTCCCAGTCTTATTTCAGAAACCCAGTAAAACTTTGTAGACACCTTCAAACCACTACCAGCTCATGCTCTTCCTCAGTCACAATGGGGATAGGAGTTGATGTGAAGAATAACAGCCCTAAGCCACACAGTAGCTCACAAAAAACCTCCTAGATTCAGGAGAGCAAACAGCAAGTAATCTCCTGTCTGTCATTCAAAGCTGAGGGGAAAATGTGCTGCAGGTGGGCTGCTGGCTGGAAAGACCTCACCTGCAGCTGAGGGCCTTGGCCTAGGAGAGAGCTCAAAACTATTGCCTACAGCTGCCCCCTCAGCAAATGCCCCTTTTGCCTGTCACTCAGCCCTAATCATCCCTGCTGCATGCTTGGAGCTGGTTTTCTGGCACTGGCCTCTCAGAGGGGATGCCTCCTGTCACCAAGAACAGAAAATGCTGCTTCCAGGGCAGCAGACATAGTGGAGGTGAATAGGATCAGCAAAGCAGCAGCAGAAATGGTCATCTGAGAAGCAGTTCACACAGCAGCTGAGTGCAGGGGATTCTCTACTCACTCTCTTTCTTGGCTGCCTTTCTCTAATAAGAGCATTCGCTGCATCAGGTCAGGCTGTAGCAGACACATTCCCTCTTCCTGAGAAGACAGTTTGATGCATTATTATACTGAAACTAAGAACAACGTTTAAGTGAATGGAAGGAGGGAAAATCTGTTGACTGACTGTTGTATCATTTAAATCTCCATGCTTGGGTGCATCCTTTCAAGCACACAGCATTTCCAGAAGGATTAGGGCTTTTATTAACACTTTAGTCCTGATGCAGCAAAGTACTTCACACATGTTTAACTTTAAACACTTGAAGAGTCACACTAGCTTATTCAAATGTACAGAAATGAAATAAGCTAATGACATGCTTAAGCACCCTGTGTCACCCAGAGCTGAACTCTTCTGCTCCTGATGGAATTAGGCTTCTCAAACAATCTCTGGAGGATTTCAGAGCTCTCAAAAATGGGAGAGGTGCAGTTTGCATCACTGCCGTGCTGTGCTGTCTGTAGCAAAGTACTTCTTCCCATAAGGGAGGTAAATGTCATGGTTTATGTACAAAATAAGAAACAAATTGACCTACAGTAATGTTCACACAGTGCATAAGTACAGAGTGACTCAGGATAAGAAGATTGCTAAAGTGCATTCTGAATAAATATAAACTATAATATGTACTCAAGTAAAAGCTAAAAGACCCAGCTTAACCCAGTGAAGCTATTACAGTTATGACCTCACTTAGAAGAAAGCAAAGAAAGTCTTTTAGATATTTAATAGATATTCACTAGCACTTTCTCTATGAGAATGTACTGTCAGGTTAAAATATTTACTTTCTTGGAACCAAATTCAGCACTACTGCAGCAACAGTTGTCCTCTTGTGCATCTCTATGAGAATATGGGCGAAAAAAACGTGAGGAACAAACGCTTCTATGGAACACAAAAGATGTCTTACAGTAAACCAATTTCAAGAGCTTAGTTATCTCATGAAGTGAACATGTTTTGAAGTAAATGCACTTCCTGTTCAAAAGCAAAAGTATTCTTAATTTCATCAGTACTTGGATTTGATTCTACAGAACTCAGGTATATATTTCCTAATGAAAATGTAGTTGTGTAAATGTAATTAGATATGCTTGATTATATAGCAACTTAAATGAATGCTGCCATTTTTTCTTCCTTTTCTTTTTTTCCCCAGCCATAAATACAATGATATCACCCTGAGCTCAAATACCACCTCTGCAGAGTTTCTGTAATATGATTTCTGATCCAGCATTGCTACTACTGCTGCAATAACTAAACCAGAAAGAATCAATGCATTATAAGGTCAACTCCCAGTCTCATGACTTTCTTAAAAGCCGAGAGGCTAAAATTTTAAGAATTGAAGGACCTAAGAAGAATTTAAGGTCCTAAGATTTAAGAATGTAGGGACCTAAAGTGAGACAAAGAGTCAAAGAGTCAAAGCACAACTCTGATTTCCCTAACTTGAAAGTAAATGGAGAAGTTAATAGAGCAAAAGAAGCTTCTCAAGACCACTTAGCATATTATTATAAATGCCAAGTCTGCAGGATTTGCTGCATAAACAATGTGAAACTGTGCCATGTCTGGGAATTCAGAGGCAGTGTGGACTGAAAGGGGCACTTCTAGCTATATGCTCATTACTAAAGGTGTGGGAATAACAGGATGACATATGCAGACTTCTCCCATATTACAGAGGTACAATAAATCTTTCCCCTCAGCACATATTGGTTTTGAGCCTGTGGTTATCTCTATAATGATGAGAAGAAAATAGTGACCATTGGTGGGGCACAGTGGACCAGATTGATTAAAAAGCTTTGGTTCTCAATAGCAGCATGAGCCACTTTGATGAAAAATATAGAGCACACTGTGCTCACGCTCACGTGTGCTTCATTAGATATTTTGGTTTAAGATAAAAGCATGATTATTTTACCAGCAAGTACGATATATCTGGATCTTGCTATCATGGGAGGACGCAGAAACAGATAGTGTCAAGGAATTGTAAAAACAGATTAAACAAATTCTTGGGCAATGGCTTCCAAAATAGATGTTAAAAAGAAACCTGAGTATGGATTTTTGAGGGAACATGTAGAAACTGGGAATGCTGTGAAAGCATGAGGAGAATGGATCACACAAGGTGACCTAGCTTGCATGTTAAATATCCTCTGTCTAGAGAGCATCTCCTATTTCCACTGCTGGAGACTAACTAATGGATTAGATGAACAACATGTTGATCCATTTGGGTTTTCTTTTTATCTGATGGACAACGATATAGAGAATAAACATAACCCCAATTAACAGTTTAATAATTCTGTGGGTGAGGATTTTGATAGTAATTCAAAAATAAGCAATTTACAAAAACTCTATGTATTCAAAAACAACTGTTTGCCAAAACCAAACCATTAATTATTGCAAAAATATTCTTGAATAATTAACTAAGAAAAAGAATGAATATAAGCAGGGATTTGAGGAAGTATAGTTTTATCTTATTGACCTTGAAAACTGGAAGTTGACCTTGATGTTGAAATTTCGAGTAATATATTTAGTATCATGTTTCCCATGATATCACACTTCATATTTTCTATTCAAAATAACTATCTTCATCCTCATTTTATTTTCTTATCCTTTTCTTAAATAACATGCTAAAATAATAAAAGAAATGGAGTTCATAATTCATCTCAATCATAAGCTGTGCAGTACTTTCATTATGAAACTGATACCAAAATTTATATATTCTGCAGCATGACAGCACAAAGATTTTGCATCCAGCTAATGTTTATGAATTTCTCATTCAAGAAAAGGTTCTCTTACACTCCATCATCTTGAATTGTGGCATTTTGTTTTTTTTATTTTGAGAGAATGCTGTGGTTTTCATAAGCAAGCAATGATTCTTTTTACTGGAACAGCCAGGCATACCATCCAACTGTTACTGAGGCACAGTTATACAATCTCTATTGATTTCTGTCGAAATTATATTTCTATTAGTTCATTAACAACAAACTAAACAGAGAATCAACGCTGACTTTTAATGTAAGTTATTAGCTATCAGGGTGTCAGAGCACAGTATTCAAACTGTAAGAAATATAGTATGTTCTTTAACAGTTGCTGTCCTTTTTTGTGTGTGTTAAGGAAAGGATGAATTGTTCTATCTGCCTACTTTGCACTGCTCAAATGATACAAAATGAATGAATTCCAAGCATATAGCATCTCTCAATATCTTTCTCTCTCTGGGGACTGTGCCAAAAACTGAACTGATGCTGGAGACATCATGTCTACAGATTGTTGTAAGAGGAATGTTTGTCAGAGAAAGAGGCCAGGTATGCTTCAAATGTGTGGATGTATGTTTTTATCTATTAGTAGGTAATTGTATTCTTTTTATGAGCTCTTATGGCAAATGAGAATATCACAGAGAAGCGCTTGTTCTCGTTAGGTACCAGATCTGTTTATACATAACAGACTTACATTTTTAATTTTAACATTTACATATTACTTAACCTCATAAATAAAAGAGCTCTTTTAAAAGACAATATTTTTACCTTTAAACCTAAAGTATGTTTTTTGGAAGTCAGAGGCAAATTGCCAGAGGTATGCATCTATAGAAATTAAGAAATTGTCTACACAGAGTGATGACTAGGGTCATTAGTGCCTTGCAGTTTTGCATTCTACCAAAACTGAGATCTCGGACTAAATCCTTCAGAAATTCTCTGCATTTATTAGAAGAATTATTTGTCATTGTTGAAAGTGGATGTCACCATAAAAATTAAACCACTGGATCATTAAAATAATTACCCAGGATCATCTGATTACATGATGCAACACATTAAGAGTATAGATTTTTTTTTTCCCAGTAGTTACTGAAAACTATGGTAACATAGGCAGTCACAGAGTTCTTTATTTAATAATAAAACAGTTGTTGTCAAATGCAAACAATAATTCTTACTACTTTTGACATGAACTCAGTGCTGCCATTGATCAGAGTGGAAAAAAAAAAAAGCAAACCAACCTTCAAAACACCATAGGGATGCAGGTAGATCTCTACTTACAAGAGCACAATCCTCTACTGCTGCGTCCTGATGCTATTGATTTTGTGCTAGGCTTTGCAGTACAAGGAAGGAAGAAAAGTGATCTTGTGAAGTCAGTGGGACCTTACTATAGACTTCAGGAAAAGTAGTATTTTAATCAATTTAGAGCATATAATCAAAATATAGTCTTGATAACATGATGTTTCTTAAACTAACTGGCTCTGCATGATACATTGTTGGCTATCTGTGTGTAACCTACGCTGTACAGGAGTATTAGCAAAGAAAATACACCATGCTTTGGTGCCAAGGCTCTCTGGAATGTGCTGAGGTCTCCAGATCCAGTGATACCCCTGTTTACTTCTTCAGGTTACAAAGTGGTAACCGATCTTGGAGACATCTTAGAAGTACTTCTAATGTTTCATGTATGTCCCTACTTTTCATGTTCACAGTTTCTTATGCTCCTGTCAACTCTGTTTCTAGAAAAGTTTTCATGTTTATAACTAAGTATTCAGAACACCCTTCTTATATGTATACAAATATTTTACAAATACAATTGTAATATAATACAGTAAAACCTCAGAAATGAAAGACTACTGACAACTACAGTAGAAAGCTGAAAATTCTAATGCTGCAAGAAGCATTTAAGCTAGAATAAAACTAGAATTAAGATGACATTTACTCAAACAAAAGTCATTCATTTACAAGACAAGTTATTCTTCAAACTGAAGTTTTGCTTCCTTTATATGGAAAAGAGAGAATTCTTGAGGACACTTTAGTGAGCACATGCTGATAACTGCTGCTCCTAAAAGATTGAAAACAAAAGAAACAGAGAATTATGAAATGATTAATGGGATTTTCAAGTATGCTGGTACTCAGCAAGTGTAGAAGCAAGCAGAAGAAATCAGATGAGTGCCCTGTTTGAACCCAGCGACTTATTTCAGACTCAGAAATCATCCAGAGAACATAGCATTCACCTAACATCAGCATTAATTGTTTTGCTCTGCAGATATCCTGCCATTGTGCTTCTATATTTGCTAATGTAGACATGGCCTGAACAGTCAATTTTGTCTCATTGAATTCCAAGATATTTTGTCTAAGCATTGACATTGGATAGTATTTCATGTCAACTCAGAAGGAGTTTTTTAAGACTTTAGGTTAGGAAGATGAAGCTTTGAGTAACAACTCCAAGATGTGGTCATGACTAATAATATTCAGGGTTAATTACAGATGAACCTGAAGTGATGCATTTAAATCTTGACCTTATTTTATCTTCAATAAAATGATGCAGACTGAACTTGGGAACAATTAAATTTTACCTCTATAAGGATAAATTTATATATTAAAAATTAATATGATCCTCAGGCTACTGTACTATTTAGCTCACTGCAGTTCAATTTCATAAGCCTTTCTTAGCTCCAGCCAAAAAACCCCAAACCACCAACTTGTTAAAAAAGTTATTAAAAATGAATAAAAAAAAAGAGTAGGGATTTTATTCACTTGCACTTCTTTCTGCACTTACTGAATACAGTGATGGGAGTTCAACAGGAGTGTTTCTAGAGAGAATTTTGTCGAGATTTTTCTGTACTTATATTGGAAGGATGTCAGCTCAATATTAATCCTCTACATCTGTCTTGAAGTTAATACGATAATCTCAAATGTTAATGACATGCAGAGCACACCACAACCCTTTTCTGACCATCATCTAAGACAATATTTACTGGCTTCCTAAAGAACCTGTCATTTTGGGTCCATAGTTCAACAGTGCTCTTAAGCATAATCTTCATGCTGGAGGCACTCATTACTTAAAGTTAGGAACATGTTTAAATGCTTTGTTTGGTCAGGATTTTGTGGTGATGAGAAATTCCTTTAAATTCTTATAGTGAGAAAAGAAAAAGGGAGACATTTTGAAAAAGGACAAAGGAAGAGAAATACATTTTTGGATATTACATATTTTATGTTTTCCTGTCTCTGCCCCCTTTCCTCTCTAAGAATGGAGAAAATATTTAATTGATTTCTAAAGATTTTAATATCAGAAGGAAGAAATTTTTTTGCCTTACAACAAGGCCTTTTGGCTAAATAAACCAGCAAGGCAAAAATACCACTATTCACAAAGGTTCCTTTTCCTATGCCATCTGGTGGATTCTCATTAAAACTGCACAGACATCTCAAACTGCCCCTAATTTAAAATGGCATGAATTTGTATCCATGAAAATGGAAATTTTTAAACATTTCTTAAGAAAAGAGAAGCCATTGATCTCTAGAAGGAAGATACTGCTGAAAAAAATCTTAAATATATTTAAATAATTAATAAATTATAAAACAGGCACTACTAACATGTTTTCTTTCTTAGATATCCTTTTGAAGATGCAGTTGTCAACTTATGTTATTTATCTTGGCCAGTTTTAGTCTTCATTTAAATAAATATTAGAAAAGTGAATTCAATGATAATAAAAAAATCAGTCTAATGGAAGAAAAAAAATTCAGTCTACATTTACAGACTAATTTAATTCCTTGCCTGACTACACAGACTGCATTTGAAAGAAGAAAATGGTATACATTTTTTGTAAGAATATAACAACGTCCTTGAAAGATATAATTTACATAAACTGCTCTGATATCACAAAATGTAAATAAAGTTTTCTTGATACAAATTTATAAAGAATTTTTGGATTCTGTTAATGAATGTATGTTTTTTCCTCTCTAAGAATTCTACAATTATATTTTATAGGTCTTTGTAATATTTTTTGTGTTCTTCTGGTATCAAAAGTAACATTTACAAATATCTAAAAGGTGGGTGTCAGGAGGTTGGGACATCTCTTTTTTCTATAGTAGCTAGCAACAGGACAAGGGGTAATGGGATGAAGCTGGAACACAAAACATTCCACTTAAACATAAGAGAAAACTATTTCACTGTGAGGGTGAGGGAGCAGCAGAACACGATGCCCAGAGGGGTTGTGAAGTCTCCTTCTTTGGAGGTCTTCAAGACCCACCTGAGCATGTTCCTATGTGACCTGATCCAGGTGAACCTGCTTCTGCAGGGGAGTTGGACTAGATGATCTCTAAAAGTCTCTTCCAAGCCCTACCATTCTATGATTCTATGAAAATGTAGTGTAGATTTTAGAAACAAAAGGGTGTTGTGTCTTCACAGGACTGATCCCTTGCCCTCAAGATTAGTTTTGCTGGCTAATTTAGAAAATTTAAGAGAACAGTGATATTGTTCCCAATGGACAAGACTGAAGACTTTTGAAACTAGTCATGTCCTTGATGTTTAAAAGAAATAAACAAACTATGTTTGTGATGGGAAGTTATAAAAAGTTGTTGTTCACAATACATTTAAATATGTGAAAGAGGTAAGGGAAATTTTATATATATATATATAGAGAGAGAGAGAGAGAGAGAGAGAGACAGAAAGCAGGCTTTGAAAACAGTATCCATACAGAATCTCACTCCCTGGTGAGGGATCTGAGCAGACAGAGCAGTTTCCAGATGTTTTGAGATGCCATCATGCATACCATTTCTCTGACATCTCTGGTAACTCTGTATCTGGTAAAACTAACTAGAATGTGCAGCTAAATTGCTATCATGTACAACAGGATCCACTGAGAATTGCAATAGCACTACTTAAAAGTACATCTTATTACTGCTTCTAGAGTAAACTTCTACCTAAGGTATCAGCATAGGAAGAAAGATCATGTTCCTCCAAATATCATCATATGATCTGTGAACTCTTAATATTTTCTGAACCTTACCAACACAGCACACATAATACAGATATGATCACTGTGAACAAACAATTGTAAACTGATAGTATGAAGAAATAGATGCACTTTTTTCCCAGGAAGGAAAATAAACCCAGCATTTGCTTTCAACTAAGATTTTAAGTGTCATCTTTTCCCATTGAACAGCAAACAAGCACACAATTGAATAAGCTACTAGCCTTCATATTTATTCTTAATGTTATTAACCCATAGCTATCTGCTTCCAATAAAGTGCAACACCAAGTCACAGTGCCATTGTTCAGCAGAGCTATGATCCTATTGAAATTGCTCTACTGTAAGTATTGATTACTGTCAATGATAGCTGAATATAGAAGGCACAGATACTCAACTGTTATTAACAGAATAGCTTGTAAATGGAAATACCATATATTTTGGCTAGATGTTACGAACACAACTTATACATTTAAAGTATACATATGAGTGCCATAGGGTCTAGATTTTAAATACCAATCCAATTATGATTAAGTCCTGGTTGCATTATTAGGATCTTGATTTCTGCAGTCTTCCATGCAGTAATTATTTCACTGTGAGGGTGAGGGAGCAGTGGCACAGGCTGCCCAGAGGGGTTGTGAAGTCTCCTTCCTCGGAGGTCTTCAAGACCCACCTGGACATGTTCCTATGTGACCTGATCTAGATGCTTCTGCAGGGGGGTTGGACTAGATGAACTCTAAAGGTCCCTTCCAACCCCTAGTATTCTATGATTCTATGAATTTCAAAGAAAGAAAGACTAAGAAGTTCAGATCTTGCAGAATACAACACAGTAAAAAGTGCTATAACTGAGCTTAGGCTTCTGGGCTAAGTGGAAGGAAAGAAAGATTTTTGTTAACTCTTTCCTCTTTATGATTGCATCATGATGGAAAAAAGCAAGGAAAACTTAATTAGGTAAATGAGATTATGGAAACTATGGTTTGCTTGGCAAAATGGGGGGTATACAAAGGGTAAAATCTATTGCAACTCTGGTATTCAAACAATAGAAAAAGAGGCCATGCAACCTCAGATTTTATTAAAAAATCTGTTAGCATTTGAAATAAAAATTCTTGAATGTCACTCCAGCTGAAAAATGAGTGATTTGATAAAGGAATCTTTTTTTAATATAGAATAGAGAGTAGATAAAATTTTATGAATTACAAGATGTTCGCACCAAAAAAAAGTTTTATAACAGGATGAATGAGAACACCCTGGAAAAAATTTAAAGAAAATAATCCCAAGCACTTGTAAATGTCCCTTTCACCAACTTTAAGAAGCAAAATAATCATCAATAAATATTGTCTTTTCAGATTGTAGTCAGATCTGGAAATCTGATGCTTAAAATGAATAAAGTTAATATCCCTTTTTATTTGATGAGAAAAAAGTAATACCAGAAAGTTATCAGACAAGGCAACTGACCTTTTACATTTTCCAGCTTGGTAAACCATCTAATAATGTAGAAAAGTACATCTTTTGAAGAGTACAGTCCTGAGGCTTTGTTTGAAGTTCACCTCATTTCAAATGCTCTACAGTATGAACTCCTACTGCGATAATGTATATGGCAGAGAAGCTATCCCCATCTTCTTTTCCAAAAAGTCTCTTAAGTAGAGATTCTCAGCCCATGAGAACCCTTCCCTAGAGACTATTTCTGGAAGCTTTTTTTCCTGCAGTTTCCATCTGAGACCAGTTTCTCTGATCCACATTAATATTTGCCCAAGTATACCCAGCCACAGAACAGAAACATAACTCTGAATGTCAAGGAATGATGACAGCTGGAAAAGTTGCTACTGCCAGAACAAGCAATCATGTCTAGAAGACTTCTGTGACTACTGTAGAATTGCTTGGCATAAGCCATAATAACTTGTTCTGACAGAAGCTCACCTGGTAGTTTTAGACCATTTTCAAGTTGTTTACTTTCCCCAGGGCAGTACAGGACATGACAGCCACATCCTTTCTGCGTATGGCACCTCATACAATAGAGTGTCTGCCTGCACAATACACCCAACACTTCTCAGAAAGCACTGGATATTTGATAACCGACTGTACTGAGCATGCACATGAAGTCTGGTTGTATTAAAGGAGAGAGACTGGGCAGATACATCACCTCAGCTGCTCAAATAAGCTCTAAGTCTGGCCAAACTGCATCACTGACTAAGAATAAGTTAAATGATTGAGGAAAAAAATTAAATGACAGCTCTGTGCAATAGCAGTTATCTCATTATGAGTTACTATTCTTCTGATCACGTAAAAAAATGCTGCCATTAGTGCAACATCTACTCTCAGCAGGGAGCTAAGATGAAAAGAATATGGAAGTTGGTATGTGGTTTTTTTTTATCATTGCTTTCTTTTAATTTTAGTATTTGAATGCTGAATGATTACAAAATATTGACAACCAAGGTTATACTGCTATTAAGTTATGCCTGCTTATAGAGAAACAGCAAATATCCCAATCAAATTGGAAAGTCTTACAAGTGCCATTATTGAAAAAGTTTTGCCATAAAACATCCTAGCCAATACTATTCCAAAGTTGAAGTGAAATGTAAGAATTGTACTGTGTTATAAGCTGCAGATTTTGAAGATATAGTGGACGTGAAGTTTGTGACAGGGTTATACCTGAATTTCTCATTTCCATGTCAGTGAATTTATTCCATCAATCATTAACTGCAAGTTACTTCTTGGTAATCTATGGCTATTATCTGTGATTCTCTTAGTAAGAATTAAATCACAGAATCACAGCACATTAAGGGTTTAAAGAGAACTTGAAAGATCATCTAGTCCACCTCCTCTGCTAGAGCAGGACTACCTAGAGTAAGTCCCACTGGAACTCATCCAGGTGGGTTTTGAATGACCACAGAGAAGGAGACTCCACAACCCATCTAAGCAGCCTGTTTCTGACACCCAACCTTTTAAGTATTTGTAAACATTAATGAGGTCACCCCTCAGCCTCCTCTTCTCCAAGCTAAAGAGCTCCAGCTCCCTCAGCCTTTCATCATAAGGGAGATGCTCCACTCCATCATCTTTGTGACTCTGTATGGAACTGTCTCCAGCAACTCCCTGTCCTTCTTGAACTGAGAGGCCCTGTCCTGGTTTAGGTCCATCAGGGAACAAAAGACCAGGATTAGTCTCAAGTACCAAAGACCTGAGGATTGCCAAAGGGCAGGGAGAGTTTAATTGTCCCTTAGGATCTGGAAAAAACAGACCAGGCTACTGGGCTTGGGGAAGGAAACAGAAAAGAATTAATGCAATATCAACTAAAACATACCCCCAAAGCCCAAAACATAACCAAAATAGAACAACACAGAGTGGTACAACAATGAAGAGTCCAACTAGCCCTTTAAGACTTCTTTCTCCCCACTCCTCCCCTCTTCCTGGGCTCAGAGTCCTGATTCCAGTGTCTTTACCTCCTCCTCCTCTGAACAGCTCAGTGGGGCAGGGAGTGGGGGTTTCAGTCAGTCTATTCCTGATAGCTTCTACCATTTGTCTCTCCTCAGGGCAGATAGACTCCACACCAGTCCTCTCTGCAGGTCCATGTAGTACCTCACACACACGGCAGCCCTACACAGGCTGCTCCAACGCGCATTTATCCCAAAGGTTGCAGCTCCTCTCTGCCTCTCGTGTGGGGGTATTCTGCAGTGTGCAGGCTCCAGCACAGCCTGCGCCATGGCCATCTCCCCACACAGTCTCTCACCCGTCCAAGTGTACTCACATGGAGCTGCTGGTGGCTCTCCGTCCTGCCATGGCCCTGCATGGGTTGCAGGGGTACAGCCTGCATTCTCGTCATGGCTTGCAGAGGGGTCTCTGGTCTGCTGCTCCTTCCTCCTTCTCTGGCTGAAGGGTCCGCGTGGTTGCCCCCATCTTGTATCACTCAGACACCTCCTGCCAGCACTTCAAATTCCCATCCCTAAATAGTGATCACAGAGGCACCAGATTGACAGAGCCAGGCCGGAGGTAGGTCTGAACCCAGAAGCCAAACTCTTTACCGGGTCTTCACTGCAACCCCCTCCCCCTGTTACCAAGTAAAAGCTGCTCCTTGCTAAACCATGACAGGCCCAGAATTGGACACAGCACCTTTCTTTTCTTAAGCTACATGAAAAAATAATTGGATGATATGTATAACAGTACTCAGACTTCCAGAGGTTGTTTACAATCAGAAAGCAACGTAAATGAAAACTTTACCTTCTACTACAAAAACCAATTGATTCTAGAGACTTAATATATGTTAATATTTGTATGTAAGATTATAAGGATATGGAAGAAAAAACATTAAATTTACAAAGTACCTCCTAGAAAACTTGAATCAGAGCATTAGCACTTAACTAACTAGATACCTGAAAATTTTGAAACATTGTATGCTAATAGGAAGGGAGAAAAATGGAATAATTCATGAATAGGTTAGGAATATTTATGAGATCCCCTCCTAATTATCAAAAGAAGGTTATTTAATGTACATGAAAACCCTGGTGATTACCATCAAATTATTGCAGGAGATATAGTCATTGCCATATATACCAAGTCAGATGAAAGTCTCTTCTGAGGTGAATGTACCAAAAAAGATGAATATTGGAAGTTTTTCTCCCTTGGATAAGCTTTTTACTAAGTCATATCACTTAGTGCTTGATTTCTATTCCTTCTGAAATTATATGTATTTACTGAAGTTAATGTAAGTACAGAAGCAGGAACATACTTCACTCTCATTTTCTAAATGTAGTAGTTCAAAGATATAAAATACTGAAAAGGTCTCTAATTTTCACCAGAGTCCATCAGAGACTGGATGTTGAAACCATTTGCAAATCTATATGATTTCAGAGTCTTCATGTCCCCATAAAATCCAAACCACACAGTGCACGCTGTTGGACTGACACATAAAGCATTATTATACAATCACTATAAAACATGACAGAAATAATAACCCTATTATAAAGTATTACTCTAGATGGGCAGAAAAAAAGGAGATCTCAATGATGGAAGTGGCTTATAACAAGTGAGATAAAAAGATCCCTCTCTGTATGTCTATCTTCATTACAGAAGAGTCTTAAAAGCAAGATTAGACTAGTTGAAGACAGATAAGGTTAATATTAACCTGTGCTTCACTTTCCAAATAACATAAGCAAAATCCTAAGTAGAAATGAATCCTAAACTTCAAAGCATCTAAGCTATTTCTGGAAATATAATGAAAGCTCTTAAATGGCTTAGTCACTGTGACTCAGCATAAAGCAATACCTGAAGACTTCACTCCCTAAAAAGAGGTGCACTCCTTGCTCATTGAGAAAATGATAGTGCTGTATTTCTGATAGTCACTGTAGAATCCATTTCATTAAATTAATAAGTACTTTTCAGTTCTGGAATACGTTCTTATAAAGTATTCATTTAGAAGAACTATAGTAGCAACAGTATATAAAGGTTCTTAATCTCTGTTGTTTCTATCTGTGATAGTTTGTTGTAATAGGCTGAAAATGTATTTATTTAACAGAATTATATGAGTAAACTCATGTTGCTTACCATCATTTTTCCCATCTCTTTGCAACTGAAAAGGTTAAAACATCCTCTCAAAGTTTCACAAAGGAATATTACTCAATATTTCTCTGTTCCTTTGAACTTCTTCCCTGTTATTGAACTTGAATAAAATGGCCCTGAGCTTTTTCAGACCCTGGGGGCTTCAGAGTTTCAATTGCTGACTTCTTATCAATCAGCTCTCTTGACTGTTTGATCCTTGTTATAATTCTTTACATTTCTCCTATTTTTAAAACTTCTACAACAGTCTTTTTAGATGGGAAGGGATGCAGTTAATCCTGAGTTGCTTTCTCAGTGTGTTTCGTCTGAAATATGCCAATTTAAGTAACAGCTTTAAACCTTTCTATTGTCTTCCTCATTTAATTGACTCCTTCTATATATGGGTTCTCTTTATGACAGGCACTGTAGGAAAACCAACAGTGTTCATCTGTCATACCAAATGTAGTTGTAATGCATTTTTGCAGAGTACTCTGTATTTTCTATCTTGCTGTTCTGTAAACAGCCTCCACAGAAAAAAAAAAGGTTCTGTTTGATGGAATTCTTTTATATCTTAATAAGAGGTGGAAGAAGAGAGTCCTTTAGCTGAAAAAATGTACAAAATGGGAATTTCACCATCCAATACTGGTACACAGACCTCTTCAGAGTAGTAATTGTTGGCTTTAGAAGAGAATAAGCAGCTTTCTGATGCATACTTGGATATGCATGTTTTATTCATTTTCAGAAGGGATGACTTGATGAATTATGTACGTCTTCTGTCTTGTCAGATACTACATGGTAGAAGCCATTTAGTAACTTCTGACAGAATGCAGTAGTAGAAGGGAACCAGGGGAACTGCCATGCACCACAGGAAATGGAAGAGTGGGCTCAAGTTAGGCTGTGCTCCTTAGCTACAGGAGTTTGTTGTGATCTGGAAGTAACTCCCATGAAACCTTTTCCTGTTGTAACTCAAAGTCCTCAGTATTTCAGTATTGAAAATCATATTTCTATCTGGTCCTTGTGAAGCTGAAAACACAGAAGAGAAACACAAATTCCTATAATTTCCTTTAAGAAAATCTTGGTGCAGCCCTAACTTAGTATTATTTATGAAATAGAATATTATTATGATTTGGTATTTCAGCATTTCATTTTGTAATGAATAATGTTGATTTTTATGTAGATAATGAAACAAGTAACTGAAATGGTATTATTTCAGTACATGCCATAGAGCACAGAGTTACTGCTATTAACACCACAAAAAAACCCCCACCTATATTGATGACATCATTTCAACAAATGAGATAAGCAAAAACTATTAGTCCTTAATTCAGCATAACTGTCCTACCACTTAGTTTATAACGTCATAGTATCAGTGAACAAAACCACCCTGCATAAACAACAAGTAGAAAATGGTAACAGTTTTTAGATGAAATATTTCTGATGTTAGGAAAAGATACAACTTGTAAATATAACAATGGAAAAATAGTGATTTGACCTGCAGAAAATGAGCATGGTCAAAGCCACACTATAAGAAGGATAGATCTACTCCAGACTTCATCTTACATTTACAATATAAATATGACAGAAAAGATGTGACTGCAACATAAGTGTGTTACACATCTGTAATGACCAAGAGATATAAAAGAATTTTCATAAAAATATGTTATAGCCTAATAAGCTGTCATAATTCTCAGAAAGTAAAAAACCAAACAAACCCCAAACAACGGAAAACACTGCACCCCATCCTCAAAGCCAAAACAAAAAAAAGGGAGAGAATTCCTGGGCTGACTGATATATGCACTAAAAGAAATCTCTGTCCAATATCATAGTATCATAGATAGACTCCAAGACAGTTATAAATGGTGAAAAGAATCTGAAACCAAATGTTACATGAAGCTTATAATGCTTGTCCCTGTGTGTGGACACATCTGTGTAAGTATGTGGGGGGGGGGGGTGTGTGTGTGTGTGTGTGTGTGTGTGTGTGTGTATACATATATGTAAGAAACGTAGATGTTGTCTGTATACTGGACAAACAGAAAAGTAACATCTGGTAGAAGTCATTGTCTTACTAGGTTTGTAGTACCACTTTGGGTGGTGGCAATGCCTTTCAGTCCTACCACTTCAGGGTATTGATAACAACTGGTAATAACTGCAGAAAACACTTCTCTGCCAACTTAATAATCTGACTAGGATAACAATTGACTTGTGGCTGCTCATCAGTCCTTCATAGAAATGTAAATGAGGGAAAATTAAAAGAGATTATGGATTTCCTGGAATCATTCAGCAATATACAGCTTGTGAAAAGAGGGAGTTATTCTTTGAGCGATCCTTTTATCACTTGCTATGGAATACTAAAAAGGTGTTTCAGTATGAGTCAATAACATTAAAATGAGAAGAAATTTCACACTCATGAAGCATGTGCCCATAAGTAATACAGTCTCATCCAGTCATAAAAAAATCATTGTGAAAAAACATCGTCCAATCAGGTGATCAGAGACCAAAATATCCAGTTCTGAGTATGATTAAAGACGGTGATTATGAATCTAAATTATGAAGAGGCATCTTATTTAACACTGGGTTAAACTCTAAATTAAAAGAGCAGCAACATTTGAAACTCCACTGTGGTGGAGAACATAACCTGAAGATCTGGGTGAGATGAATCCTAAAATCCGTACTTATGTGGACAATCTGCATCACTGAGAAGGAAGAGATTGGGCCTTACAATAGACTGAGTAGATCGCTGAAGGAATAAAAGGCTGCAAGTACTTCACAAGAGAGGGTGCTCAGCAAAAACTATTAAATTATTCAAAATCTCTGAGATGTTGTTGTGGGGGAAATGACGACATCAGTTTATAGAGCAAATTTCCCCTAACAGAAAATTAAGTTAAATTCCATGAAAAGCAGAGACGGGTCTATTGGGAAATTAAGAAATTATTTTACACATCATCTACTTTTATATCAGTACTTTAACATGATTAAGTATTGCTTATGAAAGCAAGAATCTAAGAAGAATGGAGATTGATTTCCTTCATGCACTATTCAATAGAGAGGAGCTCTTACAGAAGTACCTGGTCTCAAAGGTCCTGAAATAAAAAATTAGGAATTAATCAAAAAATGACCCCAAATTACTTCATACTTGTGATTAACATATGTAATGTATCTGAGCACATGTGTTCAAAATGATAGAGTTGTAGATTGAATCAATTGAAACTGTGAAACAGTAATTCTTTCATGAGATCTCACGGCCTTTACTCTTGGCTTCGATGCAAGCCTCTTCCCACTAAATTAGGGACTAGTCATTTCCAGTGGGAAATTTCACAGGTTCCAATGACAACTGTGAAAGTATCCTACACTACCCCTAGCATTATAGAAATAGCACTATAAAAATGCACCTTTTCCCTTCCACTCTCATTCCCCTGGGTTTGCCTTGCATATCAGCTTCTTGCTTAAGCTACAGGAATAGGTCATCTGGAAATAACTCAGGATGGGGAAAAGCAAAACCAATTTCTTGACAGTAGGAAGTTGTAGTAGGTCTGTCTTCAATTACACAGTATATTCTTTCAGTTCCTATTAGAAAATTTCTGTTGATTCCCCTCAGGAAAGTGTAAGCTGCTATTCCTGCCTTCAAGAGGCAACATCACTGATTTTAGCCAGAGAGGAAGAGGTATCCAAGTATCCAAATGTGAAGGATGAAAAAGGAGAGGAATGCAAACACATATATGAATTCTTCAAATGTGTAAGCAAGAATCACGTATATCTGTTTGTGTGTGTGTATATATATATATATATATATATATAAAGCAAAAATAGATAAGTGTTACAATCAAATTGTCCTTTATCCTCCAAAATATAATTTTTAATGTGTTGTTTGGTGACACATTGTGTGTAAGAGGAAGGGAGTTTCAGACCATGCTCTGTCTCACCTCATTCCACCTTATGCACAGCTGATGTCACTAAATTAGTATTATTCTTAACTTTCAACCTACAGCTGGGAATTGCTCTACTTCTGGACATACCAACTTTCAAAAGCCACTCAACATCCACAGTTATTAAAACAGCTTGCAATTAACATCTCATCATCAATAGCACCTTGTTTAAAACACACACTGTTGCTCAATACTATACAATAAAGAGCAACCCATCATTATGAGTAGTCCAGGCTACAGGCAGGCAGCAGATCCCAGTGTGACTTCTGTTTGAGGGAAAACTGAGCATTTGGCTGGAATAATATTGGAAGTCAATTATTGTTGCATCTGTTGCTGTGAGTTTCAATATGTGATAAGTTAAAAGAAAAAATCCAACCCCTGAATGTCTAATGGTATTAGCAGAAGCAGCAAATAAAACCTACTCAGATTGAATTCTTGTATCTATATTTTCATCTTTGACATTTTGACAGATTATTTTGTATTGGCTGCTACACAGGACAGTGAGGAAAGGTTAAATGTGTGGCATTTTACTATTAAGTCAGTAAGTTAATATCCTGAGTGTTTGCAGACATCTTGTGCCCTGCTCTTAAAAAGTCTCGGTCACTTTTCACATCAATTTCAAGTAATCTATACAGCTGAGAAAGTTTTCTTCTGGGTTTCACAGAGGTTTCTTGTGAAATCCTTGCTGTTTTCAGTGTGCAAATTTTGTACTGTGCTGTATCAGCTTGGCATCAGTTCATTGAAGGTTCAGTGATGCCTCTTGGGAAATTAGAGATGCAGTTTTGTCATGCTATATTTCTAATATAAAGAATTAGGAGACAGAAAAATGGAAGCATTTGAGCAATGTGGTTTATGATCACTTAAAACAAAAATTTACATCCTTCTTTCTATCTGGAAAGACAAGATTTGAAAAATAACACTTCAAAGCAGGGAAAAAATCCAAGAAACTGGCTCCAAAATTATAAATGTGAAAAAGTGTTATACAAAGTGATAATGCTAATGGACTGCTCTGTATGAGAACAGCAATAAAAGCAAAAGAGAGCTGATGACCGCCTCCCCCCTGCCAGCATACACAGCTCTGAATTAAGTAGATCTGCTTTTGCATGGGAATCTGTATGTTGTGAATGTAATGTTTTACAGGAGAAAAGATTGGGTTTTTTTCCCCCCTTACTTATGTTCCTGGATTAGTGTGGAAGGTTTGATTAAAGCTAATGCTGATTCTATTCATACCTGACTTGATTTATCATTTATTTCTTTCATGATGGGGTTAACATACCAGAGATGTACCTGGAACTGGATTGAATTTAGTCTCTACTGAGGAAGATTCAGATCTAATTCTGTGGCTCCTCACTAATAAGCAAGGACTACAGCTATAAGAATTCTAAAAAATGTCATGGTGGCCCTAATTCTGCTGCTTATAAGGACAATTTAAAGATTCTTCAGTCAAAGTAAAGAATGCTAAAGTACACCTGAACTTGCCTCAGCCAATATGAACTATGGGATATTGTGTTTCACTGGTGCACACTATACTGGTAGAGAATACTTATTGTGCATCCTACATGTAATATCCTACATCTTCACATTTTTATTTCCTTTCTCAAAAGGAGAAGTTTATAAGCTAGCTAAACAATGCAAATGGTAAGATAAGAGTAGCAATAGCACAAGATGCAAACAAAGAGAAGAGCAGAGTGTAGAATCGGGATGGCTTGCTGCAGGACGGGAAGTCACAGCAATGAAGATGCTTCTCCAGCCATTCCCAAAAACATCTTCCTGTAAATCCCCTCCAATGTGTGGGGAAGAATTCCTCCTTGTTGCATCTCACTCACATCCTCAAACCTGGGTTATAGAGAGAAAACACTGCCCATTTAGAGCTCTTCCCATATAATCATACAACTCCTGGACCAGAACTGTCCACACTCAGTAATCCTGTGCAAAGGGATGAGGCTGCCAGCTCCATCTGCCCCTTTCCATGAATCCACATTCCACACTGTGCTGTTCTGTTTATGTGAGCAGAACTCTGTACCCATTTGAGGACTCATTCAGCACTTTTTAGTCTTTTTCAGGGGCTATTTCACCATGAATGACTACTGAGGGAGTTACTACTTGCAGTAGGCTGCTTCAAACATTTTACTGCTTTCTAGGCAGAATTCAAGCTGTCCTTTCTCTCCTGTCACCCCTGCATGTGCTCAGCTCTCTGATTTTCCTCTAAGATACCCAAGAATACAAATTCTAGTTGGTAAATTGGTGTTCCACAAAGATAAGGTTCATCTGTGCATAATGCACAGTCCCTGTGCTTCAACACATTGATCAAAGGAAAACTAAACTCTGGATGGCCCTAAGCAACACATCAGGCCCAAAAGAGACCACAGTAAAAATAAACAAATCCACAGGAAGGGTTTCAGGTCAAAACTACAGAAAATAACAGAAATGGAGAATAATGAACTTCTGAACACCGATGCTAAAGCTGTGACTGAAAATTTGCCTTCAAAAAAAAAAAAAAGGCAAAGGAATGCTTAGAGCTATGAGCATTTCTAAACACTTTCTAAACTATTATCCAAAATAATTATTGTTTTGTTACAATCAGCTGTAATTGTTACAATTCTAGGATTTTTTGACAAGTTCATGTGAAACACTTATTAGGTATTTCCTCTTTTCTTCCCAAGTATAGCAAAAAAATCCCCCACAATAGTTTAGGTATATGAAGCTTACTGTCTCCTACAGCATGTGGTTCTCTTCCATGCCAGAAGTGAAATCAAGGAAAGTGTCAATAACAAAAAGCCAAGTAAGGAAACACAGCTCTGATGGAAGTGGAAGTACGTCACTGAAATAAGTAAGATCCTTTGCTGTGTATATTCAGATTGTATTAGGCTCTTAATTTCTATACCCCTTTCTAGCAATGAAATAATAAAAACTATATTTCAATGTTGCAACTCTAATCCACTTCCAGTTATCAAATCCCTCTTTCCTCGTCTCCCCTATATGTTCTTTGTCATGTAGAGAACATACTGTACATTTAGTCTCTGAAACTGGTAAGAATGGGTCTTCTAGACGAAATCTTTACTGAACTAAATGCTACAATATGAAAAAAGACTCCACTATTTTATATAGTATATGGACCTTCCCTTTGGAGAAATATCTTTATGAACAATGTAAAATTAAAAACTGCAGATCAGATAAATGGGAATATTTACTCACTCTTCATTTGTTCATTTATTTTAGAAGTGGTTTAGAGAAATAAGAGACTAGTATTAAGAGACCAGAACATTTTTTTCCTGAACTATATTATTATTTTTAAAAATAGAAAATGATGCCTTCTGAAGTTATTAACTTTTATGGCTTAGTTCCCATATCTTTTTTAGTTCAAAGCAGCTAGAAATGAAAAAAAGTCTTTTTTATTTGCAAAAGTACAGTTAACATAGTTCTTTCAGAGCTATTACTTTGGATATTGAACTTCCAAAGCTATAGACATTTCACAATTTTTTTCACACTTTTGACTCATAAAGATTTGCATTTATCTGAATAAAAAGCCTCTAGATTGGTTTTAATTCAATCAGATTCACAGCTGGACTACTGCACCATGGAACTTCCACCAGTTTGTTGTAAAAATGGCCATGACCTACATTTTCTTGCTGTTTAATTTATGTACAGAGAAAGCTGAAATTGAAAAGTAGTGTAGATCAAAGTTTTCAATCTTACAAACCCAAAGTTTGTCAATGAACACATTGAAAAAGCAAATTGTGAAGGACATACAAATAACAGCCATTTCAGAAAAGCTTGATTCTAATACTCTTTGTGCATTTATGACTCATTCTTTTAAATCCTTTTATGCATCACTGATGTTAGACTTTAAAGACATAGATCTGTTTACTGCCTCAGAGTTTATTTGGCCTGAAAAGAAAGTGGTTTGGGTTTTGCTTTTTTTAATCTGTGGTAGAGGTCTACTTAAATTTGGCTGCATCTCAATACTGCTGAAACCTACAGCTCCTAACTAACTTCAATCATGTTAGAAACCTGGGGGAGTGAATGGTCAACAGGTTTGCAGCGTCAGAGTACATATCAATCACATTTGGGCTTTTTCCCCCAGAAATTGCACGATGTGATATGTAAAAGATATTGTCAATCAGAGATACTGACAAAGGCAGAAAAAGATTGTTCTTAACATAAGCTTTCATGAAACAGGTAATATTTAGAAAGCCAGTCTTGAAAGTGTACAAATATATAGTTACTGCTCCTTGTAAGACATTCTAATTGACTTTTTTTTCTCAGAAAATCAAGGAAATGGTATTCAGAATGTTAATAAATCCAGTAAAAAAATCCCAGAACACAGTAAAAATCACTGTTTTAACACATTGGAGTGAGTCCAAGGGCTGGAAAACATGAACTAGCAAGGGCTGAGTGGTCTAGGTTTGTTCCACCTAGAGAAGGGTCTTGAGAGTGCATGAGTGTGGAGGATATGATCAATGTCCTCAATTATCATGTGGCTGTTTGAGAGAAAGTAGAGTCAATCTCCTTGGAAGGATGTAGCAAAGTAACTAGAAATCATAATCACAATTTGTAGCAAGAGAAATTCCAGATGAATGTAGGAAAAGCACTTCCATGGGGATAATTCAGCAATGAAACAGGTTGAACAGGGAAATTGTGAGGCTTCTGTCTCTAGAAATATTTTGAATTAAATAATCTCATAGATTATACTAAGAGAGTATAACCAAAAATTAAGCCAAGATTCACAAATTATTCTAATCTAAATGTGTTTAAATATAAAAATGGAAACTTTTTGAGGGAATAAATCCAGTAATCTTAGAAATTTATTATAACAAGCACATCACAAGACAAAATATGAATGTAGGTGTGCAACATCAAGGATTTAAGGAAAAAATTTAAGTTCCATTTGTAATTATACAAATGTTGTATGCAACAAAGAATTAAAACAGGTTGGTACTTTGAGAAACAAATATTTTCAGCACATGGACAATTAAATGTGGGGGGAAGGTTAATTTTATCAATTTTATACATACAAACCAGCCTCTTTCTTGCCTTTTTCTTTTTGGCAGACAGTTGCCCCTGTAAGCAGAGATTAAAAACAGAACTGAGAGCAGCTCTTCTCAGCAGCTATTAGTGAAGTGAATGTACTCTCTGAAACATTTTCTCCCCCACAAATATAACCCACCCTTCCCTCTTCCTTCTTCCCTCTCAAATAGCATAAGATGAAAACTTGTGAAAGCAGTAAAGCTGACTTGAAGGGTTTGAACATTTAAAAGAAAAGTGATTTATTTTTGTATGCTCACTTAATCATCGTTACTTTGATGTGTACTAAGTAATACTAGGAATATGAGGTCAGGTTTGTCTCTGATGTAACACTCATGGCACAGCTCCAGAGTAGAATCTGGGAGTGGGAGAAAAAAGAAGAAAAAATAAAGAGGTCATCTTAAAAAAAAAAAAAAAAAACACAATCAAGAAAAAAACCTTTGAAGTAAAGGTTCACCTTGGCTATGAGATTGATGAAAACAAACCTGTGACAAATCAATGACAGAAAGAGGATTTAAGCAAGAGGATTACTTTGTCAGCATTCTGCAGCACATTAGGTACCGGTTTGAAATTAGGTTGGTGGTACAGTTTTTGAATTGATGATATTCTGCTCATTATTTAATTTGGAAAAAAAACCACCCTAATTTTTTGCCTAGAGATAATTACACTGATCAAAGGTTTATGCTAATGAATGTCTGCCAGATTAAGTCTTTTATTTTAATGGAAAGAGGAATCAGACTGGTATAATGCAGTCAACAAAATGAAGTCTCAGAACTCCTAGAGCTTGGGTTTAAGTTCTGTATTATCTCAGAGATAATTTAAGGAGAATCTGTGTAGGTAACTTTGACATATTAGAGGGAGGATGAAGGTGAAAAAAGGAAATCAGATGAGTATCCCCTGTTCAAAGCTGCATGACCTCTATACCAAAGCATGCATGCTCATGTGGAGGTTTGCACAAATCTCAGGAAGGAAGTCAGTGGATGGATAGCCAAAGGGAAAGGATTAGAAACACATGCATTTTTCATCTTCTTACTGAGTATTACTTTACTCTTGTAAATTTAGACACGTTATGCCAGTACATGAAAAAGATTAATTCATAATTTACAGCTTAAATAAAAGTTCATACCATCTACTGCCGTGATAAACACAATAATTGACAGATTTTTTCTATAGAACTCGAGAACTGGAGAGTATTTTTTTTTCCTTGTTTTCTCTGAAGGTACATCAGTGTACACTGAACTAGAGATAAAACCTGTTCACCATATTGATGTGGTTTGCCCAGTGATAAACCTGTTGTAGCACCCAGTTCAATGCTTTAGTAAGATTGGACAACTAAATGAAGTAAACTTTGTAAAATGGAAATGCTACATAGCTCCTTCCTCACAGACCTCAGCACTAAAAGTCTCTCACACACCTGAGTGAAGTTACAGCAGATGACCATAGCAATGATTTT
Organism: Colius striatus; assembly: GCF_028858725.1. Taxonomy (NCBI): domain Eukaryota; kingdom Metazoa; phylum Chordata; class Aves; order Coliiformes; family Coliidae; genus Colius; species Colius striatus. The sequence continues at coordinate 5,145,742 of NC_084765.1, read as the reverse complement.
ACAGGCTTGGGCTTTTGACAGAAAAGTTTAGCCCATGTTCATCTGGAGCTACAAAATTGAAATACCCTGGTCAATGAGCCTATGCAGAACAGGTCTCCAAACAATGGTTACAGAGCTTTAACAGGCCAGGGCAACAGGCTATCAAACTCACATGCAGGAAGGTATTGCATACTTCCCAAGGTTCTCTGGATCACATTTTATTAGACACTGAAACCTTTGGGTACTTCTCATCTGGATTATTAGCAATTTTCTTAGCTTCAAATAGCTATAGAGATTGTTTTATTTGTCTCTATCAGGACCTAATTTATCACTGAGGATTACAGCAACCTATTTCATCCCAGAAAGCTCTATATCATTTGCTGCATTTAAAAATAAGGTGTGAATGGCCTTCTGTGTTTGGCCTCTCAAATCTGAAAGACCCAGCTGGGCCCTGAAGCCAGAACTCCTCTGTATAATCCATCATCAGCCTCTACTGATGGTGTTTTCTCCTGCTAATTACCTCCATAATCATATTGATATGCAAAGTACCTGAAATCTTGAAGTTCAGCTACTATTGTTCGTTTTAGGCTAAATAGTTCACAAGTTTCAAACAGTTTTGCTCTTTAGTTATAACAGAATCTTACTTTTGTTTCTAAAAAATTATACTGATTTATAAAGGTATTCATTTCATTTTAAGGTTTAGCAGTTTGACTGGCGGTTTAAAGAAATAGTGAACTCCTAGGCAAAACTTTCTTTAGAGAAAACGGATTATTAAGCTGCTACTAGAAAAATTCCTACATTTATTTTCTAGTCTTCTCTCAAGTAAGAGGGTAGTGAAGAAAAAATTGAAAGGTATACAAGCAGGAGACTTTGCTATCAAATTCTAATTGTTTCCATGGAAATGTATATGGGAAGTGTGTTTAGTAACACACTGCACAAAGGGAAATTGTTTTATTATTTTTTATTAGCTTATTACTATACTTGTGACTTCAGTTAACACTGGATCCCATCCCAGCTGGAAAAACAGGTTATCTTCAAGGTGTAAATATAATGAGGTTCTAATGTTAAAAACTACTGAAAAATATTTGAGATATTGTTCTTATGTCATTGGTTGAAAAGTTAGGAATTTTGGAAAAAGACAAACCAAAAAAGTGCAAATAAGTTTAGCTGCACTTCATTATTTTTAAAGGCCATTACATGGTCTTATTTCTTGAATTATGGAATAATTACCAGTAATAATTAAAGGTAATATGACATTTTAGTAGCATTCTGTAATATCCAGTGAGGTGCATCAGAAACTGAAAGCTTAAATCACATTTTGACCACATTTCCCAACCTATTGTAAAAGAATTAAATTCTTCAGAAATTAAGGATGCAAATCATTCCAGATGTGGGTAATTTTGTCAGTCCTGCACACACACGAAAACTTTGGATCATACAGTCTATGCTCTCTCTCTGGGGACAATATCACTGCCTTTGGGGAAAACAAACTCAAAGTAACAAAAGAGATATCTGTAATGAATATATATTATTTAGTCCTGGTGAAAACAAACTGTCATGTTGAAGGAGACAAAAGCAATATCAATGTGAATGTCCCAAAGCACACTTTACTTGAGAACCTAAACAATTTAAAGCTCTTGACTATTTACCCTGAAAACCCAAGTGGAACATCAGAACTTTCCATGAACTTGTATGTGTTGATATGTTGACACAAATAACAGCAGCAGAGTGTTAATAAAGCCATTGTGCAGATAAATAGCTTCAATCAGGTTTCTTGTTAGTTTCTACCAGGTTGCTTCCTTAGCCATGACTCATTTATCTAATTTTGTGGCTGACTTTCTTTTCCTCACCTCTCTACTCCTATTTGCTAAGGCTTCAGGGAGCTGTTTGCCAGGCATATGAATTTCTCTGAATTAGGGTATATCTAAGAATCTACCTTTTTGTTCACTTTTCAGGCTTTTCTGCATCTTTTCTATTTAAAAAGAGGTATCAGCACTACATTACAATGAATACAATAGAAGAAAAATCATGAAATATATAAGAAAGGGTGACAGATTCACAAGAGTAGAGAAGTATTCACAACTGTTGCAAGAAGACAGTGATTAATACACTGATGTTTCTGCCTGGGTTTACCAGTTATTGCATTCTTTCTTAAATGTGAGAGAAAAGAAAACATCTCTGAGCTAAAGCTTTTTCAAGACAACTAGAAATAGGCTGAAACACAGAGATAACAAAGAACTAAAAGCTCCGTTCGTGCTGCAGCTGAGGGAAGACACATCAGCTGGTTTTACAGATTACACAGAGCAAGGTAAGGATTCAAGGGAAATGATTTTGAGTTTGAAGAACAAAAGCTTATGATGTGACTCTGCTTTGGCTAGGGACTGAGTTACATTCCTTAACACGTGTCTCCACCTCCTGAGCTTGATGACAGGCATGGGCAGATAACAAAGGTGCTGGAAAACACCCATTTCATACTACTTGAAAGTACATTCTGCAACAACATTGAAAACCAATTCCGAAAAGCTCTTCTGTTTTATTTAAGGGTGATTTTTGACTGTTTCAACTATCTCATTTTTAAAAGACAACTGGCAAACCTAGTACCCTTTTATAGTAGGGACAGAAGCAGAGCAGAACCAGCAGGTAAAAACACTGCATCACCTACTGTTCTGTCAGGTCTACAGCCTCATCCAGTGTGAAGTTTGTACAGAAAGTAGAAATATTTGACTCCAAAACTCAGGCTCAATAATTTAAATTCAAGTCCTCAGGGATGTAAACTTTTTTAGACACCTTTTAATCCAGAAACTGAAATTCACACTTTTATGGGATAAACATGAATCATACTCCAAAGTCCACGGAAGTAAATAATAGGTTTTCTTTGATTTAATTTTTTTTTGGCACAAACTTATTAAAATGGTAGATATATAGATTCAAGGAAAGCTAAATGACTCCACAACATCCCTAACCTCACAAAGAGGTAGAGGAGAGTTCCATGATGATAGCCTGAAACTGCTAGAAAGCATTGGAAAGTAGAAGACAACATCAAAAAGGCAGTAGGAGGAATGTACTCATCATGTGCTGTCACCACTCAGCTTGCAACATGTAACATTTAAGATGAAAACAAAACCAATCTGTTTAACATGCTGTTAATATGGCAGGATATCAGGTGGTCGTTCTGCACCACTGACATCAGAGAGTGTTTTAGTTCAGACTAAGAGGAAGTAAAAGCTTTGATTTTACTGTTTTTTCAGTGGTAAATGAGTAATGCATCAACAATTTTAGGACATTATGTTTGTCTTATTTATGTCACTTAGTACATGCAACAGTTCTGAGGAAGTTATTAGAACTGCTCCAGCGCTTAACTTAGGCATATTAGGTCCTGCACTGAATCAAGACTTTATAGACCAAATTTCCACCTAAAATGTTAAAGAAATAAGTTAACCATGTAAACAAACTTGTTACTCTATCTCTATTCTAGGGGTCTTTCTCCTGTCTTTTTTCAATCTGTCTGACTTACAAAAAAAAGTCACATTTCACTATTAATCCAAAAATCTAAGCATGTAATCTGCTTTTCTACAAGGCAGCAGAAATTCTTCTAGCCCTAAAACCCTAAGATTTCTGCTAAGGTTCTTGTCCCAAGTATAAAAAATAAATCAGTGCAGCTATAAAGAGCGTTGGACTGAATTTGTCTGATAGTTTCCTACTTGCAGCTGACAATTATTTCCTAGTTATGTTTAGTTTGTCACAGCATGCTACAGCAGAGCTTTTGTTAATTCAGTTTCCTAATGGAGCTTCTTGGCAGAAGCTTTCTTAAAGGTCATACTACAACTGCATGCTTTAGATCAAGATAAAGCTCTGTACATTAAACTTTTAGCCTATTCTGAGTTCAGTCAGAGAAGTGTAGCATTCTTAACGGTGTGCCAAAAAACAGAAGTCAAAAGCTCTGTTCCAAGGCCAGATCAAGAACATGAGGGTCAATCAGAGATCAAACTGACCTCCTTGGAAAACAAGGTTGTGCCAAGAACAAGCTATCAGTTTAGGATGAGCAAGCTTTCATTCTATACAAAATTTAATTTACAGTTGCAATTCCTCATTGAATATTTGGAATATCTGTACTGAAATTTATAGGCTCTGTCCAGAGTTGTTTTGATGTCCAGATGCACATTAAAATAACAAAGAGATCCTTCCCAGTTCCCTCAGTTGCTGATATTCCAGTTTGTTTTCAATAAAGAACAAGTTAGCCACTTGGCCTGCCCCCGGGACAAGTTTTGCCATGTTTCTTCTTCACTTCTGTTTGTCAGTCTCCCAAATATATTTATTTCCCTGGAGCCCATTCATCTTTTATTTATTGTAGAAGCTGAACTCTATTAAAATGATATACAAGCTCTGGAGCTGAAGAGCAAACGTTAGGGTTTTGAATAACACCTTATGAAATTAAGTTGACCTTCTACTAAATCTTTTTTGCACAAACACTGCATCCAAATTGTTTATAGGATCCATCACTGGTTTCTAACAGCCATATTGTTAAAACCAAAGCATTTTAAAGATGTCCAGGTTCCAGCTGTAATTTGGGAGGTTTTACACTTGGTTTAGGATCTTGCTTCAGGGAACATCAGTACAGTTCAGTCACTTTTATAGAATGGCAAGCTGAAGAGTAAAGCATTGATTGCCTAGGTAAGAATAAATATTCTACTTCCTGTAAAAGTGTTGAATGATAACATGATATGAAAGTGTTTTAATGTTTTTCCATTCCATTCTTACAGATTTCAGGGCTGGATCCAGCAACGTTGATACCAATAAGAACTCTACAGAGAAAGCATTATAACCTCAGTTTTAGTATGGTTATTCCTATTTTAGGTTCCAGTCCAACATAATGTATTTATTCAGGATAGAACTCGAACAAGAGGAATGTGCAGGTCATAGGTTTATCTTCAGTCTTACAAATAGCTTATGATGACAAAGTTACAGAAATGGAAGAGAAACCCCTATTAGCATGTTAGTTTGAGTCATAAGGAGAGCTTTAATAGGAATTTTCTACTTTGTAGAATCTGTGTTTCTTGAAGGTTTAATGAGGTACACATGATGAAAATTAATAAAAGAAGAAACCAAACTTTGCCTATAGCACTACTTAATGTGGCCCATTCACCTACATCAGTACTTTCAGAAAGTGGCTGCTATCATACAAGATCATATAGCCAAACTGAGACATTTTTTATTTGATCTATTTACCTCTCCATTTGAACTATTACTTCCCTGTAGTTCCCCAATTACTTTCCTGTAGTTTGTTTATGAAGCAACGAACAGAATATTTTTCAAACACATGCCATTCAATCCCAGCACTTGCATGGTAAACTAGGCTTTTAAATTGTGTAATAACTCATTCTCATAGTAAAGATTTAAGGAGAGTATCAGAAGGGATAATTTCATTTATTTTTCTACCAGAGGCTTAGGTGAAGAATGATTTCAAGAAAGAATAATGTTTCTGGAACTCAAAGATATTCAGGCAAAAAAATAATCCATTGAGCTCAATTGCCCAGGGATATCCAAAGATTACTAAATCAAAAGTTCACAAACACCTCAATACTGCAAGATGTTCAAGTCAACTTCATGCTTCTAATTCTCATTAATCCAACTGAAATTGAGTACCTGAATATCTTACATATCAAAGCTCAGTTTTATGACTGAATAAAAGTAAAGCCTCACACTAGAGCCTATTTTATGAGCAGTCACACCAATTTTTAATCATTTTATATTCTGATCTGTCACTATTTTTAATATTTGTCAATATTCCTTAGGAATGATTTACTTGAACAATCAAAATTTTAGCTGGGAAGGGTTTTGAGTTTTTCAGTCATTTTTTGCTCATTCATGAAGATATTAAGCTTGATTTGTCCATTAAAACCAGCTAATGATGCTATGGATTTATCTAAAGCATACAGCACATTTTAAAGCATATAATATAGTTGCTTGTTGAAACCTAACATAGGGAAGGAAATTCATAAGGAATTGCCTGGGGTTGTTCACTGTAACAAGTCAAGATTTTCCTGTAGTGCTCCATCATGCCAGACACTGACCATCCAGGCTCTAGTCCACAGAAATAGGCACAAGGTTCTGCATATTTTTACACTCAAATCTCAAAGTACCTGAGGGGCTTGCCTATTTTTCAGTCTGTGCAGAGCTGAGCCACCAGTAGATTCTCCTGCAACCTGGTCATAGTGGGAGACTCCTTCTCCCCTAGACTCACCAGATTGTCTGGTAAAGACATGGCTCCAGTTCAACAAAAATCAGGAGTTCTGAAAGCAGGATGATTTGTAATTCCCATTGAGATACAGCTCACAACAGGCTCTGTAAACACCAGTAGTTCACTTAAACGTGACCTTACCAAAGTATTTACACCAGCAGGTAGGAGATCAAGCTGCAGGGAAAATCACTCCTACACCTCATATCACCTTGCTGAAGTACCTCATTCCTCTACTACAGGAAACTTCCATCTTGAGGTGTTGGTTGTTTGGTGGGTGTTGTTTTTCAGTGGGGATTTTTGTGTGGGAACGTTTGTATTCTTGGTTTGGGTTTTTTGGTTGGTTTTGGGTGGGGGGCTTTGAGGAAAAGTACCACTTGGAAATGACCTTGAATAAATTTATGATGAAATTTGATGTTCCTACCAGCATGAAAAATGTAGCTATTTCTTGTAGAAGTTGTGCATGAGGCATTTTAGACTTTAGTTTTAATTATCCCTTTGTATGTAGTGTAATTATGCATTTCCTGTGTTAATTAGCCCTTTGTATACAAACTATGTCTTTCCCATACAATTACTTTTGAAAGGAAGGCATGGTTAGTTTTACTCCTGCTAATGAGCTGAGTTCTTTGTTCCACCTCACAGAATATATTTTCCTTTTTCATTTGAACATGCAAAGTTAAGACTCTATAACCTGGAAATTCTCTACAATGCTTATGTTTTTGTTTCTTTTTAATAAGCATGCATATTTCAGATGTTCTTTTCCCATATTTACCTTGGTCTCTCCCTACTGAAGGATATATTCCAACAAGCTCAGTAACAGCATGCTTTGCTCTACTGAAGGACCCCACAGAAACACTTGTCATTGTCTACTCATTGAATGCTGAACTTGATTTTTCCCAAGAAGCCTTATTCCCATGCATTCGAGGACACTGCATCCTACTTGCAAATATTCCACAGAGTGATAAACAGCCAAATTACTAAACTGAATTATTCATTGCAAATTATTTGCTCATTTTTATAGAGCACATTTCATACCACATATAATTGCCATTATACATTCTTCTCATAATGTTGATTTTTGTGGCTAGGTTTTATTTGGAGTTTTTGCATTCTCCCTCATCTCCTTCCCATGTTATGATGCTATTTCACTAAAATATCTTTTCACAACCAAATCCAAATTGGTTCTGTGTGAAACATAATAGCTACTTTCTTCCACTGTCCAAAACAGCTCTTCAAATTAAAAAGAAGAGACAGTTGCTGTGATCTGACAGAGAAAGAGGTGACAAAGGTAACAATACTGGGCAGTTTTCATTGTGAAAGCAAAGAATAAAACCAAAATCTATGCATTTAGGCCAGAAATGGAGACTGCAACAAACTGATACAACACAATAACATCCTTCTGTTTATTTGGAAATGATGATGAAGACAAAGCTATACAAGGGGGAGTTTTATATCATATAATGACAAGGGTGTAATAGCTCTATTGGAAATGGAAGAGGCAGACATACCAATACTCTTTCTGCTTAGATGATCAACAACTTCCTAAGTGTTTCTCAGTTTCCATTTGAGCTGCTGTTTCACCGTAGTTGTCTCCATATCTGCATACAGAGTGGTCAATTTAAAAAGCTTTATGAAACTGGACAAATAACTGCTGCTCACACACTTCCCATCTCCTGAAGGCTGAACCTGCCACAGCCATTTGCTGATGAGGCTGTCATGGCCAGCTACTGAAAGCAGAGGACAAGCCAGAGAACACTGGGGATATAGCATGTCATCTACATATTTTAAGTCCACCTCTACAGTCAGATGACATAGCAGATAGTAGGAATTACTGGCCTGTAAATCAGCATCATAACATTTGGAGTAAAGCAAATGGCCCAAAATGCTAGATACAACTTCAGAATTAATAGCTGCTATTACAACCACTGTGAATACTTTTACTCCCAGGTTTCTCTCTTCACTGACACAGAACTAGAGGTTCTAATTTTAGGCAAAGAATGGAGTGGGAGGAAGTAATAGAAAAGTGAAAGAAGTCTCAAATAGAAAATGCTTCTGAGATTAAAAAAAAACTCATATGAGTACTTATATTTCCTAGTTTCCCCAGATTTCCTCATATTTAGTTTCTGTCTTGATTTCTTTTTTTCCTGAAGACACCTACTGCTTTTTAAATAACAGAAAGTGATTCTTCAGTGACTGAAACATCATTATTCTATGCCATTAACAAAGTCAGGTCTATAGTTCAGTAATATATTTCAACATTTAGATTAATTAGAAAATCAGATTTATCACACTGTTATGTCCTTTCCCTTCATTTGCTTTATATTAGTGCTTAGATAAATTATGTTTTGTTCATACAGAAAATTGAGTTTGAATTCTAATCACCTCTTTCTTTTCCCAAGCACCAAATTCCTTTTTTTTGCACGAGTCTCTGTTGAAAAGGAGAAATAGTAATGCTAGTCCCTAAATCTTGCTGTGATAAATGGATTTTACTGCCATAAACTTTTCTTTCCCTTTCTTTTGGAGAATTGAAATTCCACCGGTTAATACTTACCATGCCATATTTTCTTACAGTTCTAATCACCCAAACTAGAGAAGAAAAACAATGTGTCATTCAGGTGACTAATCATAAAGAGATAATTATGAGTAATGAGCATAATCCACAGCATGAAACTTGCTTCAGCAATCACTGTGATATTTTTATACAGGTTTTAGCCTGCTCACAATCAGAATGGGTCAAAGTGTACCACAGAGACAAAGGCAAAAGTCTAATATAAATCAAGGTCTCTGCATACAGTTCTCTTATAGTATATGGTAAGAAATCCACCCAATTAAAGCCTGAATTTAGCAATATGAAATTGCTAAAGGTGATTTGGAGATCCTGCAACTGAGCTGTGACAGATACGATGTTCTAGAATCACAGACTTTCCAAAGCTCTTACACTAAGCTACACAAATACCGTAACAAGCAGATGCTGCATGCTCACTTATCTCTATCTACTCTTCTTATCTCTCTTGCTCAATCAATGGAAGATGAAAAGTACTTAACCCACTAAAAGGTATAACTAGGGAAGGAAATCTGCACAAATTCCCAATACGAAAAAGGTCTCAGTAACTCTTCACGTGACATCCTGTTGCTTTAGGAGGCTGAAGCAGGTAGTGCTAACATGACCATAAGAAGCTGTACAAACTGTTCCAAGAAGTTGTATTAGTATTTATCTGAAGAAACCAAAGTTGTACAAGTATTCTCATGACTTGGCTTAAAACACATCTGAACTGTTTTCAATGGACTAGTGTATTAACCAGGAACAGCATGACCAAGCAGTCAGTTTGAAATAGCTAATCTGTGAAGAAGTGTTCTTTAAAACACTTCTCTACTAATGATGCCTTAACTTATAAGCAATACCACTGTTTTGTCTTTTGTATCTCACCTCTCAAAATTAATTTCTTCCTCATTTTAAGTTTGAAGTGATGGAAGTGACCTAAGCAGAAGTCTCTGTTTCTGTATCTGAATGTAATTTTCCTGTGAGACATGCCATAGGACTTTACTGAGCTGGACAATGTAGTTCATCTAAATAGATTCAGTTGCTGGATCATTTTGTGCAAAAACTATAGAGATCCAACCTCTTTCATCTTATTTATTCCCTCAAATTAAGTCACTGGATAGCCTAAGAAAATAGAAATACAGCATTTGCTAACCCTCATGGGAGGGAAAAAAGGCTCAATATTTTTTCTACTTCATGTTATAGCTCATTGTACTGTTTTACCTTTTCAAGAGTAATGTTCATTGCATTGGAATATGTCTAGCAGTAAACAATTTTGCAGTTATCAGATGTCTCAGTTTTACTCCAGCATTTAGCCAATATCTAATATTCTGGACCATACACACCATTCCCTTCCAATTCAGAGTGTGCTTATAACCATCTATTCTTTATGACATGTTTCCAGACAGTCATTAACATGAGTTACTAGTGACTTTTTTTAAGTTCAGTATCTCTGCCTTATGCATCTGACAGGAAAAGGAACTGTTATTTATTTGCAACTTCCCACAGAAATATATGAAGGGTGAGAGTTACAAGCATATGTATCCAATACAGTAAAATGAGAACACACTAACAATAGGATACCAGAGATTTTAATGTTTTCTCTTATATAAACATTTAGTGTGCTCCATCACAAATAACTACTCTTGATGGTCCTCTTAAAAGCAATGCAAAACCCTTACTATTTTCCTGGTTTAAATACTATTTTAACACAGTTGCTCATGTAATGCAGTGCTGGTTCATGTTAGTCATTAGAACAAAGTTCAAACACATTCTTCTCCCACACTCCTATGTATACTCTGTGTTTTCATTTTAGCTTTACCTTACAAAACACAGACTGAATGTGACAGTAGGATCTTACAGATATGGAACTCCACAGATATGGATGTCCACTTTGTCAGAAACACACATTAAAAGTTCTATCTGATCTTGGGATGTCTTGGCAGCACAGCTTTCCTAGTTTTCTGCTTACTAATAACACCTCCTCTAAAAACTCAAATCAGCAACTGTTTTATTACTTGGCAAAACATGACAGAACATAGATGCATCCTCTAATATATAATTTAGAAGGCCAATTATACTCTCCTCATTAATAAGGAAGCTGTTGGTAACTACACCTGGAAAAATGCTAGAAGAGCTTCACAAGGATTACTAAGACAACCTCCTATGCTTTCTGGTTTTGATGATCTCTATGAAGATTCACATGTCTGTTTCTGCACTTCATAATCTGATTTCCAGATCCGAAGCCAGACACCTCTCAAAATCTGTTAAGTCATTTCTGTTTTCATTACTTTTGCCATTTTTCATTTGTAAAAAGGAAAAGCTACTCAATCCTCATTACACGAGCTTCTTTCCTACCACTTCAAATGAATTATATGCTTTATTGTCATTTCATTGTCCCCTTAGGACAGTAAATAGATGGTCGCAGCAGGAATGTCGATGGTTTTTGGAAGTAATGAATTCAGTACTGTTCTAACCACCCAGCAAGTTACTTCTATAGGTTTAACTGGAAGTGTCTGGGTGCTGATGAAAACAAACATCAGAGCAGTGGCAAATAAGGCTCAGAGCCTGTAAGTGACTCGTTTAGCTAACCAAAGGCAAATTGCCCAAGTGAATGAATGCAAGCTCATTGGACTGAAGTTCAACTCCGCAGGTGCCACCTAGGGACTGCAAGCATGTGAGATAGCTCTGTAGCAGGAAAGCTGAAACCCTTAACGCTAAACTCATGATTAAACTTAGCAGAAAAAAAAAAAAAATAAGGAACCCACAAAAAATCTAACAGGATCACAGAATCTTAAGGGTTGGAATGGACTTTGAAAGATCATCTAATCCAACACCCCTGCCAGAGCAGGGCCTCCTAGCATAGGTCACATAGCAACTTATCAAGGTGGGTTTGGACATCATTGAGAAGAGTCTGGCTCCATCCTCCTGAATACAGACATGCAGGTGTTCTTCCACTGCAGGAATTAGGATGTCAGGTATCTTCAGAGATTTTAGCTCAGTTTTGTCAGCTCATTATCTACAATTCAGCAGTAACAGCCCTTGTGTTTTATAACTAAGGACTGCCACCTCCAAAGTGTACTAGGCAGTTACAAGCCTGCCCCTGTGAGCTCCTGATTTGTCCTTGGTCTGACAGAAAGGACGCATATGCCATCTACCTCTAAGTGCTTTATAAGGAAACTTCAGGCAAATCTGAACATTGCCCACATTGCAGAAAGCAGCATAAGGTGCCCTGTAGCAGAAATGGGCTATAGAGACCTGCATGACTGTGAAACCCCATTTTCCACTCTAAATCTTGCAAAGGAGTAGGTGGGGATGGGGCGAGAGGATGGTCATTTTGTTTTAAAACAAGGCAAGAAAAATAAGAGGAAAGAGTTTCCTTTGCTCAGTTCTTTAGAAGAGAGCCCATGGACACCTTATCCCCTTTAAGGACTCCAGGCTGTAAATTCAACTTTAAAAAGGTGGAGATACTACAGGTACAGATCCTAAATCTCTTTGAAAAGAAGAAATGTCAGAAGTGTCATAACACCACTTTAAAAATTATTCTCTGTTTTTTCCTCTTTAATCTATAAGAGGACTCAGGCACCTCAGTTATAACTCTAGTCTAGTCTTATAGATACTTATAACCAAGTATCTCAAAAGCAGGCATTGCAAAAGACAACGCTTACTTGTTTAAGTTTGACTAACAATAGCTTTTGATCCCCTTCCCCACCAATATGAATTATTTACAGCCTTCTTGACCTTCATTTAAGTCAATGTCAATTGTATGCATTATCTACCCTACCTAAGTCACAGGTATAATAAATATAATAAAAAGTTTAAATGTTTACAGAGCACTGAGCTCCACCAATAATTTCACATAGGAGAAAAACATTCATATCCAGAGCTTTGAATAGCTTCACCAAAAGAAATCTACACTAAATCTTGAATGCAAATAGTATCACATGGACATGGAGAGTGTTAAAGGAAAGGACAAAATGTCTACACTGGAATTGATATTTGTACATGTATTTGGAAAGGCTTCTTGTTATCTAAAGAAATGGATGAGAAAGTGTCCAGGAATCTATCCACTGACTATATATAAGTGTCAGCAATCCTTTCTACTGACATATATATTATTCTCAAACGACCCACACTTGTCACTTTCAAAAACCTCTGTGCTGTAAGCTAGACCCAAGGGAAACCAAAGAAAGAGTAATTAATTCTCAAGAACTTCCTCAAACTGCCTCCAGTAGATCCATCAGAGCTGTCTAAGCTCGAGGCAGAGATGGCAGAAAAGAGTGGCTCCACAACCTTTCTCTTAATAATCTGCAGTCCAAAAGTTTCCCTCTTAGCTGGCTAGCAAAGCATTTCTCTGGTTCTCCCCATCGCCGTTAGTCAGATCCACACACCAGATGGGAAGCTCTAAAGGGAAACAGAAAATTAATTCAGCTTTTTTGAAGGAGCAACACAAAGAAAATGCTCCTAAAGGACCCAGCCTTTTCTTCAGTGTCCCATTGCAAGGCAATCTACAGTTCCCACATAGCTATTACAATGTAGAAAGTGATATAGCACATCCTCCACGCTGTTTTATCCTTGGAGAACTTATGGCTGCTACCTCCTCACTTCTTCTGGACCAAATGACTCAGCACTTTAATCACACACAAAAAAAGTCTAATGCAGAATTTTGTACTGAAAATTTCACCAAGTAGAGGGCACGATTGAATGTTGGTCTCACATACTGATCCGTTACAGCTTGGTATAAAAAAGTACTAGCCACTGAGCCAACACACTGGAGATTTCTCTTGTGTTTTTGGCTATTCTACTCCCTTTTTATTCATAACAGTCCAAGCATGCTCAGGGCAAAAGTCTAAAGAATAGAGCAAAGAAAACAAAGAATTTTTCCTCGAGACGTCTGATCTCTTTTTTCACCCATTTTCACATTTTAAGTCTCCATAACTGTAAATCTCCCTTGAATTAATCAATGAATGAATAGCTAAACAGATATAATTAAGTGCTGAAAAGACACAAAGCAAAGCAACTAAGGGGGAAGGAATAAAAGATAAGAAGATCATTAGAACAAACAGAGTTCTGGGAACAGGAAACATCGTATGACCTTGAACTTGGATTTAAAGGAAACTGTTGTATTAGGGAGACAAAGACCAGAATAAGAGTATTATGTTTAGCACAGGAGGTAATGTTGTCTGGTCAAAGGCCTAATGAATCTGTAATTCAGTAAGATTAATTGTGACTTACATTTACAACTCTGGGCAAGTAACTGCAGTTGTCAGGACAGTAATTTCCATATGTTAGTCACTGTCCAAACTGAGCTTTAGCACACTAGGAGAGACAGGCTATGTTGGGTTTTCAGGATGACAACAGGATATAAAGAATAGGTGGTAATATCAGAGGAAAAAGAATGTTCAAACACCAGAAGAGTGTTGTTAGGAAGACTGAACATACATTGCAAGAACATTCATCTCAGCTAGATGTTTCATTACCACTATGCTCTATCTTTATTAGATCAAGAAAAAAAGTTACTTGGGAAATTAACTGTAAAACATAGGACAAGAGTAGACTGAGAAGCAAAGGAAAGAGTCTGTCAACATGCAGAGCCCTCACTGCAAGACTAAAAGTTCTTACTTGTTCCAAATTTGTGTTTCATTACCCAACTAATTTGATAAATAATTCAAAAGGAAATGTATGCTACCCGAGGAACCATAAAACAGTTGGGAGAAGAATCTGGAATAAGTTTTGTTTCTCTCTAACTTCACTTATCCATCCTAAATGTTTACTTTCAGAGAAGACATTGAAATTAGAATAAAACAGAAAACACAGCACAGGGAATAAGCCCATATTCCTAATTACGAAACTGTATTTTATTCCCAGGACAGTTGACTTTTCTGTATATTTAATAAAGGGAAATCAAGCAAATGGTTTCAGCCGTTAATGAGAGCTCCTGGGAAATTAAAAATTATAAAAGAAACAAATTCCCATGTAGGGACAAAATAGAGAAGCTGTAATTATGGCTAAACAGTTGACAGATTATACAGCAATGCTTTGGCACAAAGTTGCAAGAGAATTTCCAGGAATAAGACATCCTTTGGAGACTCACTCAGAGCTATTTATCTCTGCACATATTCTGACTGCCATTTTAAATTGCATGTACTGGAATAAGAGATTTTTTCCAGTGGTAAGAAAATTATAGCCCAAGATGAAAGAAAGTATTATAATTTGACTTCTTGAAGGATTTCTATGTATTGTAAAGTCTGCTTTTGTGATTCTTCCTCTGATTCTTATTCTAAAAGGATTCCCACTGAAGGTAATGGGGGAAGAACACAGCAGGATCTGTTCTGTTGTGCCAGCTGAAGGTCAGTTTCTGTGGCATTGAAGGAGTTTAAAGCCATATAACATAGCAACTCCCTTCTCTACATCACTCTTGAAGTCATATGTCTCTGGTGATTTTAATTGGACATGCATGATCATTTTGAGACTATAAAAGTAGACACATTGCTTTTTCTCTCCTAAGAAAAATAAACCCAGATTCCAACATAAAGTTACGGGTTTCCCAAACATGTTTTTCTTCTATTTTCTATTAATTATTTAAGTACTAAATACTCAGCTTCAAGTATTAAAATAGAACTTAAGCACACTTACCAGTTTGAAAATTAAACTCAGTATCTAATTAAAGATGTCTGGTGCCCTTTTGAATTTAGCAATTGTTTTGCCAGTTGACAGGAGGGTGACGGAAAGGGCACAGACACCAATGAAAAGATTTGTTTTACTTTACTGTCTACTATAAAGTGTTAGAAAAAATAAGATCATGCATTCAGTTACAACAACAAGCTTATGACACTTTTATTTCTAAGCAGCAAAGAGCATAAGCAAGGTAATGCACCTAATTATTACTACAGGGGAATAGTGATAGCGATTGAGACAGACACATAACCAATTGCCCTTATTCTAATTTACCACCATCCAGACTCACAGTTGCTGGGGAGACCCGACTGCAGTCAGGACTTGAAGAGCATGTCCTGGCAACTGGGAAGTGCTGCACAGTGCGTCCACTCACAGATGAGGTCTCCAAAGTCACCGCAAGAAGGTCCAGCTTGTTATATTGTTGAATAAACAATCTTACACAATTTTATCTGCAGAACATCTGGTTTCATTCTCAGTTGAGATACTACCCAAAGATTGGCCAAGGCTCAAGGAGGAACCAAGGGAGTTTTTTAATCTACTTGTTTTTTCTTCACATACTTCCAACAAATCCAACATTTGGATTCAGAGCCTTGAATACCAGCCCCTGTACACACAGAAATAGCAATAAACACACCCTCAGGCATTTTTAGCTGCATCCTTCACCAATGAGCAGAAACTTTATCTTCGTCAATGCTAATATTTTATTTAAGCTACATCTTTTGCTGATGATAAGCTACTACTTTTATATAATATTTTGTTGGGAGGTTCATCTAGAGGTCAACTTTGGTTCAGGGCCTGTTGCTCAGGCCTCAGCACTTCAGCAATATTTCTTCTGCTGATGTTCTGCCAGCAACCTTCCTGAAAGCACTGAGAAACATAATTAGTTTACAGCGCCAGGAAATGTTTGTCACCACTAGATTGTTCTCACCATCTTTCAGAAACCTGACTGCCTGACATGGTTTAGCAAGGAGCAGCTTTTGCTTGGTGACAGGGAAAGCAGGTTGCAGTGAAGACTCAGTAAAGAGTTTTTGGACTCTCCCCTGGCTCCCGGGTTCAGACTCACCTCCAGCCCGGCTGGGCCAATCTGGTGCCTCTGCCATCACTATTTAGGGATGGGAATTTGAAGTGCTGGCAGGAGGTGTATGAATGATACAAGAGGGAGGCGACCCTGTGGACCCCACAGTCAGAGAAGGAAGAAGGATCACTAGACCAGAGACCTCTCTGCAAGCCATGGCGAGAATGCAGGCTGTACCCCTGCAACCCATGCAGGGCCATGGCAGGACTGAGAGCCACCAGCAGCAAAATGTGAGTAAGCCCAGATGGGTGAGGGACTGTGTGGGGAGACGGCCATGGCCCAGGCTGTGCTGGAGCCTGTGCGCCGCAGAGTACCTCCACACGAGAGGCAGAGAGGAGCTGCAGCCTTTGGGATAAATGCGCTTTAGAGCAGCCTGTGCAGGGCTGCTGTGTGTGTGAGGTACCACATGGACTTGCAGAGAGGACTAGTGCGGAGCCCACCTGCCCTAAGGAGAGACAAATGGTAGAAGCTATCAGGAATAGACTGACTGAAACCCCCACTCCCTGCCCCCCGGGCCATTCAGCAGGGGGGAAGAGGTAAAAACACTGGGATCAGAGCTCTGAGCCCTGGAAGAGGGGAGGAGTGGGGAGAAGGTGGTCTTAAAGGGCTGGTTGGACTCTTCATTGTACCACTCTGTGTTGTTTTATTTTGGTGATGTTTTGGGGTTTCAAGGTTATGCTTTAGTTGATGTTGCATTAAATTATTTTCTGTTTTCTTCCCCAAGCCCAGTAGCCTGGTCTGTTTTGTCCTGAACCTTAAGGGGCAATTAAGCTCTCCCTGCCCTTTGGCAATCCTCAGATCTTTGGTACTTGAGGTTAATTGTGACCTTTTGTTCCCTGATGGGCCAAAACCCAGACGCTGTCCTTATTTCTCTATGTGTACATACACTTTATATAAACACACACACACTGCAGAATGTCTATACTTCCATGCCACTTCTAATTTCATTTCAATTTCATGGGAATTTTTCCCTTCAAATGTTTTTACACTGTGAGCTCACTCATTCTTCCTGGAACAAGGTGTTATACATTTTCTCTTAACTCTGATTGTTCCTTGCACTTCTATATCCAACCTCCTTGCCCTTTTCCTCATCAAGCCAGTTTTAATTTTTTCCCCCTATATTACTCACATAGCCTTTGAGTACATAACAATGTCTCTTGGACACTTTTTCTTTCTCCACTCTGCAAGTCAGTAATAGGCTGAAAGAGTATCTCTAACTCCTAGCCTCTGTCTTCCTATCTGTGTGGACTGAGATTCAAAATTCTGCCCTATTAATTTCCAGAATTATTCCCTCAGCTTTACTGTGACTCAAGAGCTAATTAGATAAATCACTTTTCCCAATTGTTCACCTACCATGACTCTCAAATCTTGTTTACGTGTTACTCAGAACCAACCCTGAATAAGCGCTTAAGTTTCCTCCTTTATTTACTGTCCAATGAAAGCAGCTTCTTGTAGTATGGCTAGCACAGTGAGTAGTAGCAGTAAGTATACCTTTCACTTGGCTTCTGGCCTCTTAGATTGAGATAGAAATTTTCTCATTACTGGTTTTTTGTACTTGCTATAAAACTCTTTCAATGGAGCAATGAAGAAAACATGGCAGTGGAAGACAAAACTCCATTCAGGTGTGTGGCAAAACTAGAGAGATAGATCTGCACTTCAGCCAAACATCAGAGACTAAAAAAAGTCTCAGAGTTGAAATGGACTATTATGAATTTGATACACTGCTTATTTCCAGTCCAACAAATAAATCCCTCAGGGTACTTAGAGTAATCTATTGTGGCACAACTAGAGCTTGACATGAAAAAGCACATAAAGAGAAAGAATGTGTTTTCCAAAAACTCAGGAATTAAGACATCTCCTCAAGTTTGGGTCCAAGTATTAAGTTAACAGAACTTCATTTTTCTGACAAAGCCAGATTGTCAGTGAATTCATTCATTTTGCACAGGATAGAATGAGTATGTTTGGTTTGTGTTGTGTCTCTGGTTTAAGTCCTGATTGATCCTACACTGCCTCTCTTAAATGAATAGGACAGACTGCAGAATAGCAATGCATCAGTAAATACCTATGATTTTTTTTTTTACTTGCTGCTTACTGCATAAGTTATTGTCTGGGAACATTTGGGACAGGATAAGTGCTTTTTTTTTGCCCTCAGTTTTCTTCCATTTGTCTCCCATGCTCCTCAGTTCTCCTCTTCCCTCAGAATGCCTGGAGCAGGAAAAGCTTCACCGCCTCAGAATACAGCCTACATTTACTAGGAGAAGGTTACCTTCTTACATCACCCTACTCAGTAAGTAAAACTAAACAGAAAATAAAACCCTTCAGGCAGCTCTCAGATTGCAAAACACCTTGACTGCCTTTCACCTTCAGTTCATTAACAGGAACTGATAAGAGTATATTTTCCCAAAAGAAGGCAATGTATTCCTGAAACAATGGCTGTTTTATTTCTGCTGTTTCTTTTTCCCTTCCTCTGACCTTAAGCTACTGCTGCTACATATTAGTTGTCATTATCCACTGTGGCTTTTTTCAGTGTTCTTGAACAAAGTCTTTCTTCTTCCATTTACCACTTCATTCTGTAGAAGCAATGATCATGATTGCATGGGGTCTGGCAGGAGTGTCACAGCATAACATGAGATATTGTTTCAAGTATTCTAGAACTTGCCTTTTTCAAGTCAGGCCTTCAAACCTTTCCATGTGTGGTAGCTTCAGCCTGGCTGGATGCCAGGTGCCCACCACACCGCTTTATCCCCCACCTCCTCAGCAAGCCAGGGAAGGGGAGAAAATAAGATGGGAGTCTCGTGGGTTGAGATAAAAGCAGTTTAATAAATAAGCAGCAAAGCCGCGCGCGCGGGAAGCAAAGCAGAAGCAGATAAGCTGCAGCGATGTCCGGCCACCTCCCGAGAAGCAGGGCTTCAGTACGCGTAGCGGTTGCTTTGGGAAGGCCAGAAATGAATCTCGCCTCCCCTTCCTGCTCCTCTCCCCCAGTTTATATTACTGAGCTGACGTCATATGGTATGGAATATCTCCTTGGTCAGCCTGGGTCAGCTGTCCTGGCCATAGTCCCTCCCAAGATCATGCCCACTCACAGCTATTGGTGAAGGTGGGGGAAGGAATGCTGGAGGGACAGCCCTGATGTTGTGCAAGCGGTAGTCATAATATTGATATCAACAGTAAGCACAGCACTGCAGGAGTTGCTGTGGAAAATCACTACCGTCCCAGACCCACTACAGTCTCCACCCCTTATTCCATACCATTTATGTCATGCTCAGACAAACCATTTTAACAATCCATATACATTCTTATATACTCTCATTAACCAGTACCCCCACTCTTCAACAGATAAACATCATTCTTGTATTCCCTCTTGCATCTTGCATCAAACAAACAAACAACATTCTTATATCTTTCATCCTCTGTAGATGTTCACTGGAGCAGGTCATAACTTCTGTCTCATCCATCAAGATGAATATCCAGGCCAGGGGAAACAGTATGTTCAGTGTTGGGCACCAGCACTGGCTTGGTTTGTCCACTTGTCCGGTTTTTCTTTCAAAGTTCATCTACTACAGATAACTGACATAACAGGTTATTTTTCCCCCAAGGTTAAGTCTCCTTGAGGTACACATCGACTTTCCCCATCCTTTCTCATCACCCACCAAGTACAGCCAGGCCCTTGAGCAAAGACAATCCCACGAATGGGTTTGCCTTTTCCCATGGGAGGTGCAACCCATACTGCCTTCCCCAGCCATTTCCCTGGGTGCACTACGGGGACCTTATCTCCTCCCACAGTATGTAGTGGTTTTGTTTGGGCAGGACCAGGACGGTTAGTTGAACCTCTGCTATTGACCAGCCAAGTGGCTTCTGCTAAATTTTTATCCCACTGCTTCCATGCCCCATTGCCCAGTGCTCTCAACATGGTCTTTAGTAACCCATTATATCTCTCAATCTTTCCAGAGGCTTGTGGGTGATAGGGGATGTGGTATATCCACTCAATGCCATGTTTCTTTGCCCAGGAGTTTATGAGATTATTTCGAAAATGAGTTCCATTATCTGATTCAATTCTTTCTGGAGTGCCGTGTCACCACAAAACTTGCCTTTCAAGACCCAAGACAGTATTTCGGGCAGTGGCATGGTTTACAGAGTATGTTTCCAACCAACCGGTAGTTGCTTCCACCATGGTGAGTATATAACGCTTGCCTTGATGTGTTCGTGGTAGTGGTCCAACATAGTCAATTTGCCAGGCCTCACCATACTGAAAACCCAGCCATCGGCCTCTGTTCCAGGGAGACTTGATTCGTGTGGCTCGCTTGATTGCGGCACACGTTTCACATTTGTGGGTGACCTGTGTGATGGCTTCCATGGTCAAGTCCACCCCTCGATCACGAGCCCATCTATATGTTGCATCTCTTCCCAGATGTCCTGATGTTTCATGGGCCCATCGAGCTATAAATAGCTCACCTTTACGCTCCCAGTCTAGATCTACCTGAGCTAGTTCAATTTTAGCAGCTTTATCTACCTGTTGGTTGTTCCATTGTTCTTCATTGGCACGGCTTTTTGGCACGTGAGCATCTACATGACGTACTTTCAGAGTCATATTTTCCACCCGAGCAGCAATGTCTTGCCATAATGCAGCAGCCCAGATGGGTTGTGCTGCCAGTTGATCTTCTTCCATTGCTGTAGCCATCCCCATAGAGCATTAGCCACCATCCAGGAGTCAGTGTAAAGATAGAGTACTGGCCACTTCTCTCGTTCTGCAATCTTTAGAGCTAGTTGGATAGCCTTCACTTCAGCAAACTGACTTGACTCACCTTCTCCTTCAGTGGCCTCAACAACTCGTCGTGTGGGACTCCACACAGCAGCTTTCCACTTACGATGATTTCCTACCACACGGCAGGATCCATCAGTAAACAAAGCATAATGCCTCTCATCTTCTGACAGTTCATTATATGGTGGTGCCTCTTGGGCGCGAGCTACTTCCTCAGGCAATGCTCCAAAATCTCTGCCTTCTGGCCAGTCCATGATTTCTTCCAGGATTCCTGGGCGATTAGATTTCCCCAGCCGAGATCGTTGTGTAATCAACGCCATCCACTTACTCCATGTAGCACTGGTTGCATGATGTATAGAAGGGGTTTTCTCTTTGAACATCCAGTGTAACACAGGCAGACGTGGTGCCAAGAGGAGATGAGCTTCTGTGCCAATGACTTCTGAAGCAGCTCGAAGTCCCTCATATGCTGCTAGTATTTCTTTTTCCGTTGGGGTGTAGTGGGCTTCCGATCCTCGATATCCTCGGCTCCAAAACCCTAATGGTCAACCTCGGGTTTCTCCAGATGTTTTCTGCCAGAGGCTCCAGGTGAGACCATGCTCTCCAGTGGCAGTGTAGAGGATATTCTGCACATCTGATCCTGTACGGATGGGCCCAAGGGCGACTGCACGAGCTATTTCCTGTTTAATTTGTTGAAAAGCTTGTTTTTGCTCAAGGCCCCACTCAAAACAGTTCTTCTTTCTGGTTACTCTAAAGAGAGGGCTCACAAGCTGACTATAACCTGGGATATGCATCCTCCAGAATCCCACAAGGCCCAGGAAAGCTTGTGTTTCTTTCTTATTAGTCGGTTGAGACATAGTAGCTATTTTATTCACAACATCCATAGGCACATGCCGACGCCCATCTTGCCATTTTATGCCCAAAAACTGTATCTCTTGTGCAGGTCCCTTTACTTTGTTTCTTTTTATAGCAAAACCAGCTTTTAGGAGAATCTGTATTATTCTTTTCCCTTTCTCAAACACTTCTTCTGCTTTGTTGCCCCATACAATTATGTCATCAATGTACTGTAAATGTTCAGGGGCATCACCCATTTCCAGCACAGTTTGGATTAGACCATGGCAAATAGTAGGACTATGTTTCCACCCCTGGGGCAATCGATTCCAGGTATATTGGACACCTCTCCATGTGAAGGCAAATTGTGGCCTGCACTCTGCTGCCAATGGAATTGAGAAAAATGCATTAGCGATGTCAATCGTAGCATACCACTTGGCTGCTTTTGACTCCAGTTCATACTGGAGCTCTAACATGTCTGGTACAGCAGCACTCAGTGGTGGTGTCACTTCGTTCAGGCCACGATAGTCTACTGTTAACCTCCACCCTCCATCAGATTTTTTCACAGGCCATATGGGACTATTAAATGGAGAATGAGTTTTGCTAATTACTCCTTGAGCCTCCAGTTGATGAATCAACTCACGGATGGGAGTCAGAGAATATCAATTCGTGCGATATTGCCTCCAGTTCACTGTCCTGGTAGCAATTGGTACCTGTTGCTCTTGAACTTGCAGCAATCCCACAACAAAAGGGTCTTCTGAGAGGCCAGGTAAATTAGAGAGTTGTTTGATTTTCTCTGTATCTACAGTGGCTATACCAAAAGCCCATCGATACCCCTTGGGGTCTTTGAAGTACCTTCTCCTGAGGTAATCTATGCCAAGAATACAAGGGGCCTCTGGACCAGTCACAATGGGGTGTTTTTTCCATTTGTCCCCTGTTAAGCTCACTTCAGCCTCTAATACAGATAATTCTTCACATCCCCCTGTCACTCCAGAGATCCAGACAGAATCTGTGCCTCTATACCTTGATGGCATCAATGTACACTGTGCCCCTGTGTCTACTAAGGCTTTATACCTTTGTGGGTTTGATGTGCCAGGCCATCGAACCCACACAGTCCAGTAGATTCGGTCATCCCTTTCCTCCTCCTGGCTGGAGGCAGGGACCCTCTATTTCTGTTCTTCATCAGAGTATTCACTATCTGATCCTTGCAATTGCAGACCTGAAGTCTCCTCATTGGCATCGAAGGAAGTAGTTGTAGTTCTTCTATGTCTTGGAGATTGTTGATTGTCCTCTTTTGTTTTGGCAGCCACTCTGCTGACAGCCCTCTTGGGCGGTCCTTTTCTAACAGCTGTCTTCCCCCTTAGTTCACGTACACGCGCTTCCAGCTTAAAAGTGGGTTCACCATCCCACTTCCTCATATCCTCTCCTTGGCCACGCAAAAAGAGCCAGAGTTCATTTCGCGGTGTACTCCTGCGTCTGGGACTTCCCTTTCCCCTGGTCGGGACAGTGGATGACTGAATTCTTGAGGCAGATCTAACAATCAGGCCATCATCCCACACTGATGAGGAGGTGCAGAGGCTCTCTTCATAGTTCTGTAACCAAGAAGATACCCTCTCCACTGTTGGTATGTCCATGTCTGGATGATACACCATTGCCAGGATATTAGAATATGTAGCTGGGGCACTCTGAATCACTTTTCTCAACATGGCCCGTGTACACTGGACATCATCTGGATCTGTGGAGGCCTTGGCATTATCTAGATCACCGTAGATGACTTCCAACACAGCTAATTCCCTTAAATATTGGATCCCTTCATCAGCTCTAGTCCACTTTCCTCGGGCATTTACAAGGTCTTCCTTGAATGGGTATCTTGCCCATACACTTGACAGGAGTCGTTTCCAGAGACTACAAATTGAGGTCTTCTTTCCAATGCCTCTATCAATTCCCCGGTCCCTAGCAAGAGATCCTAGCTGTTGGGCTTCTCTGCCTTCCAATTGGTGACTGTCAGCCCCGTTATCCCAACATCGGAGCAGCCAGGCACCAATCCACTCACCTGGCTGGCGACTGTAATCTTTTCGCATATCTCTAAGTTCTGTTGAGGTGAGGGACCGAGTAGTTTCCATTTCCTTTTCGATTTCTTTCACTTCTTCTCCTGATCTCCTTACCGAAGGACCAGTTTCTTCTTCTAGCCTTTCCTCTTTCTCCTCTTCTGCCCTTACTAATCGATGGTATGGACTTGACTTCCTTATCCACTGCTTCTTTTTCACTACTGGGGCAACCACTGTGGTTGTTGTTTGGTTCCCTGACTCAACCATGGTAGTCTCAGGTATAGTTTGAATTTCCACCTCGGCCATAGTTCTCTGAGAGGGCTGGACTGCGACTGACTCAACTATGTTGGTCTCAGGTACCGTTTGAGTTTCCATCTCAATCATAGTTCTCTGAGAGGACTGGAATGCAGCTCGGTAGGCAGAGGCTAGGCCCCAGTATAGTGCCTGAACCTGATGGGCCTCATTAGGGTAGGTAAGACACCCTTCTATCAGGTAGCGTGTCAGTAAAGCAGGGTTTTTTATCTGTTCAGATGTAAAATCCCAGGTTACAGGAGGTGATAACCGTCCTAGGAATTTGCCTAAATTCATCCACATACCCTGCCACCCAGGGACTGGCCGCTTCAGGGGGCATTTTAACATGTTTCCATCGCAAATTTGTACTCTCTGATACCCAGATGACTCCAGATTCCACAAGATATATAATATACCAACCATGTTAATTAGTAATATTAAAACTCTCGTATAAGGACCTGGGAAGTCTGTGTAACAAAATTGTCTAGATCAGTCCGAGCTGAGGAGAAAGAGGTGCTTTGCCCCATGGCCTCCACAAGATAGCTCCCACAGCACACTAAATTCATCAGTAACAGAATGAGACTTGCTATTATTATTTGGGCCATCATGTTCCCAGGCCCTTTCATCCTTTTCACAAAATTATATAGCCAGTTTAGCAAAGCTATTAAGGTTAAAGCACAGTAGATAGTCAATGTTAGTAGCATCGTGTTCCCAAACATTAGAAAGTGTAAGATAAGCTGCATAACAGCAAGGCTCCATGACCAGCACGGGAACTTTGCACTCATTGGCTTACTGTAATTGCAATGGAGTTAATGTAAAACTGCTATTATCTCCCCCCACGTTGGGCGCCAAAAGGGCTGTGGTAGTTTGAGCCTGGCTGGATGCCAGGTGCCCACCACACCGCTTTATCCCCCACCTCCTCAGCAAGCCAGGGAAGGGGAGAAAATAAGATGGGAGTCTCGTGGGTTGAGATAAAAGCAGTTTAATAAATAAGCAGCAAAGCCGCGCGCGCGGGAAGCAAAGTAGAAGCAGATAAGCTGCAGCGATGTCCGGCCACCTCCCGAGAAGCAGGGCTTCAGTACGCGTAGCGGTTGCTTTGGGAAGGCCAGAAATGAATCTCGCCTCCCCTTCCTGCTCCTCTCCCCCAGTTTATATTACTGAGCTGATGTCATATGGTATGGAATATCTCCTTGGTCAGCCTGAGTCAGCTGTCCTGGCCATAGTCCCTCCCAAGATCATGCCCACTCACAGCTATTGGTGAAGGTGGGGGAAGGAATGCTGGAGGGACAGTCCTGATGTTGTGCAAGCGGTAGTCATAATATTGATATCAACAGTAAGCACAGCACTGCAGGAGCTGCTGTGGAAAATCACTACCGTCCCAGACCCACTACACCATGAAGAGTGCGACACATTTTTGATGAGGTCTTTGGAAAATGGGTATTTCACATTCCCTGGTAATATCTATATGAAATGTGAAAAATATTTAAAGGATTAAAAAAAAAAAATCTGAGAATCATATTTTACACTCATCATAGCAATAAGACTATTGTTTTCTGCCCAAAATACCTCTCTGATGTATATTTTAAAAATAAAAAGACTGGCTTTTGCACCTGGGACACTATCATTAAGGAAGATAAAATGTAGAGACAAGTACATACCAGCATGAACTTAATGGGAAAAGCTTGCAGATTTGCCTCCCGTTGTTTACAGAATCATCTTAAGACCCCAGAGAATTAAAAATAAGCCTACTTCTATTCAAAATACCACAGAGTGAAAGTGTTTGCCTTAAACCATTTCTCCACATAAAATTACTAATCGCTCAAAGATGTTATGATTCTGGAAGCAGCAATAACATATGGTTTATTCTTCTTACCTGATGATGTGCTGTCTATACTGCATTTCCCCAAGGTGCTTATATTTTAGTCCTACATCTGCTCTGTCACATCTTTAACAAAGCAACTGTAGACCTGCCAGCAATTCAACAATTAAACTAACCACCACTTCTGGTCAAAAGGATAAAACACCTTCTGGAAAGAAAGATATAGGGAATTCCTATTGCAAAAGCTAAAAATAAATCAATATCTTCATTACTATGTTGTTACTCCTGTGCCTGGGTATCACATGACTTCAAATAATGTCAGGTACCAAAATGGCAAACTCAGAAACACTTTGCATAGATTAGGTCCTGAGCAAGGAGAAGAAAGGAAGAAATGTGTAGAAACATAAGCTGACTATACATTACATTGCTCATGTCCATCTTTTTTGTAAACACATCTAGGCTGTTCTAGCCTTGTGTTGCTAGATCTCTGACTTCCACGTGTTCCTAAGCAAGTCCCCATACTGACAGTTATTGAAATATATTCAAGATTGAATCCAAATTTCCTGAATCAATGAGGCTTTGATTCTGCTGTGCAAATGATTAGGTAACTGAGTGAGAGGGGAAAGAGAGCAAGACAGACAAAAAAATACTGGTTGCTGAGCTATTGCAACTAGCAAAGAAGCCACATTCTGCTTTTTGCAGAACGGAATGTAGCAGGAATACATAGATCCTCAGGCAAGAAATGTGGAATAGTTTGTTCACCACGAGACAGATTTTTGCACTTCTCAAAAGTGTCAAAACATCTAAGCAAGTTGGGAAGCTCTAGCCTGCTAAAGTAATAGCAAGACCTAAATGCATCTTGTGCCAAAGAGATAAAAAGGAAGGTTTATGAAGTTTTTATAGTGAATTAAGTACTCCTTAAATATTTTGTGTCATCCAATTTTACACCTGTTCCTCAGAAAACTTTTGCTCATTGCTAGTTGGTGGAGCCAAAACAAAAGCAAGAACTCTTCCTTTGAAAGAAATCAACATTGTTTTAGGTGGTCTCAAGGCAGGAGAGAACCAGAATTAGAGCTGCTTCTAAAAACCAGGAGGGAAGTTACTAAAAAAATTCTGTACAAGCAATATTTAGAAATAGGTATGTTTTATAATGATAAAGAGACTTGTTGACATTTCCTCTCCATCAATTTAGACTTCTTTTGTAAAAGATAATTACTGTACTGGCAAGTCTATAACAAAACCTCAGAATATCCTTTTTTTCCTCCCCTATAATCATTTAATTTTACTGTTTAATGCCTCTTCATAAACAAATAACAGTGAATATGGAACTACTGCAAGAGTAAAGAGAGAAAGAAATAGAATTTCTCGCTCATGTACTGAGGACTTGGTACAGCAGTCACACGCCAGTGATAAGAGTGGCTGGATACAGACAGCTCAATTTTCATCGTGCTTTAGCACTTCCATTTTCATCTGAAACTAGAAATTCAAATTCACACAAATGTTGAGCAGATTGGTTAAAAAAAAAAAAAGTACTTCCCCAGAAACTAAATTAAAAGCCCAAATTTATTTCAAAATCTAGGAATGAGTGTTAAGGTTTAGGAATGTACCAAAAGTCAAGAGCTTCAATAGTTAATTTTGGAAGGACCTTCATATTAGATTCATGAGAAATCAGTGCACTAACAGAAAGGTGGACTGAAGTTAAGAATATAACAGCTAACACATCAGTTGTCAGATCATAAACCAAGCTAAATACATATAAAACACAGCATCAATTGGATGCACATAATGGAAACAATTGAAGCATCAAGTATAATTACCTCTAAATCCTACCAAAAAAAACCCCTAATCTGCTGATGATAGTGTAATAATTTATAATCTGAGTCCCAAACACTCATAAAAACCCCAATCCATTTGACAAAAAATGCTTTAAAGTTTCCAGGATTTAAGGAAGAAGCATAACTCAGTGGAAATTACTTATGAACTTCATTCCTGGTGGCACCATCTAGACTGAGCTCATTAGAATATTTTCTAATATACTCAAGCAAAATTTGTATTAAAAGGTTCTATCCTCTTAAATTCTGCTCTCTCCATGGCTTATGATTCCTATAGCTAGTGGAGCAAAGTGATACAGTTCCTTGACCCAGTTTAAAAGGACATGAGCAACAAAGACAGTACAGAAAAAGAAGCCAAGCGCTGACATGAGCTGAAATGCATGAAGGGTTCAGGAAACACAGGGTATTGGCTCCAATTACTGTCACACCTAAGGCTGAAGCTGGCACTGGAAAGCCATTGTCCTAGGTGCTGTACAACTAACAAATTAAACACCCCGTCAAAAATGTATAAAGAATTTCAGTTTTCCATTTTCCCACATGGAAGTTGACTCTGCCCCAGGTAAGTGGCAGAGCAGTTGAAACTGACTTCTGCACTTTCTTGGAGTAAAACCATGTCTATTCATGTCTGATCATTGTTGCCCTTACAGGAGAATTTTTCAGATGCCGCCTGAGCATCACTGGCTTTGAATGCTCAGCAGCTGACTTCCAATAGTCAGTCATGCACTACTTTTCTCCTGCCAGGTTATCCTCAGTGACAATAGTTTTCCATTCTCTTATTAATTATTTGTTTTTTTCAATCTCCCTCTCTCAGGCTCTGTCAGACTTTAATAATTTTAGAGGACACTTCTCTAATTGACTGCAAAGCATAAACAAACACAATGAAATCTGTTTACTGCTAATACACTGCCCTAAGACTCTTATCAATTAATTACAAATAACAGAACATAATAACCATTGCAAGACTTTTTTTTTTTTTTATATCTAAGTACAGAAGCTGGTTTACAGGATCTTGGAGATCTTAGAACATGTATAACTTGTATTAATTATGAAAGTATCTCATTAGTGTGGTCTGCAGAGGGATTGTAAAAGTAACTTCAGGGCATATAAGCACATATGTAAACTAATAGTAGATCAACTGTTTGTTTTTCCCCTTGCTAAGTATTTCCAATTCAGATAAAAATATATAGTCAAAACAAGAAAAAAACCCAAAGCTTAAGCCAGTTGGGTCCAGCTTTCTATTGTCCTAGGAAAACTGAACAGAGCATGCAGCAACTGGACATTTTAGTGCACCACCCAACATCACTGGGCTACAGAACTTTAGCTGACCAAAGGAACTAGGGACCGTATGCTTCTGGGACCTAAACTTGGAAAGCCCAAACACAGTCCAAATCCCCAAATTAGTAGTTAGTATGGCATTCTATTCTTTTCAGTTCACAGTAAGTGGCATCATATGTGGAAGAGGAACAAAACAACTCTATTACATTCCAAGAACATTTAGAGCTTCATCATGGTCTCATGAGACTAGCATTGTCTTCAAACAATCAAAGACATAACCCCACACATCAACTTGCACTCCTTATTTGAAAGCAAAATGTATCACTACTTCAAACCATTCTATAATACAAAGTATCTGTCCATCAACACACAAACACATGCGCATTCCAACACATGGAAAACTATTTCTAATTGCCAGGACTGAGTTTCTTTGAATCTCTATTCTTGTCTGGCTTTTGGTATTGTCACAGGGAGACTCTCCATCTCTGACCAGCATTGAATGCTCTACACCAGTTTCTCAACAGAACATCCATATCCTCGCTGATCATTCTCTTCAACTCATGCAACAAGTTGTTTTGCCTAAGAAAGCTTTTTATTGCTTCTCTCACATCACCTTGGTTAACAAAATTTTCCCTTTACAGGGTTTGTGAGCCTTCTGATGGTCTACTTAGTTTAATTTCCTCCTAACTGTGGGGCTTCATTCAAAGAAAAAACAAATCAAAACCTGATTAAACCCAAAGGAAAGATATAATTTCCATTTGCTCTTCTGTGCTCCCCAAGAATAACGTTAGCCTCTTCCATTCTTTTGGTGGGATTTTATTTGATTACTGTTGTAAAACGGGTCTAATTCTAGACTATGTCAATTTTTACCTCACACTACTGCATGTTTTTCTTCAAAATTCGTGTATTTGAAAGCTAAGTTGAAATTGCTCATTATTTCTGGTACAATGACACGATATGCACATAACATGTGACAGCTGTGACACACTCATCTCTGTTTACCTCTTGCATCTTAAAGAAATCACCTTATTCACTTCAAAAGAACAGATTTCAAGCCCGGATCCTCTGAACCAAGCAGCTGATGAAATAAATGTATTTGATACTAATGGATTTAACTACCTAAGCAACCAGCATGGTATTTAGCCTTCTTAATGTGTTTCTATATCAGATGTCACTAATGGAATTTAGTGGATTTAATTCTCTCCTGCTTAAAAGCTTTTATTTATAATAGGTTTTCTAGATATTAATGTTGTAAATTTAAATTATAGTAATTAGGGAAGTTTACTTTAATGTCCCATGAGTTCTATCATTGTTTTTAATAATGCAACTACTTTCCAAGTGTTTCCCTCCCTGTGCAAAGTAGCATAAGAACAAAATATACCCAATGACTATCCAGAAACTTCCTTTACATAATTAAGGCAAGAAATGAGATGGCCAAATAAGCTGTCCAAACCTATTACAGGTGGGTTAAATACCACAGGACGATACTTTGAAATTTAAAGGTTACCTAAGGCAGTGAAGAACTCCATCCCATCATTTATTTGTCAAATGCAAACAATTCAAGTGACTTGTTAGAACTGAAAAAATTCAAGAGTTGAGAAATTGGCCAATGGAGAACAACAGTGTGGCAGAGAAGCTCAACTTCTACCCCTAGGGAAATTATTTGAGAATATCAGCATTTGTTGAAATCTAGCAGAGGTAAATACATGTGCTCTTTAGAAATGTCTATCCAAGTCACTGAAAATTTATCTGTATCTTGTTCTCAGAGGAACATGTTCTTTCAAAGTAGCATGTTGAGGAGCTGACAACAGAAAGCAGACCAAAGAAAGCATTATGCCCCTCCTCCTATTCCTACTGTGCTACAGAAACATCCAAGCTTTTCTTAGTTTAAGTGAAACACTCAAAGGACTGTTCTGATGTACACAGGCTTAAGAAATGAATTGAAATACATTTCCATCTGTTGGCCTCTTGCAGTTTTTTAACACAACACCAATATTAGCACCTGTTTTTGTGTGCCTGTCAATGTCACTTCCTTTGTAACAACAGCCCAAGTGATAAAGAATATAGGAAAATTAACTTCTTTTACTTAAGTTTTTCTTGGAGAATAGAACAGTTCTCATTGCAAGTATTATATTTAACACATATTCTGAAAAGCTGAAAAACTCCACTGAAATAGAGTAGCAAAAAACACAGCTGAACTGTACCCTTAAACCATTTCACCTAAGGAAAAAACTACACAATTCACCTTAGTAATCCATAGAGGCATAAAAAGAATATCATTTTTACCTGAGTAACACTCTTGTTCAGGCATTTTAACTTTCTACTGCACTATAACAGCTCAACCAAACGTCTAAGAACATTACACAAGAACAAATGGATGAAAAAGAGAGCTACCTTAATTTTGTGACCTGTAATCGCTCACTCCTGCTTCATAGCATCCTTCCACCATCCACTCATGACATCACAGTTAAGCCTCTCAGCTGCTGCTATTTATTAACCAGCAAACTGAGATAACTCAGTTCCAATTAGCCAATAATCTTCACACATCAACCTAAGAGATAATTCCACAGCCATCCAATCAAGTGCCACAGCTCTCATTTTAACAACAAACTGCAGATTCAACCCAGCACATACTCACAGCTTTCTCTCATGTTCAATAAAATTGCACAAAGAAAAAAACAGTTGATTTATTTTAGTGAGCATCTTGTCATTAGTGGTACTGTCTCTGAGCACTGCTATGTGTTCATTTTGTGTGCAAAAATATCTCTTGAATCCTGTCATTCTCTGAATTAAAGACCTAGAAATGACTTTCTTAAGATTAATCTTTTAGATACAGTCTTAGTCTCAGAGTATTAGCACCACAGGGATCTCCATAAGCTCTGGATATAACGAATACACCTGAGTGTAGCAGCAGTTGTTCTTGTTGGAAGTTTCCTCCCAGTTGTCAGCTTTGAGATCTGAACTCTCTTTTAATAATGAAAAAACCCAGACAGATTTCAACAGTGTTTCCTAAACAGGCTTTGGGCCATACAGTGATTAACAAGAAATGATATGATTTGGTGGGTTGGACTAGATGATTCCAACCCCTATCATTCTGTAATTCTGTGATAGCATTTCCTCAGTGAGACCTGATGTGAATTTTTTGATCAGCTTGGAGGAAGTAACAATTTGCATTCTGGTTTTATGGACATTTAGATAATTCATCTCAAATCAGTCCAACAAAACAATACACATAGGTAAATCCAGAGAAGAAAGATTAGAATTTGTGTTTTCAGGGGACATTGAGATAACCTACATAGCCATGGGGTTAAAATGAAACCAGATATCTGTATCTTCAGCTGCTCCAGGATGCAAATTTGTTCTTCTATCATGGCATCTATAAAAGAGAACATTTCATGACCTGGTTTTGACTACAATATGATTAATTTTAGTTTGTTATCAGTAAGCAAGACAGATTCATTACATTTATGGTGACCAGCCAGGGGGCCTGTTTCCCATAAACCTGGCAGGACTCATTGTTAAATGTTGGAGAACTCAATGGTGGAGCTCAGACACTGCTACGGCCAGAAAATGCTGGAAGACAATCTAATTCAAGAGATATTCTTTGCTGTTTAAAGGATGCAGATATTGCTCAGATTTGAAAGGCAGTTGAAACACAGTGTTAGACAAAGAGTGAGAATAACAGACAGGCCAGGTATAACTTAGTAACTGCACACACAACTGTGGAAAACTCCTGTAGTACAACTGATGGGTAATAAGGGAGCACGCCAGTGCACACACGGTATGTAATAGTGTGGCACAAGGTCTTGCTTTATTCACACACAAATGACTTAAACCCTTTTTTTTGTGCTGCTTGAAACAATATACTTGATGAAGTTGCATCTGTAAATTCATTTGTCTTGGAATAGAGTTTTGGTATTGATGATCTTTTTAATGTAAATTTGTAGTGTTTAATCCAATATAATTCAATGGTACTGTAACTAGTTAACTTCATTGACTAAAATGAGGCATAAAATAAAGTTTAGATTTGCAAAAGCTTTCTTCACAAAAATGTTTTCACCCACAGAGACAATGATACTATTCTGTTTCTGGAAAGAGATAAGCAGTTTATAGCCTAATAAATCTCACTTCCCATAATTCCCCCTCCTTAATACTTTGGGAGCTACAGCTCTCCTGCTGTTGCCTGCAGAGCACTGCATTACACACAGAAGTAACATCAGTTCCTCCCTGAGGAAGTTCATAACAGCACACACCTCCAAAACTCACTGCCCTGTAGCCATCTAAGGAAGTGAAAAGGGAGATGTTAACACTGCCAGGGAGCAGATACATTTGGTAACTTCCAACAGGAAAGAGCAAATGCTTATTTCTGTCTATGCAAAGAGTGTTGTCAAAATTGCCTTTTGGGGAATGTGCTGATGAATGTCATCGAAAGGATATCACACAGAGAAGTAAAGCCTACCATATGGCAAAAATCAGAAGATGTATGGGTTGTTCTTACATAAGAAAATAGCCTTTAGGCCCAGGTGACAAAATAAACATGCAGCAAAACCAATCACAAGCAGAGAACAAGCTGTGAGTAAGTCAGAAGATGCTCTTCAAGTACACACAGCAAGAAATCGAAAGACTGAAAGGAGTTATCAGTCACCACAGAATGACAGCTTTTAGCCTAGGCAAAAGAAGCCCACAAAGAACAATTCAGTACGAAATAGAGGTTTTATTGACTTACTAAATTAAAATAATTTTCTCTGACAGCTCAAGAGATTTAAATTAAACAAAAGGAAACAAACAAAAACCACCTCAGGAAAAACTTGTTGATTTAGTGTGTTTGTGGTATCTTCTAATTTAAATGATTCTTTCTGTCAGTTTTGTGGTAATAATCTCTTCCTGGTATTCATCAAGCTAACAGAGTGAAAATACGTGGTGAGGAAGAGCTCTGTTACTAAAGCATTGCAACAGTAAGTGTCACGGTAAACTGTGTATGCTATCCAATAAGAAACGTCCTCATATTGATTATATGTCCAAGTCTCTTACAGCAATGCTTTCTGAAACGCTTTCACCTTTGGAAAACAATCAATTCTATTGGATACAATCATATACAATAGATATTTTACCAAGGACAAAGAAACTGCATCCCAAATTCAATGTATTAATGATGTGTCAATTCATTTCCCAAATGCCACTGATGTAAAACATCTAAGAATATTAGGCAATCGAATAGGCAAGTTATTGATCCTATAAGTATTTCTGATGAACACAGATATTTTCCACAGAAACACAGAAGATAAATGTTACTAATGAGGCTACCTTTCCACTTAGCCACCATTTCCACTCATTTCTTGCATCTAATGAAGAAACCATGCTTGGACAAGCAGACTCTGGACTGAGAACTGCTGATGCTGTTCACCTGTATTGTCACTCCCAAGTTTTCGAGCAGTTCCCAGTTAACCGCTGCGGTTACTGCCACAGACAGCATTATCATCATCTGACTCCTTCTTTTCTTTTATCTGTTCTTCTGAGCTATTGGCTAAGAAGCTGTTAAATCTGTCACCATGAGAAGATCACAAACCAATCAGCCAACCTTCCCACATCTGGAGTACTTTCAGCAACTGAAAGGTTTTTTTTTCCTGAGTTTTTCAAAGTGATTCTCCTCCAGAGGGTTTTCATTTCAGAAAGCATTAAACAGCTAGAATAGTGATATACTGAACATTTAAGTCTACCTTTTTCAGAAAATGGTTTTAGAAACCAAGCTGGTTATTACACCTTCAGTGGTACCTTTCTTTTTGGGATCAGCACCTGAGAAGATCATTTCTGTCTGTTAAACAGCAGCATGCTGTTTGGGTCTGATCATAGTATTTTTTAAATTGCCTATATTTCCATTTTACCCATGTTCATTTTCTTGCTATTGAACAGTCTAAAAATGCACCAAGATCCTTTGAAAAGAAGAAAATGGTATTAGTTTGTGCAGAAAACTAAAGCTGGTTGTTGGAAAGATTATTTCTGATGATTTTAAAATAATACAGCTTTTAAAGTAATACATCAGCTCAACACTCTTCTTTTCTTTGGAAAAGCATTTTATATCTGTTTTTAGAGAGGTTGGTACAGTTTATCTGAAAGACTTGACTCCTCCTCAAGATAAGTTCAGTTTTAAGGGTCTACAGCTATAATGTTTTTGCATTAAATTTTCCCTGCTCCCTAAATGAAAATACTGGTCTAAACGTCCCAAATACTAATTGATGTCTGCCGATCCACTTTTCTCTACCAGTATTCCTGGAAAAATCAAGCCTATTTTTACTAGAACATGCATAATCCCATCTTCAGAAACAAACTGGAAAGCTAATAGCAATATGTAAATGTGAAACTGCATGTAGAGAGGAGATAAATAAGCTGAAAAAGTGGTCAGTTTGTACCTGTCTTTTTACTGTCTCAAGTAAACCATGACATCTTTATAATCTTGATAATGTTGCTTTACTATGTTGTCAGAAAAAATGGAATTCTTTTTGGCAACATGCAATTCAGTCATAATCATGCCATTTCAAAAGCCCAGCGTGGCAATACTTGAAGCCTCCCAAGTAAGAAAAGGATTACACATTCACATAGATCATACTGCTCCATTGTCATCAGTCAAAATGACAAGGAAAAAAAGGTGAGACCCCTAAATACGGCTCATTGCATTTTTTCTTTCATCACCCTTTGAAGTTATCTATCACTGTGCTTGCCACCTTCCTTATGAGAAATTAAGAATATGCTCATTTGTCATGCTTAGAGCTAGAAATCAAAATAGAATAAACAGGATGTTGTGAGGGAAGCATCAAGCTACTAGAACATAAAAGGTGTTTACGTTCTTTCATAGAAGAGCTGATACTGTGTTATTTTGATCCATTATCTCGTATAGTGTAATCAAAGTCATTAGTACTGGAATATCTAGCACTGGCTACATGAAGTGTCAATAGAAAAACAAACCTCTAATTAAGGAAGAGGAAAGTGAATATCAGCAGCAAATCAGGTACTTGTCAGCATGGTAGTAAACTGAGGGCTCCAGAACTGACTTCTGCTTCTCTCACAAAATCAGAACTGGTGATGCTACTGCATCTGTACAAAACAACCTGCTTTGAACTGTTTTTACCCCAGGTGTCACACCGACAGGATGCAGTGATCATGCTGCTATTTACCTTATTGAATTAATCTACTTTAGAAAAGGCTGCTTCCAGGGCTGCTGGAGACTCAGAATCAAACAGGGATCAAATTCAGATGATGGAAGTCTATTTCCTAGACACCATCTGGAAGATTATTGGAGAGGATTCAAATTTTCAAGTTGGATATTTTTCTGAAGGTGTTTTGCACAGGCTTGTTCTGCCATATAACTGTATAGAGAAAATTATTCTTGTTATTATTTCTAGGCTATACTAGCTGGAATAGTTTTAACATCTAATGTATTCGTGTTTTTCTAATAATATCATTGTTTTCCTCAAAGGAACATAAAATGGATGCTATGGTCTGCAATTATTTTATGTGATTACTCTTTCAGAAAAGAAAAAAAGTCAAGACCTGGATAAATTCCTGTGTAACTCTAGGTGGTTCTGCTCTGGCAGGGGGGTTGGACTGGATAATCTTTCAAGGTCCCTTCCAGTCCTTGAGATTCTGTGATTCTGTGAAATGTTTTCACATAATGACATTCCAGTTTAAATGCTGTTAGCATCTCCTTCCATCAGCTTGTGTATTGAAAACACAGCTAGTTAGCATTTATTGATTAGAATTTGCAGGAGATAGAGATACTAATGTGTCTGTATCTTTATGATACTCTCTGTGGGTAGGAGCTTTAACAGCATATGTTACCAGACAACCGCCAAACATTGGAGTTTCTGTAGAACAGCAACTAGCAATAAGCTGAGATATCATCAGATCTGACCTCAGTCCCTTAAATATACAGATTACAGTATGAACACTATCATAATTTTGATCCAAATTTAAGAATAATTGTGTTAAATCAAGACTACTTTTGACAATAGATCAAAGAAATCTCTAGAGCAGAGAATGAATTAATTGTGTCCCTGTGGAGAGAACACGACTCCAGTGAACTGTCATTATTTCCCTCAATGTTCCCTCTAAAAACTTAAAATATTGATTCTATTCATTATTTTAGTAATTCCAATTGCCCACATCAGTACTCTAGTAAGTAGAATATTAACTACACAAAAGTAAGAAGAAAGCTTGTACTAACTGGTTCGTGCTTTTATGGACAGTTCTGGCTGAATACTGATTCATTGAACAACCTCTAATTCCTCCTCATTGTTTTGCTACATTGCTATATGATTTACAATCCTTTCTGTTATGCTGGACTCAGATAAGTTAGGCCAGTGATGGAAGCACATTGCAAAACCAAAATCCTGTAACTTTTCTCTGTAGCTATCAGTATCTTTCCCTTAACAACCAAAGTCAAATCTCCTCCATAGGACAATGGAGAGCAGGTAAATTTAAAACTTCACTTTCTTCTTATGCTAATGTGGCACAAACTTTGCCTTCTCTGGTGGAAATTATTCAGGGGTTTGCAATTCTTTCTGGGCAGAAATGTCAAACAAAAACTAACAATGCTGAGTAAAATTGTCCTTGTTCTCACTGAGGCACATTGAGATCCTATTACATATGTTAAAGTTAGGTCATCGAGATCAATATTTGTTTCCTAACTCTGTGCTGCTTGACATTAGTGTTAGATTAATGATACCTAATAGACAAGGTCAGCTGTGGTCAACATTTGCTTGTTTTTTTCCTCTTTAAATGCAGGGATAAAACAGATATCCTACCTTAAATAACCTGACACTACCATGAGAAAACAAAGGTGAAACATTTCATTGTTAATTTCTCCTATTGTATCCTTGGCAAAACTATCTCTCTGCTTTTAATGATGACTAATATTATCATTTTTTGGAAATTACATTAACAACAGATTCTCACTTTTCTCATTTTTTAAAATCCTCCCAGACTGAAACTACCTGTCTTTCTATAATTTGCTTCCTTTTTATTCTTACTTTGCCCCATCCCCATTTTTCTTTGGGAATACTAGAACGGAATATGTGTAAAGAGGAACATCCACACCTTGGAAACATCTTTATATGAGAGACAGAAAAAGTACCTCAGGCATTACAGAAAAATAGGAGACTGGGTTTTGTACTTTTTTTAAATGAAAAGGATCTGTTAAATGCATTGATTCTCTCTTTTTCAGATACTACTTCTGTGCAGCATTTTAATAAACCCAGTTGATAATGATACCCACACTATAAGTGCTTCACTGTCCTGATCAATCTTATTTCTCTTCACTATTTCTCACTTTTTTGGTTTTCATGACTTTTCACATAAGGAACTAGCAATATTACAAAGGTATTAAAGGTACTAAAGACTTGTTTCACAGCTTTTCTTTGAGCAATAAACTATGCTACTTTATAACTTGTTTATAAAAGAGATTTGTGACCTTATTTCCCTGAGTCCAAACTGCAGATAATTTCCATAAGTTACCCCTTACTAAATTAAACATTGATTTTTTGGGTGACATTTTTAACTTTATTCCTTTTTTAATTTGTATTTCAAATAAGAAGGAACCCATTTGCTATTATCTAAAAAGCATGTGACATATCATAGGTTTTAACACCCTTTTTTCTTGAAGTTTGGCATTTTTCAGGATCCATATGTGCATTCATGGAGAGTTAATGTTTTTTAAGAACTTTCAATTTAACATATTTTTAAGGAATGTCAATCAGTGCCATTCTAATGAATTATTTTTTTTCATTAGAAACCTAACGTAGCTGCTGAACCTCTCTTCTGCATTTTTGCCAAAACACAGATCGTCAGTTCTTCTGTAGATCTGGTTAATTTTACCTGAAGAGATTTTGATGATTTATATCAAGCTGAAAGAACTAGCTATCATATTCTAATTGTTTTCAACAGAAAAAAAAACCCCAAATTATAACATTTATATTATATTAATGCATTCTGGGATGCATCAAGGAGAGTGTGGCCAGTCGGTTGAGGGAGGTTCTCCTCCCCCTCTACTCTGCCCTCGTGAGGCCTCATCTGGAGTACTGTGTCCAGTTGTGGACTACTCAGCTCAAGAGGGACAGGGAACTTATAGAGTCCAGTGCAGGGCCACCAAGATGATCATGGGACTGGAGCATCTTCCTTATGAGGAAAGGCAGCGGGAACTGGCGCTGTTGAGTCTAGAGAAGAGGAGACTGAGTGGGGAACTCATTAATATTTACAAATATCTAAATAATGGGTGTCAGGAGATTGGGGCAGTACTTTTTTCTGTTGTATCTAGTGACAGGACAAGGGGCAATGGAAAGAATCTGGAAAACAAAAAGTTCCATTTCAGCATAAGGAAAAATTATTTCACTGTTGAGGTGACGGAGCACTGGCACAGGCTGCCCAGAGAGGGTCTGGAGTCTCCTTCTCTGGAAGTTTTCAAAACCTGGACACATTCCTGTGTGACCTGATCTAGGTGGACCTGCTTGAGCACGGGGGGTTGGACTAGATGATCTCTAAAGGTCCCTTCTAATCCCTACCATTCTGTGATTCTATGATACTGATGGAATTGGGTTATTTTCAATGAAGATTCAAAGTGAAATGACTGTACAATGTTGAACAGTCAACAAACCAGAACAGTTGTCCCCTTATTTCTCAAGTGGGGCTCCCTTTGAAGGGATCTACTGTACTGGTTTGAAAAATCCTTTGTGATATGTGAATATTATAGGCTTATCACACGGTCCAAAGAGCTCTGTTTCAAGCAAGAAGAGCATGTGTGGCTCCTTCATTTCCATATGCCACATAAACTCCTCTCCTACTGGGTAAATTACAAGTTCCTAAAATTGCTGTATTATTGATAGCAGAATAATAATTTAGAGTCATTTACATAACTCATATAACACGGTTCTGTCTTGTAAATGATGTGTCACTGAAATGCCTAGCTCCAGAGCTGCAGTCAGGGAAGCTTGTCAGTTAAGCAGTGGATCTTGGCTCCCTTGACACCAAGGATGCTGTTACTTCTCTCAAATTGCTTTCTAATTGGCAGGTAATGTTTGAGTATGCATAATGCTTGAATTCCAGTGCAAAAGAAAGTGCAGTCATGTATTTACTACTATGGGAAGCTCCATAATACACCTACCACTCTTTTAAAACTCGTTATATTCATACATGTGCTTAGTCTTTTCCAGGAAAGCAGAGCTTTGTCTCCCATAACAGTTACATGGGAAGATAAACTCCAGAACTCAAAATGTTCCCTGCTTCCTCCTTCTTCCCCAAGCTTTTACTGCTAAGCACAATGTCACCTGTTACAAGATATCTCTTTGGTCAGCTGGAGTCTGTGGTCCTGCCTGTGCATCCTCCCACCTTTCTGTGTACTCTCAGCCTCCTCACTGGTGGAGCAGAATGAGAAATAGAAAAGCCCTTGATGAAGTGTAAGTGCTGCTCAGTGATAATCAAATCATGTATTACCAGCACTGGTTTGGTCAGAAATCCAAAACAGCATCATATGACACTGGTCATTCACACAGAATGGAATTTCATAGTCAAGCCATGATGAAGGGAATTATCATGACAGCTCAGATGCTCTAGGCCAATCAGGGGCAAATTCAAAACTCCTTTGAAACATATTCCAAGTACAGTTGTCTCTTTCTACAAACCTATTGCTTGTATTTGAAGTTTAGGGTTTGTTAGGTTTTTTGGATTTGTTCTTGGTTTAGGGGTTTTGTAATAGTTCAGTTTGGGTTTTTTAAAGTTCAAGAAATGAAGAGGTCAAAGAACAATAAAGACCAACAAGAGCCCTCAGCCACACTGGCATCATGACCTAGAGAAGTAATTCACACAGCAAGGATGGGAAATGCTGGATCAGCTTTTCTCACATTATGGCACGTAAAAGAGATCTAACTGAAGGACATTGACACCACTAGCAAGAAATCTGTCTGGTGTGCCATGTCAAATAGAATTCTTAATTATATTGCTATCTTTGTCAAGTACTTGGGACAAGTAGATGACACCAAGACCAGCAAGGTAAGGTTATAAACTCCCTCAATCAGATTAAAACAAGCCATTAATGAAGTCATATGTTTACAAGCAGCCAGTACCTGTCTGACTAAAAGACAGTCCAGGTTTTCACACCACAGTAAAACGGGTTTGAGAAGGCTGCACACACCAAACAAAGCTAAATACCCTGTCAGAAGGTCTTGGTAAGAACTGTTTCCCAGTCATTTGCAAGACATCTCTTGCTCCATAACCCAAAAGACATGGCTTCCTACTGGAGACATAGGAAAAATCACTTCACCTGTTACTTGCACCTTGCTCACTGCTACAGATTATTTTCTAAACTGCTAATGTATCCCATTAATACATTGCTTCTGTTCCACTATGTGCCTTACACTCAAAGAGATCTGCAGTCTGCGGAATATTTACTTGTTAACACAAGGAAGGATTTACTGAAATAAATATCACTTAATTCTTTTGTGTCCTTACAGCTTGTCTGCTTAACACAGCTTATACAGAACATTGGAATACATTGACTTAATTTGCACTCGACAAAATACAAATATATATGATTATGCTTGACTGCATTATGTTGCTAATCAGTGTATTCAAGATGGCTGCATGTGTATTATAACAAATTCCCATTTATTATGTATGTGCATGAAATGTATTAAGTCAATACATTGCCTAATTGTGTAGGCAGGAACTAATCATTCCTGTTATTACATATGTTGCTACAGTTTACCATGATAGAAACAGCTTTTAGGTTGAATCTTTCTGTAATATGATAGATTAACAAAGTACTACAATCCCATGAAAGACATCAATGCACTGGGATTAATTTGCTAAACTAACATTTTTCCTCTTATTACAAAAACACTACATTAACATTTAAATACCTTGTTTCATCAGAGTATCAGAATGCTGTTGTAGCCACTCATGTTTTCTGCATCTGTCAAATCTGTACTCTTTGCAAATATCAATTCATTTTTAACAAAACCCTAGCTGCAGCAATTAGTGTTCTAAAGATAAGAATATTCCATTCCTCAGGAGAAGCTGAGGTATATTATGTTGATTTGTTTGTCTGTCTCTATGTAGGGACACTTGCCTTTAATTAAGTAGATAAGACAAGTTTTAATGAACTCTTTCTAAAATACCTAAGTTGTGATTTAGCTTTAATAAGAGAAAAACCTGATCTTCAGCAGAACCTCAGCAGTGTTATTTAGTTCAGACACTGTAATGACTTTTCCTTTTAGGTGACAATCATTATACGATCTGCTTATTTGCCCTGAAACATTAGTCCTTGACAGGATTTAAATTCCTTTTCAGAAACTGAATGTAAACTCCACGTGTCACCTAAGTCTAAAGCCTGTGGGCATGAATGTACATAAATTTTGAGTTGGCTTTTGGCAGCAGGGAGAATATAATCCATACTCTGTGCAGGGCAAAGAAAGTATAGTTAGGGTACTGTTTTTTCTGCCTTAAAAATATCAACTCTCAATTCTCAGCACAACTAGTTACTTTGAATTCAGAACTAAACTAATTCCAGTTCCAGAGTGATTTAATTAGTGCCTTTAACAGAATATCATGTCATAATCTGTGACATGTTGCTCTGTATAGTATGGACATTCCCTCTGCTGCCAAACTAATATAAAAAAACCCACTGTTGAGAAAGAAAAGAAAGAAAACTGATTAAAATTGTGGCAGGTTATGTCTGCAGATATAATTTTAAACATCCATGGTACAGAGTGAGGGATGTTACACTAACCAAAGGAACTGAAAATGAAACAAATGTTATTGTTGCAATGTCACAGGTGTGAGGTATCTGCCACCTGATTGCAGTCCTGGAGGATGCTCCAAGCAGAGGAAGGACCATCTGTCAAAGATAGGATCCCACCTCACAAGTTGAGAAAGAGGCCTCTCATTGGCTTGAGCACAACACAGGCATGCAAACAGAAAAAGGCCAGTAAGCCAGACGTAAAGAGATGAAACAACATGTAGGCGCTTGGGTGCCAGTGATGCAGAGAACACAAGATGGAAGGAAATGGCAATAATGGACAGGACTTGAGCAGGTGATAAAGCTTAAGTCCCATTCTGCAAC
Source organism: Colius striatus (assembly GCF_028858725.1). Lineage (NCBI taxonomy): Eukaryota > Metazoa > Chordata > Aves > Coliiformes > Coliidae > Colius > Colius striatus. Next base: position 5,102,280 of record NC_084765.1, on the reverse strand, counting down.
TGACTGAGTTGGAAATAACGGCAACACACAACATCATTTAAATGATGGAGGCATCCAATCAAGCGAAAAACATTTATGGTATGACTCAAGTAAATCTAATGAGTTAAAGTATATGAACCTCAGGAAAAAAACAGCCTTTCCCTCGCTATGCCATGGGGGGAACAACAGCAATCATTTCAGCTGGGTTCCAGCAGTGCAGATGAAGTGCAACAGAAGACAGTTACTATGAAAAGTCCTCATTACCTCCTGCAAAATCAGTCAGAAGATTGTCAAAACCCCCACATTATTAATGCAAAAATATTCTAAAAAACACCAAGAGATGTCAATGCTTGTTGTTTCCCCTGACACACTGGAACAACATCTATTGTTCCGCCATCAGAAAGGCCAACCTAGAAATTGATTGTCACACACCACCTTGGTTTTGATGTGACAAAGGAGTAAATGCAAACACTATTACCTTTGTTTAGTGCTCTCACTGACTTCAAAGGCAACTTTAAATCCACAGAGATCCACATGTACAAGCCATGGGACTATTAAAATGCAGAGTTTCATGAATTTGACTAGATTTACCAGGGGTAAAACCAGCAACCCTCAAAGCAGTGAGAACTCCAGTTATTCCATTTAAAATACATAGGCAGACTGATTAGAATAAATCTTCTAACATTACAGGGATCTGTGTAAATTCCAAACTACGGAGAAGGAAAAGAAATCACAAATTTTTCTTGATAACTTCAGATGTATTAGCAGCTTGAACCTGCCCAACGTTCTGTGGTCAAGAAGGTTTTGCAGGTTCCTCCCAAAAGTTATTAACGTTTTCAAATGTTACAGGAAGAACACATCATCCAGAATATATTGTAATGGACAGCAGGACAGAAAAAAAAAAGCCCCTGAACCATTGTTTCTTGACATGCAATCTCATTTCTCTATTCTAATATGAATCTGTCAACCCTCGAATTAGCCCAACTGTCTAAGGGATAGACTGAAATTCTGGGCTCTGACACAGTTTCTAGATAAATGAGTGAATAACATAGGGAATCACAGGAGAAGATGACTTGCTATTAAGATAGTGAAGTGGAAAGTGAATTTCCCTGAAATGGACAAAGGAAAATTCAGTAGGTTTGCTCCATGGCATCATGAGAGAAAAAAAGTTTCATGTTTGCAGACAGAGAAAGGCCAGGGACAAATGAAGGTTTGTATCTTTTGGCAGGTCTGATCACTTCAAAAGTGGAAGGCATGCAATGCCTCACAGACGTAATTTCTTTCCCATACTTCATAAGTAGCCCAAGTATATTACTTTGCCTAGTTGGGACTCACCTTTTCAGGATGACTTTACCAGCAAGGTGGCTGGTAAAAGTGTTTGACAAGGTGTCTGCATCTCGTGGGGCTGAGAAGTGTCTTCTCCCTTGCTGCATTCAGTGCTCATACACAGCCCACCTCACAAGTTTCCATTCATGTTTTTAAACAAAAAGCCCAGCAGATACAGGTCATTTTTAATACTAAATACCTAAATGGAATAGTAGGCAAAAGCAACCAGCTTTGGCTTATAGGTATTCTATCCATTCCAATAAGCCAGAGGGAACAAATCATACAATCATAGAATGGTAGGGGTTGGAAGGGACCTTTAGAGATCATCTAGTCCAATCCCCTGCAGAAGCAGGTTCACATAGATCAGGTCACATAGGAACACGTGAAGGCGGGTCTTGAAGACCTCCAAAGAAGGAGACTCCACAACCCCTCTGGGCAACCTGTGCCAGGGCTCCCTCACCTGAACATGGAAATAGTTTTTTCTTATATTTAAGTGGAGGTTTTTGTGTTCCAGCTTCATCCCATTACTCCTTGTTCTGTTGCTAGCTACTGTAGAAAAAAGGGATGTCCCAACCTCCTGACACCCACCCTTTACATATTTATAAATGTTAATAAGATCTCCCCTCAATCTCCTCTTCTCCAGACTAAACAGCCCCAGTTCCTGCAGCCTTTCCTCATATGAAAGATGCTCCATTCCCCTGATCATCTTGATGGCCCTGCACTGGCCTCTCTCCAGCAGTTCCCTGTCCCTCTTGAGCTGAGAAGCCCAGAACTGGACACAGGACTCCAGATGAGGCCTCACCAGGGCAGAGTAGAGAGGGAGAAGAACCTCCCTTGACCTGCTGGCCACAATCTTGATGCATCCCAGGCTGCCATTGGCAATCTTGCTGGCTCATATTTAGCTTATTATCAATCAGGACTCCCAGGTCTCTGCAGAGCTGCTTTTCCACCTTCCCTGCCTCATGAGACATTCTCACCATATTCAATAAAGGCAAAGTGTTCTAAGGAGAAACAAGAAGACAACAGGCAATATTTTGGTTTGAATATTTGGGCCTAAATACGTTTGTTTTCAGAGACAGCTTACATATTAAATTACCATATGTTTTACCTTTTTAGACAATGTAAAGATTTACCTTTTTTTTCTATTAAATAGGTAATTCTTTAAAAAGAGAAGTATTTAAAGTACCTTCTTTTGCTGTTTACTTACTTATAATGATCTTAATTTATGTTTACTGAACAGGTTTATTAAAAAACAGACTTGCACAGTGTCAATTTTTGCAAAACTTTGTAAATTACACATATGTTTGTTTTCTCTGTTCAAAACAATGAAGTTGCAATCTTCTTTGTTGTGGAACACAGAACACAAATATTAGGGACCTGCAAGCCCAGCTTTTCTGCTCCATCAGTCAAAATACACTACCTCTAAAGAAATAGCTAGAAATAAAGAAGATAGTTGCTGTGGAACATGTTTATTTCTACTTAGCTTTTCTCCAGCAAGTTTGAGTAGAGTTTACAAAACAGACATTAGCAATTGCATCAGAGAATTCCAATTCGTAGATAGCTACTATCAACAGGATGTAAACGAAAAGATTTTTACTCAATTCAAAATACAGACAACTACAAATGTATCTTCTGTTTCCTGGTTAATAATAATCATAAAGTAATGATGTGTTCTTAGATTTCAATTTGCTAACTTAGTGGATAAATATAATTTTGCTTCATCAACTACACCTCCCCAGCCTACTCTTTGAACACCATAACAGTTGGAAGACTTTCAACTTCTCCAAGTTTATTTAACTCAGATGTTTGATTTTAAGCAAAAATTTAAGTACAATAAATAGCTTAGTGAAGCCAGTAGATATTTTTTTAGTCTTACACGTTATGATGGTGTTCATGTTCCCTAGAAGAAAATGAGCAGTCATCAGAACTTTTGAAGTTTATCTTCACAGTCTTTCTGCATCTACAAAAATTAACAGAGAGAGACTTTAATTTACATTTTAATTTGTTGTTTTGAATCCAGTGGGGCATTTGAGCAACAAAGATGACCTTTCTCTTTTTTTCTATATATTTGAATCAAATGACAGCACTTACACTTTATGTTACTGCAGTTACATAGTTATGAGTCAATTTTTAACACAATTTAATGGATTCCTTTTTTTCTTCTTCTATTTTTGAAGGCTTTAAAATACAATACAATTAATGTTGCTTTGAAAATTCAGTTGGAAGTTTTTAGTAGCCTTAAAGAACTCGACCTGTCATAAGAGCTAAATGGAGTCTCCGGGGTACACCTAGAAACTCCATTAGCACAGTGGCCCAGTCCAGCAGTTCCCATGCCTGTCTGCTTAGGAAGAAGCCACAACTGTTGGTCGGGGGGTCACATCACCACCATAAACTTGGTTTCATGTCCTGACCAAAACACCATCTTGTTGCTGCTCAAAGGAGGGGTTACACAGACCCACCATCTGGATAGTCGGTGCTCACCTTGTTAGGAGATGTCAGTTCACCTTGCTAACACAGCAACTTTCTTGTCTCTTTTTTACCATTTTACTCTTGAACATTGAAGACGAACTGAAGCACTTGGATAAATGTTATCAGCACTTGGGGGAAAAGCCAAGTTTCACAGACCTGGTGCTTTTGTAAAGAGTCATAAGGTCATGGGCAGATCCAGTTGATACAATCCATTTACTTCCAAACAGCTCCCAACCAAGCCTCTTACTGTAAGCTCTGAAGATATTTAAGCAACCTTTGCATAAAAAGGAAAACAGATAAAATAATTAGTGAAGAGATAGAAAATTGAGAATTAGGATAATTTTCTCAAACAAGTGATCTCCAGCAGCATATCCAAGTATTTTGCATCAAGATCTCTGACGTTTAACATATCTGTAATATCACATGAATGCACTGAATAGTGAAGTGGCAGAATTTGTTGATGACAGAATGGTTTTCAGAGTAGAAAAGGTAAGAGCCGAGTACAAAGAATTCTAGAAAGATCTTACAACACTGAGCAGCTTTGTGTCAAAAGGCAGATAAAATTCAGTATAGAATAATATATGTCACATGCAGTAAAAAGTAATACTAACTTCAGAAGGAAAATAATGGGCTTTGAGTTGACCTTTACCTGGAAAGCAATCTTGGGATTATGATAAATAACTGCAGGAAACATCAGCACAGAGCTCAACAGCAGTCAAAGAGAAATTAGTTTTAGGATCTTCAAGGAAAGAAAAGAGAACAAAAGAGATAACTTTGGATGACTAAATAATGTGATTTGGTTTTCCCATCTCAAAAATGACTGAGAAGATGCACAAAAGGCTGGGAGAAGAGCAACAAGGATGATCCTAGATTAGGAGTTTTCATCCTGGGTGATTGTAGATTTAGAGTTTTCATCCCAGAACAGAAGGCAGATGTGGATGAAGACATGAGTGTCAGAGACAGGATGGCAGATCATCTCTTCACTCCCCCAGCAAAAGAAGGAGTATGATCTGGTTTCCACCAGGCAGTGAGTTGAAAGCAAGGGAGGTGATCCCTTGAACAGTGCACAGCTAGACAGTGGCTGGTGTCCACAGTTTGCTCTGAGTGATAAAAGCTTGTAAGCATCCAAGGAAGGACTGGATGAGTCTTCCCTGACAACTTCTCTGCTGACAATCTATTGAGGGTTATTGCACACCTAGATGCGTCTTCTGGCTTTGAACATCTTGGAGTCACAAATTGCTGGAGGATGTTTGGGAGGCATATAACTATCTGATTTTCTTCTCCTTCACTGAGCACTCAGTTCTACCTGCCAGGAGAGGCAGAGTCCTGGGCTAGAGGGATCAGCACTGTACAGCCTTTCTGCAGATAAAAAGTACGGTTGGTTAGACAAGTGCCACAGCCACTACAAGGAGCAGAAACACATATATGGGACATGGACTTATAGAAGGGGGAGGAACACAGGCTTTATCCATTTTGGTGAGCTTTTAGAAGAGATCAAATTATAACATGCAACCACACTTTACATGTGTCAGCTGGGAGACTACTAGTCTTAAAATAGCTTTGTTCCTAATGGTGCTAAACTTCACACAGCATGATTCAAAATATCTAAACAGTGTATATAGCCTCCAGTTTTTTCAAGTTACCTCCTTATTCAGGCAAAGGCAAGGTACCAAATTATATCTCTGCCAATTATTTTCTCATCTCACAGACCATCTCTTCACACACTTTATCCCTGTTTAGAAACATTTTGATATTCTTATTGCACCAGGGATCCCCACAGTCCTCAGGCTTCAACTAAATTATGTTTTCATTGAGATCATGCTCACAAAGCTCTCAGGAATCTTCAGCAGAATTGTGCTTTACCTGTATGAGATACAATGTCAACATATTTACGAGTGGTGTCAGGTGTGGTTTAAAAGACTAAAATATTATAATGTTATCAGCTTTAGCCTGTAATCTTAGTTTATACTATAAGCACGTATAGCTGTTGTTCACATGCCTGAGCAACAAATACCACCCACAAGCTAGATAAAATGCCAGGAATATTTTGTAACAAATGCTTCTATGGTTACACATCCCAGTCACTCTTCTAAAACACGGGACAGCGAGGTGCACTGTACAGTCTGTAAGGGGCAAAGGAGAGTATCTGCTATATTCCCATAATTTCTGAGGCTTTTGAGAAGCTGTAGGAAATTTTATTGCAAATTACATAATGTTTGCTTCACTCATTACTGAAATGTCTAGGAACAAGCATTTCTACTGGGGTAAAAAGCAAAAGCCTTTTATCAATGCACAACACAACAGTTTCAGAGTAAAATGAGGAATATCTTTTCTAACAGAAACCACTGAAGAATTTTTAAGTAGGTAGAATGTAATTATCTGATTGAAAATAAGCCATGACATTGCAGCTTTCACCTCTACTCCTGAAAAAAAGTGCCATGGGATCTGTTAAACAACTATATGTGGTCAGGACCTCAGTTTTGTATCTCCTACAGAAGTGTAGTGGGACGGGATGTCAACTCAGCGGTTAAAACCCCCATTTGTTTTACATGCAGCTCGGGAATATTTTTAAGCTTTCACTTTTTATTGATTTGTTCTTAATATTCAGGAAGAAAGAGAGAGAGTTTCAACAAGAAAAAGATTGCAGGTACAAAACAGATAAATGGCCTCTCTGCACAAGAAAAATAATACTGTCAAGAGGAATGCAAAGATTCCTAAATATTTGTGAGCTAAAAAACGGTTAAAAATACCCCGAAAATAAAACCCCTTAAAACTGGAAATTGTGGTGGATACTCATTAGGAGATACTTGTTCATATTTTATGTAAATATAACTGGAATATAAATGGAAAGGATTTTCACTGGGGTGAAACAAAATTGGAGTTTTTTCAGCCATAATAATACATTGCAACTAGAACAGTTTTGAACACAGGAACTCAGATAAGCCAGATGTATGTGTGTATGCTCTACTAAAAGCTAAAAAAATATGAAGTCTCTCTCCCACAGAATAAGCTTTATCACAGTGACCCTAACAGTTATTGCCTTTAACTTCAGGTTTTATTTGTATTTGAAAGGATCTTGCATTCCTGTAATATGAAGCATGGGAAACTGAGTATTCAAAGCATGGAACAGTGTGGAGCAAAGCTGAAATCACATTAACTCTGCTTGTTTCTGTTTACATCTCAAAATATGATTTCCATCAATGGCACAAATAGCTATAAATGAACTTAACATAGAGCACAAATAAACTGGAAAATGTTCACAAGTTGTACACCATACTTGAAATAAGTCAACCTTCATCCTTGCCTTGATCTAAGCGAGGCTAAGCTCAGTGTCCTGAAACACCAGTTGGTCCTGAGACCTGAAACTTGATGTTTCCCTCAGGTACTCTGAACTGTCCAGCCCTACTAGTAAGACAAATGGGTCAAATCATGCTCCGATGGAGGTGTGATAGAAGGCACACCTTGCCCTTTCTCTGAGAAGATAAATCCATCCTTGAGAATAACCTTAAATTTAGGGAACTTCCTCAAATTCTCCACTGCTGTCAGCTCCACTATTCCATGGTGCTCCAGTAGATCACTAGTGCAGGTTGACAGGGAGTATAGGCTCAGACTGGATTCTGCACCATATACATGCAGCCAATGACATCTATTAGTAAATACAAATGAAATCAATTCTAAAGAGACATGGGTCCCAGTGCTTTGATATAGAGGCCCAGAGGAATCAATGGATTGACAGAAGGGATCAAAACTTTACAGGAATGGGTCAAAACTGTGCCTAGGTTTTTCATAAAAGTACATATCTATCTACTTAGATCACGAGGAATTCTAGGTTTTTATCTCCCTTTTACTCAACATCTAACCCTCTCATAGAAACTCAAGCAGATGAGAGTGTCTAAGCTAAAACCAGCTGGAATTGGAAGGACCAGCCCTGGGAAGGGCTTAATAAGAGAAGCTAGCATATTGAGCATCTTTGTTCAGACCCAACACTCAGCAAGGAACACAGTAGCAGCTGTGGATAAAAGGAGCTTTGTCATAGGCTTCATCAGAAACAAAAGCAGTCTCTGCATGCATCATTAAAGTAAAGGCAGCCCTGATTATCAATATAGCCATTACCTCCCCAAAGATATCTTCAAACTCTGTGCAGAACATCCTTATGCACGTGTGCTGCACCCTTCCATGCATGAACCATCTCACTTGTGTACACCATGCATTGGCATGCACAGGATCCTTACTCTAAAGAGTAAAAATACCTTGTCCTCACCAGATTAATGCAAAGCTGCCAGCATGTGGTGCTCAGTTAAGGCTGTCCTCCCATCCTTACACAGTTTGTAAGCACATCAGAACCTGTTCATAATCCAACGGCTGCCTGCTGCTTGTGATACACATTGCTTAATGTTCAGAGAAATTATTTGGCCAACACACTTTTCAATTAACCCTTATCTTTAAAAACATGCTATATAGTACAAATTGCAGTGAATTAGAACTGAATTTTAATTCATATTATTTGTATTCTCTAAGTGCACGAGAGGTTCTTGAAAGTATTGAAAGTTTTCAAGTTTGAAACAGTTAATTTCCGAAGAGAAAATAAAACCAAAAAGTTTCATCTCCAGTCCAATGGAAACCAAAGTGTTAGAACAGAGCTCCAGAAAATTCTACATATCCAACAACAATATCTAGGAACAATCTAAGATGTTTTCTCAGAGCTTCATTTTGTTGAACATTTTAAAAGCAAAATTAAAGTGTGTATCTGAGGTGCATATACACAATATACAGTGTTTACACAGTAAAGAAATCAGGATCTGGAATACAAACTAATATTTAAAACATCACATTTAGAAAAATATTTGAGTAAGGATATTCTCATTTGCAGCATCTAAGATAAGTGGTCAAAAAGCAGACCAAAGCTCACTCTCATTTCTATCCCTTTGAGCCTATTGGGTACAATAATTTTTTTAGATAAATTATGGGGTTATTTTTAATTTTTCCTCATTGTTCTTAAAAGTAACAACTAACTAAAAATGACCATAGCAGCTTTCTAAACTTTTGCTGCAAAGGCAAGATAATGAAAGTGAAACACAACATTTTCCATTTATCTTCCACATTACTCTGTGCTTCATACTTTGCTTCTGCTTTACTAATCCTTCTGTTCCCAGAGGTGATGACTCAGCCAGGTTGGCTTTCTTTTTGAAAGACCGTTCCCCTTCTGACCATTCAAGCATCAGACTCTTATTCCAATCTTTATATAGTCTGCACAGGAAATTGCATGCCATTCTCATAAAAAATAGCTACATGGACATAATAAATACCTGCAGTTCAGCATTCCAGCTCTGATCAGAAGCTCAAATGAAAGCAAACTTCTCATTTACTTCCTTTGCCATGGTTTTCACACTCAGAATCAGAGAGCACAGGTTTGATTCCTTTTGGATGTAACTAAACTGGAAGATGTGCTGTAGTGTGCAGAGATAGTATTTAGCTCCTAAATACTTCAGGTCATTTTTTTCCTAAGGTAACTTCTAGGCAGATAACACGGAAGTGGTCTTTCAAATTTCACTTGTATGTTTACTTCTGACAGCTGTCAATCTTCACTGATACTGTAATGAAAATCACCTGTAGTTAGTTTACTCTAAGTTCTCAAATGGAATATGATTTTAGTTTCTTTTCAGCCTACACCCTCCTTCTTCCCTCACAGCATGTTCACATGATGCACACAAAATCACATCCTTCTAAATTGAATCTCTCTGGCGAGAGAGTGGCAAACTCACACAGTGATTATTGATAAGAAGCAACGTTCTTTTACAAGAAACAAAGTGTGATAGTTTGTGTGCATACATGAATGTTTTTAAGACAGTAATTTTTTGAACACAATAATGGTCCCCCCAGAAAAACTTCTAACATTGTCTTCTGAGAGCTAGCTACCCTGTTAAAAACAGGGTAAAACAAGTAAAAATAACTACAAATAAAGAATTAAAAATTCTTTCTCAGTTTTTCTGGAACATATGCTTTTGTGTTTTCTTTTCCAGCAAGTGATATATTGAGATTGTGAAACTAGAGTACGACATTTAGTACAGCTGAGGAATTAAAAAGGAGGTTTCTAAAAACACTCTGAATGAATAAAATCTACCATTTCTATGTAAATATAATGAATAGACAAATAATTGCCCTTTCCTCACCTCTTTCCAAAATGACTTTGCCTATTTTTATACCAAAGTTGGACTAGATGATCTCTAATGGTCTCTTCCAACTCCTACTATTCTGTGATTCCGTGATCTTTCTTCATTTTTGCATTACAGCTGTAAGTCAGATCTGCTCCATGTGATCTAAGTAACTGTGGTCTTGTATGCAGAGCAGGAGATCTGAAGTCAAGGCAATATTGTTCAAGCTCTGATTTTTGTCAACAGGAGGACAAGAAGCAAATTCAACTCTATTTTCTGTTCTCTGAATGGCCATAGTTCACGCAAGATATGAGAGGCTAATTGTAGGTACACATTTGAAAATGGAAGCATATGGTCTGTCTTGCTGAGCAGGAGGTGACATACTGGTTTAAAAAGATAAAGATCCTGAGGTTTGGCTTATTAGAAGAGTCTTTTAGACTGCTATGTGAAAGGTGTTATATGGATTTTTATTCTTTCATTCTTGAGCCAAGAAAGGCTAAGTTCATCAAAACCTTCATTAATTATATCATTTTGTGCATACAACCAAAACAATGTTTACAAAAAACCTGTCTATGTCCACAGGACAGAAATCATTCTTCCCAAAGATCAGTCTCAAATGTTTTCTTTTCTTTCTAAACTCAGAATTTCTAAAATAAGATGGGACAATGTTGCAGCTTTCAAGGAATGGTGTCCATGGCCCAAAGCCAGGATTAACTTTAGCAAGCTGTTGTGCATGGCACTTGAGGCAAGGAGGTGCTCAGAGACCAGCGGAGGTAGTGCCTGGGAAGGGTGTGAGCCAAGTGTGGCACAGGGTCATCCCCCTTCCTGCAGCACTCTTTCCTTGCTTAATTGCACTCCACTGTCTTACAAAAACAGCTTCTTGGGTTTGGCAGAGGGGCTGTTGTTTCAGTCTGCCCACTCATGAGAGAACACAGGAATGAGTAACCACAGTGTGGACGACCAAAAAGTTGCATCCAGAGGATAAATGAGGACACTGTGAGCTATTCAAAAGCATCCCATCAGCTGTCTCCATACACATCTACCCTTCCATGAAATTCCTCTGTTCCTTGATTTCAGAAGCTGCCTAGTCACTTTGACTTTGCCTTAGCAACTATGTAGGGAACTCAGAAGCCTTTTACAAAGGGCGATACAAATGGCTCGCATCTGATGGATGCTGCATATATACCTGTTTCAGACAGTTTTAGCTTTTGAGAGCTCAACAATCTTAATAAAAGTATCTCAACATTTTTCATCTATCTAAAGATAATTATATTTCAGGACAAAGCACGTTTCCTCACATTTGCCTCACAAAATGCCACTATATATAGTTGCCTGGCTATCCCTCATGGATCAGGCACAGCACTGTTTCTGCCTTTTAAATGTACTAATTACTTATTGCTGCAATTACAGCACAATAGTTTAAAGGTTTTATCATTACTTTGGACAGGTTAACACACTGTTGTAAGAGCACTACAGAGCCTTTTGTTTCAAATTTCCATCATTACTCAGGCCAATGTTTCTGTGAAAATTCAATGCTGACATTCCTGATAACAGTGTGTGTACTTATGGCATCTGTGCTCATAAATGACATAGAATACAGGTAAACCAGTGGTCACTGAGTACATAATATATCTCTCATGAACAGAAAGTAGCATATGCTTGATGATTCTCTCTTTTTTTTCCTGTCATAGCATAAAGAAAGAGTGGAGCAGGATTTGCAGAAGGTCCACTGCTCATCTTACTTAGACATCTGCCTTCATTTTCACCGAAGTAGATAGGACATTACCCAAAAAGGCTGTGCATATTTGTGTGCCATGGCCCAGCACATGGGGAGATATTTAAAGCTCTGGACATTTGTGAAGGGGTGCGGGGGGGCATTCCTCTGGCCCTCTGCCCAGCTCAGCCTTCCACAGCAGAATTCCAGCTCCTAATCATAAGCAGCAGCTGTACAAGTATCTTTCCATGCCAAGCACCCTTGTCATACACAAACCCATCATCCAACCTTGTCATGGCTCTATTCACTGTGAGTTTTGTATGCACGCACACTTGATTCAGAAGCAGCAAAGGAAATCAAGAACATAATGATTGAAGTTAAGCACTCTACACTAACAGGTTAAATATTTTAATGTTCCACATAGCTTCTAGCATGAATTTATTGCAGTCTATCAGATTTGGCTTTTAGAGGGTCAACTTTGATGTCCTAGCTTTTAGGCAGGAGAATACCTCTGGGACACAAAGTCTTCAATCAGGTCCCTTGTGCTTGACAGCAAGCAAAACAGCTGAGATAATATGTTTACACCAGCAGAGACCTGAGCAGCTACATCATTTCCAGCAGTGTGAATTACTGGCAATTAGCATTGTCTATCTAGATATCTATTACCATTAGCTGATCAATCACAGTCAGGTTTTTCAATTAAGAACTAAACTGTAGTTTGCCCTCTATATGGAGTTAAAAACAAATCTGTGAGCTGGACAGCACAAGTCCTGCATTCAAGTATCCCAAAACTGTTGACCACAACTGTAATGGCCCCTTTATTTGATATAGCAAGAGGTGAGATAATGGTCTTTTACTAACCAGCCCCATAGTAAGGACTGCATTGCAGCCTGAAGGGCATTACAGAAAGCATATTTCATCAGCAAGAATAGCCAAAGCAAAACCAGTTATTCCAAAGATTAAGAATTTGGAAAGTAGCTATGATTTGTACTAATTTGTGAAATAGTCTTTGAGTACTCTTTAATAGTTATGAGCTGTTAACTAAATCACAATGCACATTTATTCCAATTTAATAGAGTATGGTTTAATAAAATGATCACTTTTGTATTGATAAAGTGCAAGATGATGACAACTTGATTTTTTTTGTAAAAACATGGTATTTTTTTAAAGTTTCTTGAAAAGCTTTAAGTGAGGGTCCTTCTCGCCTTAAGAGCAGAAATGTTAGACTGCTTATTCGTAGCTGTACAAGAGATCTAGTTCATCCTAGAGAAGTCCATCATCCTAGTCTTTTCAGAGGTCAGGTGTCCAAATGCAGCTTTTTTGGTCTTTCCATTTGAGCAAGAGTCCATTCCAGCAGTATTACTTCCTTTATACAGTAAGAAAATCATGAGTGTGATTACTCATTGAAACACAGATATCTTCGCAGTGCTCTTTGTCTCTACAAATGCTCCTCAAAATGACATTCGGTTTTTCACTAGTACTCACTGATAAGTACTGAGGAGAACCCAAGACCTACAGCATACAGCAAAATATTAAAATCTTTTTTTCCATTCTGGCTTCAATATATGGGCCAAATTCCTAGCTATAACAGCCTCTAACTCTGTGGATTCTGCTATGACGATCTTCTATGAGTTATGGGTTTGAATTGCCTTCCCTTTGGCCACTCTGCAAAACTGAATAGTCAAGTGCTGTTGGAAACTGGAAAGCAGAACTGTCTGATAAAAAGGGTACAAGGTCCATGCACTCTCTTATACCTTCTTCAACACTTCAAAGGCCAAAACTCCTCCACAAAATCAGGGGTTTTAGATATGAGTAGATTTCTTCTACTTAGGTTGGGCACATCAATGGAGTGCTAAATTTGATCTACTGACTTCCTTGAGGCAATGGCCTAAATCAGGATCACAAGACTGATAATGGCCTGATACTGCAAAGGCCAAACTTTGGAAGGGTTTGCCTGGTGAAAAGGAGTGATTTTCTGTCTAAAGCAACAATTAACATTTCATTTACTTAATGACTTGTCCCTTGTTCCTGACATGTCATGAAGTTTTAGTCACTATAAAATACTTCTGATCCAATAGATATATCTAGGCTTTGGGTTCCAGCAACAGACCCTAGTGGTGTACAGTCATTGGTAGTTGCAGAAGGTATTTACACAAAGCAAGTATAACAAACTGTCTGCATCAAGGAGAAAAAGTCCTAACATGGGTAGAAAACTTGAAAAACAGAGTCAATAGCTTCTACCTTAGCTATGCAGTCCACAAGAATAATGCAGTAAATGCAGTTACAAGAAATTGAGAATAATATGTAATATTTGAGGGAGAAAAAGCTAATAATCCAGGGTAAAAAAAAAATTACAAATTACCAATCAAATTCAATGCATATAGAAGCAGAGTTTTGTCTAGAAAAATCTTTCAACTGACTCTTTCTGCACTTCTACAGCATCTTTGCGGGTGTATCAAAGCTGTTTCCAAATACTGTCAGTATCCCTCTACAAGAAACACTGACGAGGAACCGAAGTACAGTTCCACCATCCACCACAACAGTTTTGGATTCAAGTTAATGATCTGACAGTGTTAAAACACACTCTGGGGACTTTAAATGGAACTGGTAGTCACACAAGTCAAGCACCAAGCAATGCCTGATTTCCATCTGACTGACTTGGTTGGAATTTGAAATTGAAACCAGAAAAGGATCAAAACTAAAATGAGGAAAACTGAAATTTAACACTGGACTTTGTAGTTCTCTCCCATTACCTTTAGCTATTTTTATTTGCAAATATCCTAATTTAGGCAGAGCTCCATAGCACAGAAACTCAATTTTGAAATATGTTTCATATTCAGATGGACTTGGCTAGATTTGTATATTAAAACTATAACAGCTTTAGCAACAGAAGTCATATTATAACCCCACAGCTTAGCCTAACAGATGCCCTATATCTCAGAGCACCATAATAGCAAATGGGTGTTGGACCATATGTACTTTGTGGAATATCTCAGTGTGCTCATTTTGTGAAATAATATATTCCACTCATATCTATTCATCAAACTTGCTTGCCTCTTGTTGCTCTCCTATCTGAGAGTTCCTCATTTTTGGCTTTGGTTATGATCCTTTTGATTTTCAAGCTGTAAATGAACATTTTGGGGATTATAAGATCTCTCAGCAGTCAGAAGAGTCAGGTTCAAACAAATTGAATTCCTTCACAAAACTGGCAAGTGTCACTTGTGTTCAGTCACAACTCAGTTACATTAAGTGTCTTTAAGAGGCAATGCTGCTTTTCTGGAGGAGAGAGGGAAGTGAGGCAGACAACAGTTATTTGTGAACAACATATACAGCTATCTCAGTAGCTGTACAAATCATGAGTGACACACACAGAAGGGGCTCTCCATCAGCATCTCCAGCAAAAATCTAGGGGGAAAGAGTGAAGAAAGTAGAGGTCAGCTTTGAATTACACCAAAGAAATTTGTTTTTCACAGACTAGGTGGGAGGCCTGTGACTCGTCTTCCCAACAGGCCAACATTGTAATGACATAGATACCCGTTCAACAATTACAGAACATGTCAGAAACAATTGACCCTGCAAGTCACTGGAGATGATAATAACTGGCTGCTGAAAGATTGCTAGAGAAGCTTCCCATTCTCTGAGCTTCCTCAGGAGTCATAGAGCCCTTTGCCAAGTTAGGAGTAGGCACCACTGGTCTTACAAACAGGTATCGGGTCCAACTCAGCCCTGTGTTCTCAGTCTTTTGTACAAAACCACGCATAAACTGAGCAATAACTGTATTAAAAATGCATCTAAACAGTCACTCTAAAACATCAAATTATATACATTCCATTGTTCAAAGCTACTTGCAATTATACAGTGCTCCACACATTTCCAGACTTGAAATAAATCAGTAACCTTCGAATGGTTACTGCTAAAGACCACTTACGAAATGAGGTGTTTAAAGCACACTCTCCCTTGAAAGTCCAGTCCCTTAGAAGAAGCCACAGGAGGAACAGTCTCTAGTTTAGAAGTGGCTAATTTCAATGAGAAACTAAAATACTGCTTATCAGCAGTACGAGAGACAAGTAAGTACCACGAGGTTTAACGGTGGTATTACTGCTTTGATCCCTGGTGCTCAAAGCAATAATCCATGAGTTTTAAAATTCAAGTGCTTGACTAAAACTCTGAAAGCTCAAGTGGATTGTAAAGCACAATTGATAAAAGTAGATGTTTAATTAGACAATCACTTTATAGAAGATTTCTGTCTTGAATATTAAGGAGGTTTGAAAAACTATCACAAGTTTTTTTATAACATACATGCAGTTCTGGGCATTTTTACCTAGGAAATCTTACAAGTAGGAAAAAAGAGATATCTTTTAAAATGAGCTAAATGTCTATAATACATATACAGAGTCATCAAATTACAGGCATGATTCTACATGGACAAGTCTTAAAACTTACTGTGGGTGGTCAAAAATACCCGATAACCCAGAGCACCTGTAGTGTATGAAATAAAATGTCCAACTTGCAATTTTAAATTTAATCATGTGAGAGGGGTCTTTTTGTGATTTCATATTTCAGCTTTTTTCTTCTCTGACTCAGTATTTCACTTGAGCATGCTGTTTCTAAAGTGCCACTTGAGGCACCTTGTACCTCTCACTTGCCTTGCAATGCTCAGCACTCGCCCATCTACTTGCAATTCATTGCATAGGGTAAACCTGCCAAAACAACAAGAATTTGCAGCCAAACCCAAATTGCAGCAAATACTCCAAACACAGTCATGTTCCACACACACAAAAATAACCTGTTTTATAAAGAATATTAGCTTTCAGCCTTTCCATCCCTGTTGTATTCTCAGGATTATTTTAAATTACTTGCTGGTTCTTAAATTCTTGATGAATGACAATTTATTGTTGGCAAAGAGAACAGTCATCAGCTGGATTAATTTAAAGGGATTTGCATGTTTTCTCCTATGGCCAGTGTAAGATGACTTGTTTCCTGAAGAGATAAAAGATTGATTGTTAAAATCAGCTGGAGCTGTGTTGGAGAAGTCACAAGTTTCTGTGCAAAAATGTTTGCATTTTATCTAATGTACTAAATGAAATGCTCCAAAATATTTCATCTTTTGTTTTCTGCTGGCACTATGAAACAGTAATACTGCTTCTGAAGAAAAAAGGATATTTAATTCACCCAACATTCAGACTCCCCAGTTTATATGTGTAGCCCCCCACAAGTCCACCCATGAAATTCTTCCTGTTTGTGAGTATAATTTGAACATTAACTCAAAAGTTATAACCCTGATTTCAGTCATTCCCAAAGCTAATTTGCAGCTGTAAAATAGGTTGTACCTTAATGGTTTTCATATACTCCCTTTTTTTTTTTCTCAGTACACTATGCTGCTAGCTAGAAATTTCTTAAATAAGAACAGCAGCATTAGAAAATAAAGACAAAAACTGCAAGTTGAGCTTTCAGTTTGCTATATGACCATGTGTTTGGCAGAGAATGCATGCCCAAGTTATTAGTTGCTCTTCCTTAGAAAGGGAAGCTAGAAATAGAAAATGGATAAGTTCCTGTTGTCTGCTTCTCCTTTTTATTTTCCCTTTCTCTACCAGTGTTTACTAATAATTTTTATTTATCTCAGGTGACATAACTTGTAACCACTATAAGCTTTTCTCCTATAACAAACAAAATTTCTCTTTTTCCTTTGTTTATCAAGTCTCTGTTTTAATAATATATCATCATCATTGATCCTGTTTCAAGCTACATACTCCTGCAAGAAAGAGAGCTTATATTTTCTGTAGCTTTCACTCTCTTTTTCTTTCTCCTCAATTTTTTTGCAAATGTATTCCTGGGAGGTCCCTGGACTAAATATGTATGCAAAAAAAGGATCTCCTTATTGTACTGTGTTAGTAAGCTCCTATAATTTTAGCATTAGCTTCATTCATTATCTGAAGTGCACTTGCCAACAGACTTGCAAGATGAGAGTTAACCAATGATATATTCAAGTATATATCATTAAAGAAATATCCCAGCTATAGATAGCAGACCATTGCTGGAAATGAACTTCTGCTTACCTCCTGTGGCATTGTGTTATTAGCAAAGGCTTCCATTATTCTTCCAGCAGCACTGGCCATAACCATCAAAAATTCTTATCAGCCACAACTGTGTTTACGTGCTTTCTTTTTCCTGCCCTGAACAATTTAATCTTTTTAGCTTGTTTTTTTCTCAGGCACTTGCCTGTACTAGCTGCAGCTTTATGCTCTTCTTTCAAATTGCCATTCAATCTGGCAATCAATGTGCCGATTTCTAGCTCAGATTCAATTTACAGCAAACCTTTGGGTTGCAATTACCTCTAGTAAATGTCATATGACAATCATTGTGAGGATCCACTCATTCCTAGCCACATCATTTTCTAAGATTGCTTTGTTTTATCTTCATTTTACATGAGTTATCATCTTTTGCATTTTCCTTTCTCTGAGGCTATGAGCATTTCAACTTATTAGTGAAACAACAGGGTTTTTTTAAAATACCATGTATTTATTAATATCACATGAGTTTGTTCTATATTCACCACACCATTTTGTGCACCTCACCTTTTTCTGCACAACTCACTTTATTTCTGAGGTGTGTTACTGCATATAGCCCCAGTAGCTCCTGCTTGAACTGGTGGTTCTGTCTGACTGTTTCTATAAACAGTGTCCTGGCAAGCTCAGGATGTTCCTTCCAACCCTACCATTCTATGATTCTATGTTCTTCCTTTTTGTATCAGACAGAAGAGAAACATTTAAGCAATGTCCCTCACCTGCAGAAACATGGCTCCAGTTATTTTGTTCGGACCCTGTACAGTTAAAACTCTATAAGAAGTTGTAGAGAAAACATTTTAACTGGAATAAGCTTATTAGCACATGGTTTTTCTTCTCCATTAAAAACACTACCAGCTGCAGCTACTTCTTGATGCAAAAAGCTGCATCTGTTTCTTGATACAATCAAGCTATTTATTTCTTGATTTCTTGAGGTGCTGGAGCATGTCCAAAGAAAGGCAAGGAAGCTGGTGAAGAGTCTAGAGAATAAGTTTGATGAGGGTTTGGAGGAGGCTGAGAGGAGACATGATCACTCTCTACTATTCCTTGAAAGGAGGTTGTAGTGAGGTGAGAGTCAGTCTCTTCTCCCAGGTAATGAGTGATAGCACAAGAGCAAAGGGTGTCAAGTTGTGCTGGGGGAGGGCTTAGATTAGACATTGGGAAGAACTTTTTCCCTGAGAGGGTTGTTAGACTCTGGCACAGGCTGCTCAGGGAGGTGGGGGAGTCCCTGACCCTGGAGATACTTAAAAGATGCGTAGCTGAGGGACATGGTTTAGCAGTGGGCTTGACAGCGTTATGTTAATGATTGGACTCCAAGATCTTAAAGTTCTTTTCCAATCAAACAATTCTATGATCCTATAATACACTGCCTACCTACCTTGTAGCAATAGATAACAAAACTGACCACAGTAGAAACATTTTCAAAAAGCTTTCATATGTGAAGGAGAGTTTCTGTCCCAGGCCTTGAGGTTCCCTGTTACCCACACATCCATCTGCCCCCAGCATATTGAGACTTCTACCCTATGCCATTAGCATTTGCCTTGACTCATGGTTTGAGTATCTGGTACAAGACTGGCAGTGCTGCACATGTTCTGGCTCTCTAGAGGTTCAGTTCTGGATTTTCACTAGAGTTTTGTAAATTCTGTATATTGTAAAAAAAAAAAACCAATTGTGCAAGCATTTTTTTCTCTCTCATCAAGAAATAAGATGCATGTTTTCTTTAAATGCTTGTAAGTTAAAAATAATGAATACCTCTCGGTCTGTCTTATCTCTGCTCTGTCCCTGCATTTCTGGGCACTGCTTGCACTGTTATGACACTTCACTCAAGAGCATTGACTCCCTCCACGGTTACAGAAACAGACTGCTGTTTCAAAGACACTTCTGCATTTAAAGAAGAACATCTGCATTTTGTACATGTAAGAACTATTACCTGCCTTTTTATCTACAGTTTTGACTTTCCAGTGTCACCGAGGTGTAGGAAAAACCACATGAGCTATAGCTTGGGGTCCAGTGTATGCTTGTTCTAACTCAGGATTGGGATATTCAGCTTTTCCAGAATTAGCATGTTACACAATTTTTTATACAAAGTTATGTAAGTTCTGATAATAAAAAATATTCTTCAGCAATAAAAAAGTGGATTTGAGTTGCCACAAGTGTGAAAAATCCTGTCCTGAAACGAAGGTTTGGATTACTTAGAAACAGGTTTGGGCTAGAAAACTATATCTCCATCTCTAGGAATATAAAGGATTATTTGTTCTGTCCACCATTGGCCAGGCATTACCTTCAAACTGAACTATTAATTACATGCAATTACAATGGCTACACTTTTAATTGATACTTATGTCATAATAACTATGTATAACAGGGCTACAAAAGTTAATAAATACATTTTAATAGCCCATGGCAATTTCTCATTGTGTATCTGGCAGCAGCTAACAGATGTGTCAAGAAATTTTCTTCTTGTAAAGAGCTTTACTGTGAAGAGCTGCTGAGTGTGTCATGGCACTATTAATTGCTTTTCTTCCCCTCATTTTGAAAAACCCTACAGGTGTAAAAACTACTGGTTAATGAATTACAGGTACAAGAGGTTGGGGAATTTCAGATGCTCAACTGAGGGGCTAAGGAGAAAATAGCTTAGATATAAATCTGGATGTTATCTTGGGAAAAAAAATGGCAAAATTGCACATACAATGTCTTTAGCCTCTGCCTAGTACATCAAAAAAATCCTCCTCCCCATCAGACAGCAGCAGCAGGTATCATTCATGTGTTGATTGTAGACCCTTACCTCCATACAACCAGGAAAGTCATATAAGCATGTCTGGTATATTTTGCTGTTGTGTTTGATGCAGTCTTTTAATACTCCTTTCTCATCCATGAATGAAATATAGTCCATAAATATATACCGGCTTATTTATCTTCTTGAGCAAGTTGAAGAGGCTTTCTGAAAGTAGTAAAGAAATTCTCTATTTAGTGATCTTCCTGATCATATTTAATATGTTCTTAATATTTTAAAAATTGTCTATATTTCTAAAGAGCAGGTCCATGCAAAATGAACTTTTTTTACTCATTAGTGAGTTATCTTTATGTGTTTTCCCCACTCACAGACAACTGTATCTAAATATAAAAAACATTTATAGAATTTCTTTTTTTTAATGCACACTTAAAGGAAGAGAGGTTTTTTTATGGCTATTGGTTGAGATAACTTTGTTCTTCCCAATGTAAAATAAGGCTCCTGGCTCTTTTTACTCCCTGTGCAAGACATATGTTGACATGAGTGGTCTTACTAGAAATATATTTCTCTCCATTCAGTGGTCTCATCATGCAAGTTGAGGCTTGACATCAAAGTCTAATTTCACTCACCAACTAACAAAGCCTCATCCCTAATGCAACTCACCCTCACATACTTATTTGTACACACAAATGGTCTGTATAGTCATTGAGAAAATGGCCTTCAAAGTGACACCAGTAATTGGTAGTCAGCACCATTTCACTGCAATCAAAAAGTATTTTGCACGTACAGGATAACAATTTCAAGGTGAGAAAGAATAAGTAGTAGACCTTGACTTGCAATATTCCTTTAAAAAGAGTGAAAAAGATAAATGTAGAAAGGAGAAGAAACCTAGGAAGACTGTATCTGAGCTGCACCAGCCTGGTTTTAATGTATACCTTATCGTGCCAAGCCAGGCTGGGGAAGAAACAGACCACAAAGAGCTTTAGAGGGATTATTTTCCCTTGTCTTACTTCACTTCTTTTCTCTAGGCCTTTCTGGTTGCTTTTTTTCAGCAGATACTATGTATGAGATGAGCAATTTTTTCCATCCCACAGACTAGCAGTCCCAGAAATTTCAACTTCCTTGTGAAAACATAGCCAGGAATTATCATGCTGGGGAGAGGGAAGGACTAAGAAATACTGTGCAGGCTTCCAACTCTGCTGTGGCTCTGCCAGCACACCTTAGCACTTCCCTGAAAAAACCTTTTCAATCATGCTCTCATACAGAGCCACTGTGATGAACTGTAGCAACACATTGGCGATGCCAATGTGCACGCAAGCACGAGGGTTGACACAAAAACCCCAGGCTTATTCATCTATGGCCTAATTAGTGTTTGCACCTGCATCAGCCGCTGAAGAGATTTCTGCCACAGGTGGTTCTTCCCCTGCTGTGAACACCCACACTTGCAGCCCTCTCAATTACAGGTGAGAGAAACAATAACCAAAGAAAAGAAAAGCACTCTCAAACTTGGCCATTTTTCAGTACTGAGCTGGTAGCAAAGATAGCAGGTGCTTGTATCTCACAAATTTCAGTTAATCTGAACACACAGCTTCACTTTCAAATAGATATCATTCAGCTAGGAGAGGTGTGTTCTGTGCATCCACATCACCAAGTTCTTGGCCAGGCAAAACTAATTCCAGAAAAAATTAAGGGGTTTTGTAGCTTCTGAGGCCACAGCCTGCCAATCTTCTCATAAAACACTGCATAAAAATCAGCCTCAACATATAATATAATCTACTTGAAAATGTAAGTGCAAACAGTTTAAAAAGTGGCTTTCCACTACAGTACTTGCAAGTAAGCAATTGTTAATATCTAGCATCAGTAATGGGAGTCTGATCCCAGTGATGGATTTTGATCAAAGTTTGTATGAGTTTAAGCTGCATTTAATTATCACCGGTGTGGGTGGGGGGAGTGATTTGGGGTTTTTTTTAAGACAATTCTTTATAATGCTCACTGGATAAACCACTCTTTCTGCTTGTGCAGTTATTGTTTTTCTTCAAAACTTTTTTTTTTCTCTCCATTGTCTTCAGGGAATAATTTTCATCCCTAGATCACTGAATTTTCTCTGGCTTTGAAATATAGCTTAGCATAAAAAGCAAAATGAGAATCATATTTCACTGCCGTAAAAGTTAGTTCATCAGAAGGCAACGGAAAAACTGTGAGAATCCAACTTGTGTAAACCAGTCCTTCAATTTGTTAGGGATGTGGTATTCTTCTATCACTGAAATATAAAGAATTTTTTGGTTTTTCCCCCTCAGTTCTGTCCCCCAGGCTTTTTAAGTTCCAGAGATTCCTCTAAGATCACTAGAACTGGGCTTTCCAGAGCTTACACATGAGACTAAAACCTTCTAGAGAAATTTGCTTGCAAACCATCCAATCTCTTTAGAGAGAATATTAGTCTACAGAAGCACTTCCAAATAGGCATTATCTTCTTCTAGGCTTTCTTATAAATAAATAAAAAGCCCAATCTGATTCCTTTCAAAAGAAGATGTTGAAAATTATTCCTTTTTTGGACTCATCCAGAGAAGGCAAATTCAACAGTCTCCTTGGACTTCCCATTCCTGGGAGAATCCTGCACTTGGTGATTTCCAATATGTTTCCTTGGAAATACTGACATAAGAATCTAGGACTGAAATTTCACTCCTTCCAAAAGAAAATGGAAGAAAATTCCTACCCCACTTCAGTCCTACAAAATGCAGAGTTACACATCCAAGATTTTTCTTCCTATATTATCACCAAGACTTCTCCCTGGTGCCCAAGAAGTTTTATCCTCTTGTCAATGAGTTTGCAGTATGGTCAATATTCACAATGCAAAAGCATTTAGGTCTTGTCCCAAATTATACTTATTACTTAAAATAATGTGGTTTTCATATGTGCACACAAACAAGTAGAATATTTCTCTTAAAAAAAAAAAAAAAAAGTGGATTTACCAGTCCTTCTTAGGAAAAGCAAATTAGCCATGAACCTTACTTGCACTTCAGTAAAATGGATTGCTGACCAAAAAAGGCAACATCGGGAACTTCATGAGGAAATGTTTTTCAAATTTAGGGTTTTTGCAGACAAAGGAAGGTACGATTGAAAATTTCTGAGTCCTTATTAAAACTGACAATTATTACAATCACTATTTTTCCAAATTCATAAAGTAAAAAACAAGCTGAAAAACCTTTAAGTCAAATTATTTTCAAGGCATGTACTGATATCAATTACTTCCTCACTGCTCCCTTTTGAGAAACTGTTTAAAAGTGGTTTGGTACTCCTGGCTGAGTAAACGTTTCTCTCATGATGACAGTTACCTACAATTATCCTTAGTCATGCTTTTTTGCTTGGTCAAGGTACAAATAAGGTTCACTACTTATGTTTTTCAGGCCCTGAAGTTTAATGCACCATCCTCATTTGTATGTTTGCAAACATATTTGTGAATGGCAGCTTTCATTCTCACAGTTAATAGGTTGTATAATACAAAAACATAAAGGTCACAATGACCTACAAGAAGTCTTCAGTTTAATTTAAAACCTTTCTCAATGGTCACAGGGAAAATGCTATAGCACTTCAAGATCCTAAAACTTCAGATTCACATAAAATACAATGAAAACAAGACCCTCATGGGATAAGAACTTACGTACAAACTCAGAAAGTAATGAGAAAGAATATGACTCTATATTTGACATTGTGATTGTAAAACAGTCTTGATCCTGGGGAGACCTGAGCTAATGCATTTTTCCTGTCTTTGTTTTCTTTTAGTGTGGATTGAACAACTGGAACAAACATGTAACAGCAGAAAGAATAACAGCTTTATGTAAATTCTTTGTAGCTGAATGGCTGAGGAAATGACAATGACATTTTATGTCCTGTTTATTTTAAGGAGGAAAAAAAACCTTTTTTTCCCTCACTGCTCAGTTTGCAAACAAAAATAATGAAGAAAATAATGAAGGTAATAAAGCACAAACTCAGAGGGAAACCACATTTTCTTTCAGTCAGCATTTTCAAGGACAAGATGACAATGTTTATATATTTGCAGTAGTAGGTAGCTGCACCAAAATTACAACAGAGCTGGAGATTTGTCACTCTATTCTTCTGTTTGTCCTGACACTAAGTGAAATTCTTTCCTGCTCTCTTGGTTTTGTGTTGTGGGATGTAATTAACACAGCTTTAAGGGGGAAAAAAAAAAGACACTTACTTTTGTAAGTGAAAACTGCACTTTAAGGAGTTTGCTGAAAGCATTTATTTTTATTGAACTGGCAGAGAAAGGGGAGGACATGCTTGCTTTTTATCTGTCCTACTGTCCTTTCAGGGAGATGACACTGATGAAATGATACCAGGATACCACAGTATCTAGACTTTCTTCTCTACTTTTGTGTAAGCATTTCAGAATTCAAATCCTGAAGGCAAGAAATGATATAGCAATAATCCCCTTTCCTTTCTCCTTCTCCTAAGACTGGTGCAGATCAGATCGGCCATGCTTTCACGGCACTAGTAAGTCTCTCATGCTGCCTCTGCAGCTCTTCAAAATATATCTGTGAACCATCTGTTTTCCCTTCTTATATTTTGTGTATTTTTAGGATTCATTCCTTCATCTATTTCTGCCAACAGGACTGTTTCATTAATGTAAGTGAGAAGAGAGAAGCAAGTTGATTACTTACCACAAGCAGCGAACATTGCAATGTGCTCCATGTTGCTGTGAGGCCATTAAAAAAAAGACATGGGGTTTTGTCTGCTTTCTTCTGGCTGTACACTGCTCATCAGCCCAAAAGTTGTGCCACCAGAGACCCCAAGAAATACAGTTCTATGTATCTTTGGAGTTACTCTGAAATAGATAGAAAACCACAAGCATTTCAACATCCTACAGAGTCCGTTTTTCAAGGATTCATACACTTACACACCAGCAATGAGAAAACCTTGAAATAATTCAGAATAATCGTGTCTTGTGTAAAATTTAAGAAACACCAGGATGTGACACTATCCCAACTACATCAGAACAAAAACACAGTTTCTGTTCCAAAGGATTTTAAATGAAAAAATAAGACAATGGACATGAAGTGATTATAAACAGATAGGGAACAAGAACAAGAGAATAACATATTTTAATCAGAACTGAGCAGTGTTAATGCAAGAAATCTTTTCAAGGTCATAGTCTCTGTTAAAGAAATGTATTTACACCTTGAAAGTTTCGACATAATTCTACATAAAAAATTGAACATTTTCTTTTTCTCCTTCCTGCTGTCTAAAAGCCATCTGCAATCACTTACTAAATATAACCCTCAGAAAAGCAATTAGACCCCATGTGGACTCCTGTAGGTGGATAGAAAAGGTAATAAGGTTGTGAAACTGCAAGTATTTACCTCCAATCAAAACTTTCTGGATGGAGTCCAGGCAATGGATTTAGCGTCACCGAAGGCTGTTAGCACGTCTTGAAAATATATTGTAATTTGTCTTTGTTCCCTTGCATAAGGATATAATTCTAGGGAAAAAGCTCTCTAACTGGGGAAATGGCCTAAGCATAATTCTAATAACAGATGTTAAGATTTGTACAATCCAGAGTGGCATAACATAAAAATGCAAATTGAAAAAGGGAAAAAGCCACAGTGTTTTCTCTAACACAACTCAGCGCTCACATTTGTAGAGAGAGATCCTCTAATGATTCTACCATCTCAATTTTATAGAACCTGATGTATCAGCACCTGACTACTAATAGAATTAAAACACTCTATTCATTTCAAAAAAGAAAGAGTGAATGAGAGGCATATGTATTGACCAAAACACAAACTCCTGATTCATTGCAATGAGGTCTCCAGAGCCACTGAGCCCTCAAAGTATCCTTGTGAAGTATTGCATCCCTAAGACATGGTCAAGAAGCTCCACACACATAATGCATGTGCAATGAGGGTGTGGTATTTTTGGATATCAAATCACTTGGGGATTTTTTCCTCCTGAATCGAATGGTAACTTCATACATGAGTTCACACCTGCCAAAACCATTTTGCTGGGAAAATTAAAATGAATACATAAGTTTAAAAAGGAGACATACTGTTTATCACCAATGACATCTGTGAGGACTGAAATAGTGTACTTTTCTCCATTAATGACAATTTCTCCTAGTATACTGCCAATACATGATGAAACCCTCAAACTTTAAAGGTCTTAGTTCCTGTGCAGAAGATTCTCAGCACCCTTGATACCAAACCACCTGTTTCAGTTACTAATGCACAGATTTAAACATCTAGTGTTGCATAATTTATCTGGTAGAGACTGGACTTCCTTTTATATGAAACTCTAAATGTATTACAGAAGTTGTTACAATTTCAGGAATCATCTAGAAAGTGGAGCTGAAGTCTATCAAGAATAGATCCAATTCATCTAATTTTGAAAACATATTCATAGGAGAAAGCCTGTCCTGTATTCATCAATTTGTTTTCCCCTTCCTCTCTCATCAGAATTTAAATCTCATTGAGGACACTACTTTAAACTTGGAATTTATACATAACGTTATATGCTAATGTCATTCACTGCTACACTTGATGAAAATTTAAACTGAATGCAATTTTTCACTGAAGTATTCAGATTCAGAGTCCCAGCATTTTTTAATTTGTATGGGATTTAACTTAATTGAGTGACTATGAAGAACAAACTACACTCCCGTCAAGACACAGAATTTACAGCACTTCAGCATTTTAATGATGAAACCAACTCAACTTTTAATTAAAAACAAAAAACCAAACCAGTTTTGTTTGAAATTTCCAAATAGAACAAAAATTTAATTTGGAGTTAAAAGATCTCCTTGAATGAGTTGCATTTTTTTCCAAAAATTGAACAGAAACTACTTTTCAGAATGGTTTTATGTGGTAAATCCAATCCAAAACTCATTTCCTCCCATTTAATTCCTATACTCTTAACTGAATCCTGACTTTCTGAGGAAGCTAAAACTACAATAAAGTTTTTGACCTCTCCTTACCCTAGATGATGATGTTCTTTTCATCCTTTTAGGAAAAGGGAAGAGAATGGTTGTCCTCATTAACCATTGAAAAAGGACTGAAAGGCCAGATCCGGTGGCAGATCCCTGCTAGCTGTATTTACCACACAAAGTCATTTGAGCATTCTGTGATTCTTCTGAAAAAAATTCTAAATAAAATCAACCTTTAATTTCAATATCACCAACATTCTGTTGAAATCCCAGCACATTTACTGCAGAGAAACACTAAATGGCTAAGTAATCATTCATATCTTCCTTTAAGCCTTCAAAAATCAGTAAATTAACTTTACTTTTCCCTGCTTCCACCAAAAATTTAAAATAAATATATTCTGGTATTTGTATTACATTACCAGGTTGTTTTATCTTGGAAGTTCAACTTTGAGCAATAATATTCTACATGACAGTGTAGCAGATGGGGCATCACTAGTGGATCTGTTGTCATTTCATTCAAATCTCTATTGCCTTCATTATGACAGAGCATTAAAATCAAATCTGAAACCTACCATAATAATTTGTAAAAGTCTTTTCACATGGGACTTTCTTCCAAAAGATTAAAAAGCAAAAGAACTGCCCAACGAACTCATACCATATGTTTGTTAAAAAATGCTTTCATGGGACAATACCCTTAAATACTTGCTTAACCCACAAAATGAAAGAAAGCAACAATAATCCATTTTGCAGGTGACAGACTGTGCCACGGGCTATTACATTCTGTAACTCTGCCAAAGGATTTACTGCAGTTTCATTAAGCTATGGACATGTGTAACTATCAACTTGCCAGGTAAAATCTAAATTCAGGTTCTCAATTTCAAAGTTAAATTTGTGTATGTCAAGAAATCTTTACATTATCCACAATTGGAAGAAGTCAACCAACCCCACTCAGTATTTCTTACCTGGTGAGTTCTAAGAGTTAGTTAGTCTTTGTACTAAATGGGATGTATTTTCATGTTTACAACACCACTAAAAAGCCTGAAGAGCATCCCTCCAAGGGACCATTAAGAAGTAAAGTGAATTGGCCAAAAAATAATTGTTCCAACTTGCCTTTATATCCCAATTATTCTCTTGTATGTCATTGCCACCTCTTACACCAACACAGATGCTGTGAATGAAAGTCAACAAGACTGGCTGGATGGACTGGTCCCTGAGCATCTTTAACAAGGCTGGCTTCAGCTCTCATGAAACCTAATCTCACTTTAAGCTTTACCTTTGGGTGTTTCTCTGTTGTATGAGAGTATAGGAAGATTTGCCTGTATGAATGGAGAGCAAAGCATCAGGTCCCACATTCTCAGCACACTATCAGAAATCATTTTACATTCTACAGCTCCTCCCCTGCTCACATCAGTAGCATTTAAAACCCAACTATTGGAGAAGTATGTTTTAGTAGGGTCTGTTGTGATGGGACAACGGTTTTAAACTAATGGAAGAGAGATTCAGACTACATATAAAGAAGAAAACTTTTACAATGAGGGTGTTGAAACAATGTCCCAGTCTGCCTAGAAAGGTGGTAGAAGCCCCATCCTTGGAAACAATCAAGGTCAGGTTGGATGAGACTCTGAACAATCTGATCTACTTGAAGATGTTCCTGCTCACTGAAGAAGGGTTGGACAATATGACCTTTAAAGGTCCCTTCCAACTCAAACCATTCTATGATTTTATGTTTAGACATTTAATTGGGTTCAGGTGAAGACGTACTTTTTACACTTAATGTGTAAGTTTAATAAAAGCTTTCATAGTTGACTATATCCCTATAAACTTCTAATGACGTGGCTCTTCCTACCAGTGAATATCTCTCAGAGTCCTTAGACAGGAACCCAGGGAAAGGAGCAGGTAACTCGTGGTTTTTGCTGAAAATTGTGTGTGTCTGGAATTCCTTGAATATTGTTTTAAATCCCCTTTTCCCTTCCTGAATATTGAAATGAGGGAGATTCAGATCACAGCCAGTTCCTATTACACCATCTTGCATTCACTCTTACTATCGATCAACTTGAGCTATTCACACCATGCACGGACAGCGGCATATAAAGGTTCAGTGGACATCCAGTTTCTGCATCCAGCAGGACGTGGAGATACCACTGAGACAGGAGACACCAGAGCTCCTCAGACCTTGGGAACATTGGCATATGACTTGTTTTTCATCTCTTTAGCCTGTTGTTTTCAAAGGAACCATTTCTGCATCCAGACCTGTAGGTACACAGAGAAACTGCTCAGATACTCATATAGAAGTGGCTGTTCTAACAGTATTCATTTTCTATTCTTAGGCACCAAAAAGTTTCATCATTTAGAAACTAAAATACTAAAAATTAAAACTTTCTTATGTATTAAAAATGGAGATTTGAACTAACAAGTAAATACAGTGTATATTTCAGCCTCCACACCAAAGTTTCCAAACTAAAATTTCTATAGGGAAACAACTTACCATCAATTTCAAACAGATTTTGTTAAATGGACTTCTTTTCTCTTTCCCCAATCTCTTCTTCCTAACCATTTAGTCACAAAACTCTAAAATTATTCATTTTCTCTTTCCTTCAACCACATTACCCAGTAATGTCATTAAAATCATTACTTTAAGCCTGAAGTTGAGGAAGAATTCTTGAGTTTTCCCTATCATACAGATAAGCTGGATATTTTTAAACCCTTTTAAATCCCAAATTGAAACATAGTAGCAAATATGGATGTATTTTACATACATGTCAATCAGAATAATCCATTGCAATAAGCTTTCAACTCTAGGTCTGTTTTTTATTTACATCTCTTACCTATCTTTATTCTGTATGAAAAAAACCCAGCATTTTTACGTCTCAAAAAAATCTAGACTAAATAATAAAAGCATTAAATATATATTAAATTATTTTATTTAAAAAAAAAAAACATAAAACCCACTGAAATCAACTCTTCCCTAATGAAATTTTCCTATTCAGCAAGTTGCAACTTCAGAAAAAAAAGTTTCAGCCAAAAGCTGCTGCCCAGTCAGTTTGTCAGTAGAGTCCTTGTTTCCCAGGATAAAAGTAAGAGCCTAATTATCACAGCTCTCTCTACCTCAAGGCAGTTTGCAAGCACCCCAAGTTCCATGAAGCTTTAAAATAGCAAGAACATGCAGGAACTGAGCATTGAAGCACAAAGCACATTGAAAATCTCTGTTCAAAAGCAGCCCAGAAATTAATTCCCCTCAAACCAGTGGCTTCTGCCACAGACAAGTTCTCCTCTAGTCACAGAAAAGATAGCTCCGTGTTTGATTTGCTTCTACAGAAGTCCATAGCTTTTATGATGCTTGATAGCTCATCATAAATGTATTCATCTCACACCCTTCTGAGGAGTTATTACATGAACACTCCCTTCTTCCCAAACACTTTGTAGAATAAATGATTCCTCTGCTAATGAGTTCACAAACAGAAGCAGTTTTACCAAGGAAAGGAGAAACATGTGACCTGCAAAAGTATCTACCATTTTCATCCCTGCTGATTCTGGAAATCTACAAAAATAACTACACACCATGTAGCAAGACTGCGTTGCTGCTTTGATGGCTCACAACTGCAATTGGCGTTGCTGAGGGCTCATCCCTCTCCCACCTCAAATCAATTGAAGCTTTTCCACTGACGTCATCTGGAACAGATTCAGATATAAGTTGAAGATACCTTGCTGAGTGTGGGTAGGCAGGGGGGTGAGCTCTGGCAGGTCTCCTCTGACAATTCCCACTTACAGTATTAGTCTGGAAAGTGCTTCACCACTTCTGAAACACTGTCAGAGCCTCTCTACCTTTAAATCATCTGATACCAAAGCAAGTAAATTGAACTGTTAGGCAGACATTTATGTTTTTGCAAAGGAATAGAGGGATTTTTTTCAAAAAATGCACTTAATGTGGAATTTAATTACATCAAGTACACATTGTGAGTTTCTGGTGATTCCTGATGAGGCCTTAGGAGTTAAAACAGAAAACTTCATAAGCTTTTTGTTTGTTTGTTTGTTGGCCGTGTTTGTGGTGTGGTTGGTTTGTTTGTTTTTAAACAATTATTAGGCATAAGAAAATTAAAGTACTCATCGCTCAAATGTCTATAAAACACTTGTCTGATGTCTGGAAAGCTCTAGCTCTGTGTACAATGGTACACACCATTCCTCCCAAGCATCACACTGACAAATGCTTATGCTCTTCTATTTGTAATCATCCATACTATTTATTTCAGAAGCCTGTGTACTGTGAGCACTGAAGTAGAGCCACACTACAAGGGGATTTGTACTAGGCCTGTAGAGGCAGAGGATACACTCCTAGGTCCTCCTAGAGTAGATACTGCTGTGTTATCCAGCCCATAAACCATTTCTATATACTCACTCTCACTCATGAGATCTACACACAGATTATTTACAGGTTATAAACCAAGGAAGAACAACAAAAATATTTCAAGATAGTCACTAATGTGTAACAGTTGAAGGGCAAGAAGAAATGCAGCAAGAAAACCCCCTCTCCTCTGAAAGATACCTCAACCCTGTGAAGAAGGAAAAGCCAGTAGACAGTCTGTGGGGAAAGGCAGAAGGCAGTCCTGCTGAGATCAAAAGGACCAAGAAGACCACTGTAGGACATCATGTCTGACACAGCAGCCTCCCAAAGTGCTGCACTGCCCCTGGAATTACTCACTGCTGCTCAGGAGCATTCCTGAGGAATGGGTGGGATTTTGAGAAAGGAATTTGAATAAACAAGAGGCAATTGCCAAACGGGCAAAGCAGAAAGTCTTTTTGAGCCAAAGCACAGTCTTCAATTCCTTATGAAAATCCTCCATAGATGTATGGAGGTCTCACTGTTATCTTGATACATATAAAATCATTAAAACATCTGAATTTTTTTACGCAAAGACCACTAGTCCTCTGCTGCACATTTTAGACTCACTTCTTTTTTCCCCTCTTTTCTCTTGTGCCAATGAGTACATCTTTAATTCCCATAATTTCAAAAAGTAGTTTTGCCTTGCAGAAGTTTTTCCCCCTCCAACTGGTACTACCATTAAAAAAGACATATATATACTTTTAAATATGCATGAAGGAAAAAGCAGCTTACATACTTTAGTTAGTCATGACAGCAATTAAGATATGCTACCCAGAACTAAAGAAATATAATCCAGATTAAGTCACTTAAATAAAAAGAATATTAACTTTGCTAAGAAGGACAGTATCATCTCTGGTCTAAACTCACTTGGAGTTTCCTACAGAAACTAAGCTGACTTTCTGCACTGCTTGAATCCCATCTGCTCTGCTCCTCACAGCAAAGTCAAGTTGCACCTTCTCTGAGAACTGTTTGTACAAGGGTAACAAAAGCCCTCTGCTGAGATGCATCACAGTTTCCTAAGCTGTGCATTTTCATTAGTTGCTGTACTTTTAGCTCAGCTGGAAAGATCTTTACAAGCGTTTTATATTTTGTCATCTTTGACAACAAAATAAAGAGACGGGTGACCCAGATGCCTCTTTTGAATGAGATTCAGCATGGGAGGCTATAACAGCTTCTGTGACAGTAATTCCTTCACTCTGAAAGTAATTGTTTGGACACAGAACACAGGAAGCTTGGACTCACCAGGAAAGCGTGAGACGTGGCAGGAATTGCCTAAGATCTGTGGCAGCAAGTTTGATCTTTACAAATAGCCTGGAAATGTGAGATCTCTAAATAAATCCAGAGGAAGCTATCAGCATCAACCAAACTCTACAATGTCTTCTACACCGCAAAGGTGAACTCTTGTTTCCCCATGTCATTGCTTTTGTTGCCCGAAATAGAAGAACCTCAAGTGCTCTGAGGCTGCTCGCTGCCATCTGTCAGTTTAAGAAAGAAAGCATTAGGATGTGGCAAGGCAGCAGCATTAGAGCTGTCCTGGAGCTCTATGCTTTGGGCAAACCTATTTCTCTAATTGCGGTTAGCGTATTATATAGGGCTTCTGTAATTGTTTCAGGCATCACCTTTGAGAACACAGAGAAGCTCAGTAGTGGCTTGGACACACTAACTAACAGACCAGCAGGAACAGGGACTATTACTGCAGACTTAGTGAAAGCAATACACAGAGCAGTATGGTAAATAGAATAACCTCCCTTTTTGTCCATATTTGATGAAATTTCTCAAGCTATGGAGTTCCATCAGTAGATTATTTCCTATTTGGGAGATATTTAGAGATGATATGAAGGAGAAGAGCGGTACATTATGATGGATGCACTGTGCTTTCATGCTTTCTCCATTTCTAGACTTCATATAGATAATTTTTCCTTAAATGCAACATCTGCAAAAGCTTTTCTTTACAAGCAACCCCACTGCATTTCACCTTTACAATTATATTTTGAGCCACTTAATTTTTTTCTCAGGAATGGACAATGAACATCTATATCAATATTTATTTAAATATTTACTGTGGAGCAAAGCAGGGATTTAAAGCCTAAAGTAGCTGCATGATGATTAATTTAGATGTCTTGCATTGCTGATTAAGGACTCATTTCACTTAAGAAGGATTCTCTGAAGTTAAGTAGATGCAGACCTCCTCAGAGAATAAGATTTTACAAATCTTTAACTATCTAATTAAAATAAGCAAATGGTTTCGTTTACTATTTTGAAGAATTTATCTACTCTTTATTTTAATTCAGAGCAAATAAAGTTGTCAGATTGGCCTTTCGTGGCTTCATGAACATCAATAAATGAAGCTTCTCCTACATATTATTAACATGACTTTTTATTTTGTGGCATGGAGCAAATTAATCCAGTTTTATCATGCACAATCATTAAAAAAATTAAGAGAAAAACCCATAAATTAAAGCTTTCTGCTGTGTCAAATTCTTATTATTGGGTTTTATTAGGTTGGGTTGGTCTTTGGGGATTCCTTTTGCTGTTGTTTTTCTAATGTGAAATTTTAAACATTTTACCAGGAACACTAGTTCAAGAAAATTTTGCATTTCAAAAGAGTTTATTTTGCACTTCTGCTGGTATAAAACATTGATACTTGTGTTAAATTTCTTCAGTCATGGCGAAATCCCACATTTTGTTTCAGACCAATATTGACAGCGTTTCTTCTTTCTTATTTACAAAAGGTACACTCTAAAGAAGTAAACTGTCCTGGATAGTTTTTCCTATGCGTGATATTTCCTGGTAGGACAATATGACTCCCTTTAGTCAATCAGGTCTATGATTGCATGTTAAGAGATAAAATTCTTCAGTGATCCAGGCTCAGGAGAGGACTGGGCACCTGAATGCAGACTTAGTACAGGAGGAACGCAGTGTGGTGCATCATAACCGTGAGCTCCCACAGGAAAGCAGCTGCAACTGTGACACAGTGCTGGCTGATAGACTACATGTGGCCCTACGTACCACTGTAGCTGGGGTCTGCCTTCCTGCTTTCTTGTAGCTCCCATACACAGTGGTATAACTTCTGCTGACAGTCTGTATTTTTTATGGGAGCTGAGAAATCCAAGTGTGTGGGATTTGAGATAGCTTCCATTGGAAAGCAGGTGTAAATGTGACAAAGTGCTGGCTGATAGACTACATGGGGACCTACTTACTACTGTAGCTGGGGTCTGCCTTCCTGCTTTCTTGTAGCTCCCATACGCAGTGGTATAACTTAACGGAGGGCATGTATTTTTTCAATGGGAGCTGAGCAGTCCAAGTGAGTGGGATTGGAGTTAGCTCCCAAAGGAAAGCAGCTGCAAATGTGATACAGTGCTGTCTGATAAACTGCATGGAGACTCATTTACCACTGTACTTTAGGTCTGCCTTCCTGCTTTCTTTTAGCTCCCATACACAGTGGTATAACTCCTATCGACAGTCTGTATATTTTAAATGGGAGTTTAGCAAAGTGAGTGGGATTGGAGATAGCTCCCACATAAGCAGCTGCAATTGTGAAACAGTGCTGGCTGATAGACTACATGTGGCCCTACTTACTACTTTAGCTGGGGTCTGCCTTCCTGCTTTCTTGTAGCTCCCATACGCAGTGGTATAACTTAACCGGCCACATGTATTTTTTCCAATGGGAGCTGAGCAGTCCAAATGATAGCTCCCACAGGAAAGCATCTGCAAATGTGACACAGTGCTGACTGATAGACTGCATGGGGACCTACTTACCACTGTATTTGGCGTCTGCCTTCCTGCTTTCCTGTACCTCCCATACACAGTGGTATAACTTCTACCAACAGTCTGTATTTTTTCAAAGGTAGCTGAGCAGTCCAATTGTATGGGATTGGAGATAGCTCCCACAGAAAAGCAGCTGCAAATGTGACACCGTGCTGGCTGATAGACTGCATCGGAACCTACGTACCACTGTAGCTGGGGTCTGCATTCTTGCTTTCTTGTAGCTCCCATACACAGAGGTATAACTTAACGGAGGGCATTTATTTTTTCAAAGGGAGATGAGCAGTCCAAAGGAGTGGCATTGGAGATAGTTCCCACAGGAAAGCAGGTGCAAAAGTGACACAGTGCTGACTGATAGACTACATGGGGACCTACTTACTACTGTAGGTGAAGTCTGCCTTCCTGCTTTCTTTTAGCTCCCATGCACAGTGGTCTAACTTCTACCGACAGCACATATTTTTTAATATGAGCTGAGCAGTCCAAGGGAGTTGGATTGGAGATAGCTCCCACAGGAAAGCAGCTGCAAATGTGACACAGTGCTGGCTGATAGAATACATAGGGACCTACTTACCACTGTAGTTGGGGTCTGTGTACTTGCTTTCTTGTAGTGCCCAGACGCGGTGGCGTAACTTCTTCCGAAATCATGTATTTTCAAAGGGAGCTGACGAGGCTTAGACTGTGGGATATTTGATAACTCCCACAGGAAAGCAGCTGCAAATGGGAGACAGTGCTGACTGATAGTCTACAATGGGACCTACGTACCACTGTAGGTGGCGTCTGCCTTCCTGCTTTCTTGTAGCTCCCATACGCAGTGATTTCACTTCTACCAACAGCCTGTATTTTTTCAATGGCAGTTGAGCAGGCCAATTGTGTGGGATTGGAGAGAACTCCCACAGTAAAGCCACTGCAAAGGTGGAACGGTGCAAGCTGATAGATCACAATGGGACGTACGTATCAATGTAGGTGGGTTCTGCCTTCCTGCTTTCTTTAAGCTCCCATGCGCACTGGTCTAATTTCTACCGACAGCATGTATTTTTTCAATGGGAGTTGAGCAATCTAAGTGCGTGGGATTGGAGATAGCTCCCACAGGAAAGCAGCTGCAAAGGTGACACAGTGCTGTCTGATAGACTACATAGGGACCTACTTACTACTTTAGTTTTTGGCTATGTACCTCCTTTCTTGTAGTGCCCAGACGTAGTGGCGTAACTTCTACCGGCAGCCTGTATTTTTTCAATGGGTGTCGATCAGGCCAATTGCATGGTGTTGGAGATAACTCCCATAGGAAAGCAATGTCAAAGGTGGTACAGTGCTGACTGATAGGCTACAGGGGTGTTGATGGATCCGCAGCTTATCTACACAGGAATACAGATTAGCAGGCACTTCTGTTTTATGTAGTGCTGGGAAAACAGGTGGGATAGCTCCTCCATAAGTGCTTCCTTGTTTGTTATCATTTTCAGGGTTTTAAGACAGCTCAAACAAAAAAATCACATTTGCTAACACAAGCATGCATAAAATTTTCATTTTTCTAATTTAGCCCTTCAGCATGATTGGTTCCCGAGAAACACAAAATTTCCCAAATCACAGTGATTGGTCAAAAAAGATATCAGTCCCTTTGTTTTAGTTACAACTAAGGTAACAGCCAAAGTAACCTAACAAATACATTTACAAGGGTCTTGTAGTTAAGGTAACAGCTAAGGTAACTGTTGGGACCTGGGCTATAATGAATGGTATGGTCTATCAGAAACAGAGAAAGTTAGCAGTTTGTCTTTGAATTGTCTTCTACAGAAAAAAAGCACAGAAAGGAATGTCTATGTGATAGCAAGCTTGAGCAAGGGGAAAACCGAAACAGCAGATTGTAACAGAAACAAGGTCAAAGCAAGAAGATAGGACAGATGGGAATTACTGCATCAGTATTGGAAAAAACGGTGTGGTAGTTTGAGCCTGGCTGGATGCCAGGTGCCCACCACACCACTTTATCCCCCACCTCCTCAGCAAGCCAGGGAAGGGGAGACAATAAGATGGGAGTCTCGTGGGTTGAGATAAAAGCAGTTTAATAAATAAGCAGCAAAGCTGTGCGTGCGGGAAGCAAAGCAAAAGCAGATAAGCTGTTAGTCTCTACTTCCCATCAGCAGCGATGTCCGGCCACCTCCCGAGAAGCAGGGCTTCAGTACGCGTAGCGGTTGCTTTGGGAAGGCCAGAAATGAATCTCGCCTCCCCTTCCTGCTCCTCTCCCCCAGTTTATATTACTGAGCTGACGTCATATGGTATGGAATATCTCCTTGGTCAGCCTGGGTCAGCTGTCCTGGCCATAGTCCCTCCCAAGATCATGCCCACCCACAGCTATTGTTGAAGGTGGGGAAAGGAATGCTGGAGGGACAGTCCTGATGTTGTGCAAGCGGTAGTCATAATATTGATATCAACAGTAAGCACAGCACTGCAGGAGCTGCTGTGGAAAATCACTACCATCCCAGACCCACTACAAACGGCTATACAGAGCCTGGCCCAGTTAGCAAAAAAGACTGAAACTAAGCTACTGGAGGATGACCTTGCAGCCCTACTAGTGTGGTGTCGCTGCAAGGAGTTATTAAGGAAACCTGACCAGCTCTATGATCTGGGAATTTGGGATCAAATTGGTCACACACTTTGGAACTCTGTTACAAATGGGAACAAAGACAGTGTTAAACTTTCATCTACATGGAAAATTGTGAGACGCATGATAGAAGAAATGCAGGGGGAAGCTCAGATAAATGCAGTTGTAGTAGGTGCTATCCGATCAGCAGGGGAAGAAAAGGAGGGAGTGACTGAAAAACTGATCCCCATCTTGCCAGAGCCCCCCTCTTCCTACCCAATCAGTAAAAGTGAAAGAGAATTCTGGGGAGGAGAGAAAATAGAGCCTGGTCCCTGGGTGCCCACTGATTTAAAGGATGCTCCTGTAACAACTCCTGAGCAGAATGCAACAAAGGTGCCAGGAGTTAGGGTGTCACCCACCGCTCCGTTGCCACCTTATTCTACCCCAGTGGGTCCTGCACCACTAGATCCTGCCCAAGTACCACTCCCCATGGATGTGGACGAGGAGGTGCAACCCGGCCCATCACAACTTTATCCGTCCATAAATAACCTTGACTTACAAAAACAACTTCAAGATCAAGAAAAAACTATGAGAGAGCTATTGATACAAATGCAGCGTCTCGGTAAAGGATCCAGTAAAAAATCGGTCAGAGATGAGTATGCAAAGGCACATCAAGCTATAATAGAAGGGCTTCATACGGTGGAAAAGCATTTTTCTGATGAAAGCTCCACCTGCAGCCCAAAACTAACAACAAATACTAAAGTATCAACATCTGTAGTGCCTGCAACTAAAAAAAGAAAAATGAGTGGGTGTTGCAATATCTGGAAGATCAAGAATGGACTATAGAGGAGGCAGATAATTATTTACAATCTAAATTTGGTAAGGAGGGATGACTTAATCGACAGGAGCTTGATAGAGTTAAAAAACTGTGGGATCAATTAACGGAAGGTCATGTTTCCTCGTCTGCTCTACAACAGACAAATGATGAGGAGGCAACAGGTTGGATTGATTGGTTAAAAAAGAAGTTAGATACTGTGACAACGACATCACCCCAGAAAGGTAAAAACTCTATTAGCAATTCATCAGCGCCAGATGATTCCCCATCTCCACCGAGGGATCCTAATGATCATCAAGGACAGAGATGAAAAGGAGTAATGGAAAATGCTGTAATTGAAGGTATAATGCTGTCATCTAGCATCACAGCACTGCCAGCGATGGTTAACAATGATGGAAATCGGCAATGGCATCGCTTTGATTGGAAAACAGTTAGTCAATTACAAAGAACGGTCCTGGACTATGGGTATAATAATAAACACGTCCATATGCTAGTTTAGGCATTCTTAAGAAATAAAATATTGGTGCCGGCAGATATCAAAAGTCTGATGGAGATTTTGTTAACACCTACCCCATACATGATGTTCAAAGACAAATGGAGAGAGAAATGTGACTATGTTGTTTATCAGAATTTACAGGACTGTGATCCTACAAATCCTCTGCGATATGCAACCTTGGCAATGATGATGGGTGAAGGACAATATACTGATGGTGCCACGCAAGCGGCTATGAATCACAGAATAATACAACAAACCCAGGCACTTGCTTTAGCTGCTTTTCAAGAATTACCACAAATCGGGAAACCATCTTTACCATATACAAAAATTGTGCAAGGTGCTGAATATGCAGTTTATTGATAGGCTCAAGACAGCTTTGGAGGCAGCAACAAATTTGGAACCAGATGCAAAATCAGCAATAGGAAAAGATTTAGCATTTATAAATGCTAATAAAAAATATCAACAAAACATTGCCACATTACCTGCTGGATCTTCACTCAGTCAGATGGTAGAGGCCTGCTCTCGAATCCCGAAAATTATGGAAGAAGAAGAAAAGGCAAAGATGTATGCACAAACACAAGCACAGGCAACGGCAATAGCATTAAAATCAATAGGTATTCAAGGAAAGGGAGATCGTAAACAGATGAGATCTGGGTAGTTCAACTGTGGGAATAAGGGGCACTGCAAAAAACAATGCTCGAAATGTAAAAGGGGAAGTTTTGAAGGTACATGTCACAACTGTGATAAATATGTTCATAAAGCATCAGAATGTCTTTCGTTTTAAGAATGATGGTACACCGATACAGGGAAACTCGAAAGCCAGTCACTGGATGGGGAGCGCCAAGACAGTGAAATACCCCCAGAGCGCGGCTGCCTCAACGAGCTTTCCGCAGCCACTCGAGGAAGCGCAGGCGTCGATCTGGCCGTGGGTGAGTCAGTAACTCTCCTTGATACTAAAGTACACACAGTTCCATCTACCTGCACTGGGCAGTCCTCTCGGCCATGGACTGTCAGTGCTCCTCCTGGGGTGCTCATCCATGTCTAAACAAGGACTATTTGTTGTTCCAGGAGTCATTGATGCAGACTATCAGGGTGCCATTGGTATCATAGTGTATACTTTAACTCCTCCAGCAACCATCACTCAAGGAAGCTGTATAGCTCAATTGGTTCCATTTAAGGCTCAAGTACCTCGAGCGATTAACAAAGAGTGAGGTACTCAGGGATTCGGATCCACAGGCTTTCCTATGGTAGCCTTTGCACAATCTATGACTAAAGAAAAACCTCTTTGAGAGGTTAGCATTCACAGACCTGGTGGTCATGTTTTGCGACACTAAAAGATGTTACTTGATTCTGGATCTGATGCCACTATTGTCCCTCGTAAAGAATGGCCATCACACTGGTTTGTGAAACCCACTTTAAAATTAACTTGGCTCACTACTTAACCAGTGTGGGTGGATCAATGGCCGTTACCTCAAGAGAAGCTTGCCCATCTGGAAACCCTTGTTGCAGAACAAGTTACAACAGGACATTTAGGACCATCTAACAGTCCGTGGAATAGCCCTGTATTTACCATTCAGAAAAAATCTAGAAAATGGCATTTGCTATGGGATTTGCGAGCAGTAAATGCAGTTATGCAGGACATGGGAAGTCTTCAACCAGGAATCCCAACTCCAACAATGCTACCCACAGAATGGGATGTTTTGATCATTGATTTGAAAGATTGTTTTTTTACTATTCCATTACATTCTGCAGATTACGAGAAATTTGCTTTCACTGTACCATCTATTAATCAACAAACTCCTGCAAAAAAGTATCAATGGGTTGTTTTGCCACAGGGCATGAAAAATTCACCTACTATCTGTCAATGATATGTAGACCTGGCCCTTGAACCATGGCAAAAGAGCCACCCTAATGTGATTTTGTATCACTATATGGATGATTTATTGATATCCCAGAAAGAATCTATTACAGAGAACTTAAGTAATTCTTTGATTAAACAACTGCAACTATGGGGCCTGGTGATTGCACCTGAAAAAGTTCAGCGACAAGCCCCCTGGAAATATTTGGGCATGACTATTACTAGTTCCTGCATCTATCCTCAAAAGCTTGCTCTCACAGAGACTGTAAATACCCTCAGAGATGTGCAAAAATTAGTGGGAGACATTCAATGGATAAGAAGCACCTGTGGAATTACCAACCCGGATATGAAATCACTTTTTGAACTGCTTCACGGAGGAACGGGACCAAATGATTCTCGATCTTTAACACCCCAGGCAAAAGTAGCACTTTCTCACATTGCTGATAAAATTGCTTGTAACGTATGTTACCGAATAGACCCGCAACTGCCAACTAATATTTATGTTTATAACACTAACAAAGAAGTCAGTGGTATTATTACTCAGTGGGATTCTCATGCAAGGAACTCATTACGCTTTTTAGAATGGGTCTTTCTTTCAAGTAACCCAAAAGTCACAGTTTTGCCCAGACATGAAGCTATAGCCTATTAGTAATGAAGGCACAAGAGTGATTGTATCTGGAAAAGGGGCTGACACAATTATTTTGCCAACTAATGTTGATATCATTCAACATTGGTGTCAAATCAGTATTTCTTTTGCATTAGCCACACACGGAATGATATTAGTTAATCATTATCCGAAACATCTGTTATTTAAAACTCGTTTGCAATTGGAACCACAACCTGTATTAACAAATACGCCAGTAGATGGCGGGACAGTCTTTACTGATGCAAGCAGCAAAACCAGGAAAGCAGGCTATGCCTGGCGAGACAATGGGGAATGGCATCATGAAACCTTTAAATTAGAATGTTCAGTGCAAGTTCTCGAATTAAAAGTAGTTGTTATGGGCTTGCAGTATTGGAATAATGAACCAATTACTTTGGTCTGTGATTCATTACATGTAGTTGGTGTCGTGCAGCGTATTCATAGATCTTTGCTGGGTCATGTTAATAACAGGACATGCTAACATTATGGAATACCTTACAAAACCATCTGATGCCATTGTTTGTTACTCATATACACAGTCATACTACCCTTCCAGGACCATTGGTAGAAGGAAATGCTTATATTGATCAGGTTATATCTGCTGTAATCACGGTTTCTCCACTCACACCCCCCCCCCCCCCCCCCTTACAGCAAGCGCACAGGTCTCATGCATTTTTTCATCAGTCATCATCAGGCTTGTTGTAGGCTTACTAACCATGATAATGAATAAGTGGATTTGGTGGATGTTCAGCAGTTTGTTAATGGCTGTGGCTATCATAGCTGGACAGAAGTCAAATGATCCTGCTTTTCTTTCTCTCCCTAAACAAAATGTCTGAGTCACGCTTGCAAATATAACTGGGCAAGATACGATATGCCTGGCTACTACTGACCTAAGAAACCCGTTTTCTACTTGTTTATAGGAGTGCCAGTGGATAATTGATCTGTTCCTAAGAGATACAGAGGGATGTTTGTTCAGACAGAAATCGTTAACAATTGGGATGGTTGGACCCCTTATTTACCTACAACAGGTTTGGAAGCACAGGAGCTTGAGCTTTTAGGATCTCTAAAGATGGATTGGTGTGTCAGATTTAATTATGCCTGGAGAAATCAGTCTAAGGCCTGGGATGTTACTTCAGGGCATCCTATATATAGAAATGCAAGTGTGTGGTGTAACTTTACTTCAGAAAAGATATCAAAATCTAGCAATGTTCCTTTAAAATTACCATCAGGCATATTTTTATCTGTGGAGACAGAGCTTGGCCTGCTATTCCATCACATATTACTGGGGGCCCTTGTAGTTTAGGACGACTTACACTGTTAGCTCCAAACATGTCTGTGATTTTCCAGCACAGGCTGTTACACAAAATTCGAGTTAAGCGTAACATACATGCATTTTCTCCTCAGTGTGAACATAAGGTTGCGTTTTCATCTGCAGAAAAAAGATTTACTGCTGCTTTATTGGCACAAGGCGTCGCAGCAAGAAAAGCACAGGGACTTTTAGACAAACTTGGCTGCTGGCTAGCAAAACAATCTAGCTACTATTTTATTAGCTACTAGTAAAGCTTTGTCAGAATTGCTAATGTGATAGTGATAGTATTAGACATGCAACTTTGCAAAACAGAGCACCTACAGTTTTTTTCCTTTTAGCTCATGATTGTGGTTGTGAAGGTTTAAAAGGCATGTGTTGTATGAATGTGTCAGATAATTTGGAGTCAATATATCCGAGTATCCAGAAGTTGAAAGACAGTGTTTTCAAACTTCAAAAAGACGATAGAGATTTTTTTAAGAAACGGTTGAGAGATTTATTTCAAACAATCCCTAGATGGCACCAAAGACTGTTAAAGAAGGCCTAGTCATCTTACTTGTGATTGTGGTAGTTTTACTTGTTACCTATGTTTCACTTCAGTATATTAAGGAAAGCATAAGAGCAATGATTGAAAAAAGAAGGCTTGTCCATGTCCATCTTTCGGTGATCTGGGTGGTCCTTACTGTAGTGTCAGTGATATGGCATAGAGCAACTATGGTAATGACGACATACAACAACAATGTTATTTAACAACT
This sequence comes from Colius striatus, assembly GCF_028858725.1. Taxonomy (NCBI): domain Eukaryota; kingdom Metazoa; phylum Chordata; class Aves; order Coliiformes; family Coliidae; genus Colius; species Colius striatus. The sequence goes on along the minus strand of NC_084765.1, from coordinate 5,058,305 downwards.
AACATAATACAATTTGATTCAACGAATTCACAGGCTATTCTCACCCAAAATCAATTTTCCTTCAGGTACACACTGGGTTGTCCCATCCTTACGCATCACCCACCAAGTGTACCCAGGTCCCTGAGCAAAAACAATCCCACGAATGGGTTTACCTTTACCCAAGGTAGGACTCACCCATACTGCTTTCCCTAACAGATCTTTTACGTGCACTACAGGGACTTTATCCCCTTCTACAGTATGTAAAAGTTCCGATTGGGCAGGGCCAGCTCTGTTCACAGATCCTCTGGAGTTGACTAGCCAGGTGGCCTTTTCTAAATTTGTGTCCCAATGTTTGAATGTTCCACCCCCCATTGCTCTCAGTGTGGTCTTCAATAGTCCATTGTGTCGTTCAACTTTTCCTGAGGCTGGTGCATGATAGGGGATGTGATAAACCCATTCAATGCCATGCTCTTTGGCCCAGGCATCTATGAGGTTGTTCCTGAAGTGCATCCCATTGTCTGACTCAGTTCTTTCTGGGGTGCCATGTCGCCAGAGGACTTTCCTTTCAAGGCCCTGGATGGTGCTCCGAGCGGTGGCATGAGACACAGGATACGTTTCCAACCAGCCAGTGGTCGCCTCCACCATTGTGAGCACATGTCGTTTGCCTTGGCGAGTCTGTGGCAGTGTGATATAATCAATCTGCCAAGCCTCTCCGTATTTATATTTCTGCCATCGTCCTCCATACCATATGGGCTTCCACCGCTTGGCTTGTCTGATTGTAGCACACGTCTCACACTCATGGACAACCTGTGCAATGGCATCCAAGGTTAAATCCACCCCTCGATCACGAGCCCATTTATAGGTGGCATCTCTGCCTTGATGACCTGAGGTGTCATGGGCCCACCGAGCTAAAAATAACTCCCCCTTGTGTTGCCAGTCTAAATCTATCTGAGCTGCTCCAATCTTTGCAGCCTTGTCCACTTGCTGGTTATGCAGATGTTCTTCAGTGGCCCTGTTCTTAGGTATGTGGGCATCTACATGGCGCACTTTCACAACCAGCTTCTCCAGCCGAGCAGCAACGTCTTGCCATATTGGGGCAGCCCAGATGGGTTTGCCCCGTCGTTGCCAGTTGTTCTGCTTCCATTGCTGCAACCACCCCCACACAGCATTTGCTGCCATCCATGAGTCAGTGTAGAGATAAAGCCTTGGCCAGTTTTCTCGTTCAGCAATGTCTAAAGCTAACTGGATGGCTTTTACCTCTGCAAACTGGCTCGATTCACCCTCTCCTTCTGCAGCTTCTGAAACTTTGCGTAGGGGGCTCCACACAGCTGCCTTCCACCTCCGATGCTTCCCCACAAGACGACAGGACCCATCGGTGAACAGGGCATACCGCTTCTCATCTTCTGGAAGTTCCTCATATGATGGGGCCTCTTCAGCACGGATTGCCTCCTTTTCTGGTGATATTTCACTGTCTTCACACTCTGGCCAGTTCGTAATAAGTTCCAGAATTCCAGGGCGGCTAGAACTTCCTACACGAGCTCGTTGTGTGATCAATGCGATCCACTTACTCCATGTAGCATCAGTTGCATGATCTGTGGAGGAGGCCCTCCCTTTGAACATCCAGCCCAGCGCTGGCAGTCGGGGTGCTAGGAGAAGTTGTGTTTCTGTGCCGATCACTTCTGATGCAGCTTGAACCCCTTCGTATGCCGCCAGTATCTCCTTCTCAGTTGGAGTGTATCGGGCCTCGGATCCTCTGTATCCCCGACTCCAGAATCCAAGGGGTCGGCCTCGACCCTCCCCAGGTGCTCTCTGCCAAAGACTCCAAGTAGGGCCATTCTCTCCAGCTGCGGTGTAGAGCACATTTTTAACATCTGGTCCTGTCCGGACTGGCCCAAGTGCCATCGCATGAACAATCTCCTGTTTAATTTGTTCAAAACTTTGTTGCTGTTCAGGACCCCATTCAAAATCATTTTTCTTCCGTGTTACGTGGTAGAGAGGGCGCACAATCATACTGTAATTTGGAATACGCATCCTCCAAAAACCCACAACACCTAGGAAAGCTTGTGTTTCCTTTTTGCTAGTTGGGGGAGACATGGCTGCAATTTTGTTGATCACATCTATTGGGATATGGCGACGTCCATCCTGCCATTTTACTCCTAAAAACTGGATCTCCTGCGCAGGCCCTCTGACCTTATTTCGTTTAATGGCAAAACCAGCCTTCAGAAGAATTTGAATTATCTTCTTTCCCTTCTCAAGAACTTCCTCTGCTGAGTCACCCCACACAACAATGTCATCAATGTATTGCAGGTGTTCTGGGGCCTCGCCCTTCTCCAGCGTGGCCTGGATCAGTCCATGGCAGATGGTGGGGCTGTGTTTCCACGCCTGGGGCAGTCGATTCCAGGTATACTGAACCCCTCTCCAAGTGAAAGCGAACTGGGACCTGCACTCTACTGCCAAAGGAATTGAGAAGAATGCATTGGCAATATCAACGGTGGCATACCATTTGGCTGCCTTGGACTCCAGTTCATATTGGAGCTCCAGCATGTCCGGCACAGCTGCGCTCAGCGGTGGCGTGACTTCATTCAGGCCACGATAGTCTACTGTCAGTCTCCACTCTCCAGTAGACTTTCGCACTGGCCATATGGGACTGTTAAAGGGTGAGCGAGTTTTGCTGATCACCCCTTGGCTCTCCAGTTGGCGAATCAACTTATGAATGGGAATCACTGAATCTCTGCTGGTGCGATATTGCCGCCGGTGCACTGTTGTGGTCGCAATTGGCACCTGTTGCTCCTCAACCTTCAGCAAACCCACAACGGAAGGGTCCTCTGAAAGGCCAGGCATGCTGGATAGTTGTTCAGTTTCCTCTGTCTCCACTGCAGCCACACCAAAGGCCCACCGGTACCCTTTTGGGTCCTTAAAATACCCTCTCTTAAGGTAGTCTATGCCCAGGATACACGGGGCTTCTGGGCCTGTTACAATGGGGTGTTTGTGCCACTCATCTCCAGTTAAACTCACTTCAGCTTCTAACAAGGTTAGCTGTTGAGATCCCCCTGTCACTCCAGAAATACAAACAGATTCTGTCCCTTTACAACTTGATGGCATCAGAGTGCATTGTGCTCCAGTATCCACTAAAGCCTTGTACTCTTGTGGGGTTGATGTGCCAGGCCATCGGATCCACACTGTCCAATAAACTCGGTTGTCCCTCTCCTCCACCTGGCTGGAGGCAGGGCCTCCCTAGTACTGGCCATGGCAGTCATTGGATACTTTTTGGAGAAAAGAGCTAGAAGTCCCCTCGAGGGGACTAGAATAGAGCTCAACACTTCTATTCTGTCTAGGGAGTTGCTCACTGGAAACTGGAGCAGCATCTTTCCAAGAGAAATTGCTCCTTGTAGCGGTTTTTCCCCGTAGCTGCCGTGCCCGTGCCCTTAAGGCCGAAGTAGGTTGCCCATGCCACTTGTTCATGTTCTCTCCCTGGTCCCGCAGGTAAGACCACAAAGCACCTCGTGGTGTCTGCCCTCTATATGCCCTCTCTTGAACAGAGGGACATCTACTAATGGCTGAAGTACGGACTCGGGCAGGTGGAGTGCGGGACATATCTTCTTTGAATTGGTGGAACTCTTTTGACATTTTATCTACAGCCGAGACAACAGCCTGTAGGGAGGAAGACAGACTTTCTTCATATTGCCGAAGTTGAACACCCATTTCCCCCACTGTTTTCCCCTCACCTTCTTTCCAGGAGATGACTGCCAATGAATTAGCATAAGATGATGGTGCACTCTGCAGAAATCTTCGCCACATAGACTGTGTGCACTGGACCTCATCTGGGTCTGTTGGTAACTGCTCATTATGAATCATTTCCCGCACAGCTAACTCCCTCAGGTACTGGATACCTTTGTCCATTGTGGTCCACTTGCCTGGGTGGCATATGATATCTTCTTTGAAGGGGTATCTTTCCCTCACACCAGACAAAAGTCTTCTCCAGAGGCTGAGGACTTCTGTCTTCCTTCCAATCGCCTTGTCAATGCCGCCATCCCGGGACAGAGAGCCCAGCTGCCTGGCTTCCCTGCCCTCCAAGTCCAAGCTGTGGGCCCCATTCTCCCAGCATCGGAGCAGCCAGGCAACAAGGTGCTCGCTTGGGTGGCGACTGTAATCTTTTCGCACTTCTCGCAGTTCGCTCAGGGACAAGGATCGGGTGATTATCTCTGCCTCTGGCTCTGACTCTTCCTCCCGTTCCCGTGATGATACTGGTTCATCTTCATCCCTCACAAGGCGAACTGATTTTTTTTATGTGTTTCCTTTTCTGGACAGGAGCAACTGACACTGCCACAGGTTGATCCTCTGATTCAGAATCAGTGTCTGCTGTTGGAGTTAGGGCAGCAACAGCATCAGTTGCCTCAGTTTGAATAGCCACAGTGGTTGCTGGGGTGGCATTCCTAATCTGTACAAGTAAAAAACTCTTCCAATACCGGTTCATATTCTTCTGTATATCAATCCCTCCATAGCTGCCCAACCTCATAACAGTCTGGAAAACACATTTCACAACTCTACCCAAGAAAAACACCCTGCCTGGGGAACAGAGCAATAAAACCACAATGGCTGGGACATCCCAAGTGCGTTCGGAATTGTCAAAAGCTATTGCAGTTAACTTGAATGAGTAAGGGAGGATGGAAAAAATGGAAAAATTACGTCCCTCCATTTTTCCCATGAACTGAGTGTCACTAGTGTCACTACCTTCTGAAAATAAATGTCCAAGTTGCAGAAATGCCAACCCAGTCATGTACAAGTATTGGCCTAGCTCCATACCCAGTGACACAACCATGCCATAAGCCAGTAACAGCCAGTACATCAGAACGAGGGCTTTTGTCCCTTTTCCAAAGGACATAAACACTATCAGAGAGAATACATAGTGCATATGACAAATTACGGGCCAACAGCAGTTAAGCAAATCCATCAACATTGTGACAATTGTTTCAGCCTACTGTGTCTTATTTCAACCCCGCGGGCCCCACGTTGGGCGCCAAATGTGTCGTGGTTTTGCCCAGCCGGGAACAAAGAGCCACGAGGGTGCTCGCTCACTCCTCCCCTCCCGGTGGAGCGGGAAGGGGAACCAGAGAAAAAGGGGAAAAACCCGCGTAGGTTGAAATAAGAGCGGTTTAATAGAACAACAATAAGAATGAACAGGTTCAGGGGGAAAAAGGAACAGTTTTAACAGTACACGAGGGGAATATACAAAAGGAATGGCGCGTGCCGCGGCTGCTCACCACCCGGGACCCGACGCGACTCCCCCTCCGACCGGTAGCCCCGCCTGTGCTCCCGAAGCCCCGCCCCCGACTAGCTCCCTGCTTCTAGGTACTGGGCATGATGTCAGTATGGTATCGAATACCTGTTGGCCAGCCCAGGTCAGCTGCCCATGCTGTGCCCCTTCCTACTTCCTCCTCAAAGTTAACTCTATCCTAGCCAAAACCAGGACATTCCACCCCTTATTCTATACCATCTACATCATGCCTAGTTTCACAATATACAACATCTGAGCACCACATTTCCTCTCCCTGAAAAAATAGGGGCACACACAGAGAAGTATATCATTCCCTCAGTTTATAGGCCACCCCCCTAACATTCCCGTTAAGTCCATTTGGCTGTTTAGGTGTGTCTTATCTGTAAGTTGAAAGCACTGATCTTGAGGACGTCACTGGGCACCAATTCACATTCTGCTATTCTGTATCTTGCTTGTCCATGTCCATCTTTCGGTGATCTGGGTGGTCCTTACTGTAGTGTCAGTGGTATGGCATAGAGCAACTATGGTAATGACGACATATAACAACAATGTTATTTAACAACTAACATAATACAATTTGATTCAACGAATTCACAGGCTATTCTCACCCAAAATCAATTTTCCTTCAGGTACACACTGGGTTGTCCCATCCTTACGCATCACCCACCAAGTGTACCCAGGTCCCTGAGCAAAAACAATCCCACGAATGGGTTTACCTTTACCCAAGGTAGGACTCACCCATACTGCTTTCCCTAACAGATCTTTTACGTGCACTACAGGGACTTTATCCCCTTCTACAGTATGTAAAAGTTCCGATTGGGCAGGGCCAGCTCTGTTCACAGATCCTCTGCAGTTGACTAGCCAGGTGGCCTTTTCTAAATTTGTGTCCCAATGTTTGAATGTTCCACCTCCCATTGCTCTCAGTGTGGTCTTCAATAGTCCATTGTGTCGTTCAACTTTTCCTGAGGCTGGTGCATGATAGGGGATGTGATAAACCCATTCAATGCCATGCTCTTTGGCCCAGGCATCTATGAGGTTGTTCCTGAAGTGCGTCCCATTGTCTGACTCAATTCTTTCTGGGGTGCCATGTCGCCAGAGGACTTTCCTTTCAAGGCCCTGGATGGTGCTCCGAGCGGTGGCATGAGACACAGGATACCTTTCCAACCAGCCGGTGGTCGCCTCCACCATTGTGAGCACATGTCGTTTGCCTTGGCGAGTCTGTGGCAGTGTGATATAATCAATCTGCCAAGCCTCTCCGTATTTATATTTCTGCCATCGTCCTCCATACCATATGGGCTTCCACCGCTTGGCTTGTCTGATTGTAGCACACGTCTCACACTCATGGACAACCTGTGCAATGGCATCCAAGGTTAAATCCACCCCTCGATCACGAGCCCATTTATAGGTGGCATCTCTGCCTTGATGACCTGAGGTGTCATGGGCCCACCGAGCTAAAAATAACTCCCCCTTGTGTTGCCAGTCTAAATCTATCTGAGCTGCTCCAATCTTTGCAGCCTTGTCCACTTGCTGGTTATGCAGATGTTCTTCAGTGGCCCTGTTCTTAGGTATGTGGGCATCTACATGGCGCACTTTCACAACCAGCTTCTCCAGCCGAGCAGCAATGTCTTGCCATATTGGGGCAGCCCAGATGGGTTTGCCCCGTCGTTGCCAGTTGTTCTCCTTCCATTGCTGCAACCACCCCCACACAGCATTTGCTGCCATCCATGAGTCAGTGTAGAGATAAAGCCTTGGCCAGTTTTCTCGTTCAGCAATGTCTAAAGCTAACTGGATGGCTTTTACCTCTGCAAACTGGCTCGATTCACCCTCTCCTTCTGCAGCTTCTGAAACTTTGCGTAGGGGGCTCCACACAGCTGCCTTCCACCTCCGATGCTTCCCCACAAGACGACAGGACCCATCGGTGAACAGGGCATACCGCTTCTCATCTTCTGGAAGTTCCTCATATGATGGGGCCTCTTCAGCACGGATTGCCTCCTTTTCTGGTGATATTTCACTGTCTTCACACTCTGGCCAGTTCGTGATCAGTTCCAGAATTCCAGGGCGGCTAGAACTTCCTACACGAGCTCGTTGTGTGATCAATGCGATCCACTTACTCCATGTAGCATCAGTTGCATGATCTGTGGAGGAGGCCCTCCCTTTGAACATCCAGCCCAGCGCTGGCAGTCGGGGTGCTAGGAGAAGTTGTGTTTCTGTGCCGATCACTTCTGATGCAGCTTGAACCCCTTCGTATGCCGCCAGTATCTCCTTCTCAGTTGGAGTGTATCGGGCCTCGGATCCTCTGTATCCCCGACTCCAGAATCCAAGGGGTCGGCCTCGACCCTCCCCAGGTGCTCTCTGCCAAAGACTCCAAGTAGGGCCATTCTCTCCAGCTGCGGTGTAGAGCACATTTTTAACATCTGGTCCTGTCCGGACTGGCCCAAGTGCCATCGCATGAACAATCTCCTGTTTAATTTGTTCAAAACTTTGTTGCTGTTCAGGACCCCATTCAAAATCATTTTTCTTCCGTGTTACGTGGTAGAGAGGGCGCACAATCATACTGTAATTTGGAATATGCATCCTCCAAAAACCCACAACACCTAGGAAAGCTTGTGTTTCCTTTTTGCTAGTTGGGGGAGACATGGCTGCAATTTTGTTGATCACATCTATTGGGATATGGCGACGTCCATCCTGCCATTTTACTCCTAAAAACTGGATCTCCTGCGCAGGCCCTCTGACCTTATTTCGTTTAATGGCAAAACCAGCCTTCAGAAGAATTTGAATTATCTTCTTTCCCTTCTCAAGAACTTCCTCTGCTGAGTCACCCCACACAACAATGTCATCAATGTATTGCAGGTGTTCTGGGGCCTCGCCCTTCTCCAGCGTGGCCTGGATCAGTCCATGGCAGATGGTGGGGCTGTGTTTCCACCCCTGGGGCAGTCGATTCCAGGTATACTGAACCCCTCTCCAAGTGAAAGCGAACTGGGACCTGCACTCTACTGCCAAAGGAATTGAGAAGAATGCATTGGCAATATCAACGGTGGCATACCATTTGGCTGCCTTGGACTCCAGTTCATATTGGAGCTCCAGCATGTCCGGCACAGCTGCGCTCAGCGGTGGCGTGACTTCATTCAGGCCACGATAGTCTACTGTCAGTCTCCACTCTCCAGCAGACTTTCGCACTGGCCATATGGGACTGTTAAAGGGTGAGCGAGTTTTGCTGATCACCCCTTGGCTCTCCAGTTGGCGAATCAACTTATGAATGGGAATCACTGAATCTCTGCTGGTGCGATATTGCCGCCGGTGCACTGTTGTGGTCGCAATTGGCACCTGTTGCTCCTCAACCTTCAGCAAACCCACAACGGAAGGGTCCTCTGAAAGGCCAGGCATGCTGGATAGTTGTTCAGTTTCCTCTGTCTCCACTGCAGCCACACCAAAGGCCCACCGGTACCCTTTTGGGTCCTTAAAATACCCTCTCTTAAGGTAGTCTATGCCCAGGATACACGGGGCTTCTGGGCCTGTTACAATGGGGTGTTTGTGCCACTCATCTCCAGTTAAACTCACTTCAGCTTCTAACAAGGTTAGCTGTTGAGATCCCCCTGTCACTCCAGAAATACAAACAGATTCTGTCCCTTTACAACTTGATGGCATCAGAGTGCATTGTGCTCCAGTATCCACTAAAGCCTTGTACTCTTGTGGGGTTGATGTGCCAGGCCATCGGATCCACACTGTCCAATAAACTCGGTTGTCCCTCTCCTCCACCTGGCTGGAGGCAGGGCCTCCCTAGTACTGGCCATGGCAGTCATTGGATACTTTTTGGAGAAAAGAGCTAGAAGTCCCCTCGAGGGGACTAGAATAGAGCTCAACACTTCTATTCTGTCTAGGGAGTTGCTCACTGGAAACTGGAGCAGCATCTTTCCAAGAGAAATTGCTCCTTGTAGCGGTTTTTCCCCGTAGCTGCCGTGCCCGTGCCCTTAAGGCCGAAGTAGGTTGCCCATGCCACTTGTTCATGTTCTCTCCCTGGTCCCGCAGGTAAGACCACAAAGCACCTCGTGGTGTCTGCCCTCTATATTCCCTCTCTTGAACAGAGGGACATCTACTAATGGCTGAAGTACGGACTCGGGCAGGTGGAGTGCGGGACATATCTTCTTTGAATTGGTGGAACTCTTTTGACATTTTATCTACAGCCGAGACAACAGCCTGTAGGGAGGAAGACAGACTTTCTTCATATTGCCGAAGTTGAACACCCATTTCCCCCACTGTTTTCCCCTCACCTTCTTTCCAGGAGATGACTGCCAATGAATTAGCATAAGATGATGGTGCACTCTGCAGAAATCTTCGCCACATAGACTGTGTGCACTGGACCTCATCTGGGTCTGTTGGTAACTGCTCATTATGAATCATTTCCCGCACAGCTAACTCCCTCAGGTACTGGATACCTTTGTCCATTGTGGTCCACTTGCCTGGGTGGCATATGATATCTTCTTTGAAGGGGTATCTTTCCCTCACACCAGACAAAAGTCTTCTCCAGAGGCTGAGGACTTCTGTCTTCCTTCCAATCGCCTTGTCAATGCCGCCATCCCGGGACAGAGAGCCCAGCTGCCTGGCTTCCCTGCCCTCCAAGTCCAAGCTGTGGGCCCCATTCTCCCAGCATCGGAGCAGCCAGGCAACAAGGTGCTCGCTTGGGTGGCGACTGTAATCTTTTCGCACTTCTCGCAGTTCGCTCAGGGACAAGGATCGGGTGATTATCTCTGCCTCTGGCTCTGACTCTTCCTCCCGTTCCCGTGATGATACTGGTTCATCTTCATCCCTCACAAGGCGAACTGATTTTTTTTATGTGTTTCCTTTTCTGGACAGGAGCAACTGACACTGCCACAGGTTGATCCTCTGATTCAGAATCAGTGTCTGCTGTTGGAGTTAGGGCAGCAACAGCATCAGTTGCCTCAGTTTGAATAGCCACAGTGGTTGCTGGGGTGGCATTCCTAATCTGTACAAGTAAAAAACTCTTCCAATACCGGTTCATATTCTTCTGTATATCAATCCCTCCATAGCTGCCCAACCTCATAACAGTCTGGAAAACACATTTCACAACTCTACCCAAGAAAAACACCCTGCCTGGGGAACAGAGCAATAAAACCACAATGGCTGGGACATCCCAAGTGCGTTCGGAATTGTCAAAAGCTATTGCAGTTAACTTGAATGAGTAAGGGAGGATGGAAAAAATGGAAAAATTACGTCCCTCCATTTTTCCCATGAACTGAGTGTCACTAGTGTCACTACCTTCTGAAAATAAATGTCCAAGTTGCAGAAATGCCAACCCAGTCATGTACAAGTATTGGCCTAGCTCCATACCCAGTGACACAACCATGCCATAAGCCAGTAACAGCCAGTACATCAGAACGAGGGCTTTTGTCCCTTTTCCAAAGGACATAAACACTATCAGAGAGAATACATAGTGCATATGACAAATTACGGGCCAACAGCAGTTAAGCAAATCCATCAACATTGTGACAATTGTTTCAGCCTACTGTGTCTTATTTCAACCCCGCGGGCCCCACGTTGGGCGCCAAATGTGTCGTGGTTTTGCCCAGCCGGGAACAAAGAGCCACGAGGGTGCTCGCTCACTCCTCCCCTCCCGGTGGAGCGGGAAGGGGAACCAGAGAAAAAGGGGAAAAACCCGCGTAGGTTGAAATAAGAGCGGTTTAATAGAACAACAATAAGAATGAACAGGTTCAGGGGGAAAAAGGAACAGTTTTAACAGTACACGAGGGGAATATACAAAAGGAATGGCGCGTGCCGCGGCTGCTCACCACCCGGGACCCGACGCGACTCCCCCTCCGACCGGTAGCCCCGCCTGTGCTCCCGAAGCCCCGCCCCCGACTAGCTCCCTGCTTCTAGGTACTGGGCATGATGTCAGTATGGTATCGAATACCTGTTGGCCAGCCCAGGTCAGCTGCCCATGCTGTGCCCCTTCCTACTTCCTCCTCAAAGTTAACTCTATCCTAGCCAAAACCAGGACATTCCACCCCTTATTCTATACCATCTACATCATGCCTAGTTTCACAATATACAACATCTGAGCACCACATTTCCTCTCCCTGAAAAAATAGGGGCACACACAGAGAAGTATATCATTCCCTCAGTTTATAGGCCACCCCCCTAACATTCCCGTTAAGTCCATTTGGCTGTTTAGGTGTGTCTTATCTGTAAGTTGAAAGCACTGATCTTGAGGACGTCACTGGGCACCAATTCACATTCTGCTATTCTGTATCTTGCTTGTCCATGTCCATCTTTCGGTGATCTGGGTGGTCCTTACTGTAGTGTCAGTGGTATGGCATAGAGCAACTATGGTAATGACGACATATAACAACAATGTTATTTAACAACTAACATAATACAATTTGATTCAACGAATTCACAGGCTATTCTCACCCAAAATCAATTTTCCTTCAGGTACACACTGGGTTGTCCCATCCTTACGCATCACCCACCAAGTGTACCCAGGTCCCTGAGCAAAAACAATCCCACGAATGGGTTTACCTTTACCCAAGGTAGGACTCACCCATACTGCTTTCCCTAACAGATCTTTTACGTGCACTACAGGGACTTTATCCCCTTCTACAGTATGTAAAAGTTCCGATTGGGCAGGGCCAGCTCTGTTCACAGATCCTCTGCAGTTGACTAGCCAGGTGGCCTTTTCTAAATTTGTGTCCCAATGTTTGAATGTTCCACCCCCTTATTGCTCTCAGTGTGGTCTTCAATAGTCCATTGTGTCGTTCAACTTTTCCTGAGGCTGGTGCATGATAGGGGATGTGATAAACCCATTCAATGCCATGCTCTTTGGCCCAGGCATCTATGAGGTTGTTCCTGAAGTGCGTCCCATTGTCTGACTCAATTCTTTCTGGGGTGCCATGTCGCCAGAGGACTTTCCTTTCAAGGCCCTGGATGGTGCTCCGAGCGGTGGCATGAGACACAGGATACCTTTCCAACCAGCCGGTGGTCGCCTCCACCATTGTGAGCACATGTCGTTTGCCTTGGCGAGTCTGTGGCAGTGTGATATAATCAATCTGCCAAGCCTCTCCGTATTTATATTTCTGCCATCGTCCTCCATACCATATGGGCTTCCACCGCTTGGCTTGTCTGATTGTAGCACACGTCTCACACTCATGGACAACCTGTGCAATGGCATCCAAGGTTAAATCCACCCCTCGATCACGAGCCCATTTATAGGTGGCATCTCTGCCTTGATGACCTGAGGTGTCATGGGCCCACCGAGCTAAAAATAACTCCCCCTTGTGTTGCCAGTCTAAATCTATCTGAGCTGCTCCAATCTTTGCAGCCTTGTCCACTTGCTGGTTATGCAGATGTTCTTCAGTGGCCCTGTTCTTAGGTATGTGGGCATCTACATGGCGCACTTTCACAACCAGCTTCTCCAGCCGAGCAGCAATGTCTTGCCATATTGGGGCAGCCCAGATGGGTTTGCCCCGTCGTTGCCAGTTGTTCTGCTTCCATTGCTGCAACCACCCCCACACAGCATTTGCTGCCATCCATGAGTCAGTGTAGAGATAAAGCCTTGGCCAGTTTTCTCGTTCAGCAATGTCTAAAGCTAACTGGATGGCTTTTACCTCTGCAAACTGGCTCGATTCACCCTCTCCTTCTGCAGCTTCTGAAACTTTGCGTAGGGGGCTCCACACAGCTGCCTTCCACCTCCGATGCTTCCCCACAAGACGACAGGACCCATCGGTGAACAGGGCATACCGCTTCTCATCTTCTGGAAGTTCCTCATATGATGGGGCCTCTTCAGCACGGATTGCCTCCTTTTCTGGTGATATTTCACTGTCTTCACACTCTGGCCAGTTCGTGATCAGTTCCAGAATTCCAGGGCGGCTAGAACTTCCTACACGAGCTCGTTGTGTGATCAATGCGATCCACTTACTCCATGTAGCATCAGTTGCATGATGTGTGGAGGAGGCCCTCCCTTTGAACATCCAGCCCAGCGCTGGCAGTCGGGGTGCTAGGAGAAGTTGTGTTTCTGTGCCGATCACTTCTGATGCAGCTTGAACCCCTTCGTATGCCGCCAGTATCTCCTTCTCAGTTGGAGTGTATCGGGCCTCGGATCCTCTGTATCCCCGACTCCAGAATCCAAGGGGTCGGCCTCGACCCTCCCCAGGTGCTCTCTGCCAAAGACTCCAAGTAGGGCCATTCTCTCCAGCTGCGGTGTAGAGCACATTTTTAACATCTGGTCCTGTCCAGACTGGCCCAAGTGCCATCGCATGAACAATCTCCTGTTTAATTTGTTCAAAACTTTGTTGCTGTTCAGGACCCCATTCAAAATCATTTTTCTTCCGTGTTACGTGGTAGAGAGGGCGCACAATCATACTGTAATTTGGAATATGCATCCTCCAAAAACCCACAACACCTAGGAAAGCTTGTGTTTCCTTTTTGCTAGTTGGGGGAGACATGGCTGCAATTTTGTTGATCACATCTATTGGGATATGGCGACGTCCATCCTGCCATTTTACTCCTAAAAACTGGATCTCCTGCGCAGGCCCTCTGACCTTATTTCGTTTAATGGCAAAACCAGCCTTCAGAAGAATTTGAATTATCTTCTTTCCCTTCTCAAGAACTTCCTCTGCTGAGTCACCCCACACAACAATGTCATCAATGTATTGCAGGTGTTCTGGGGCCTCGCCCTTCTCCAGCGTGGCCTGGATCAGTCCATGGCAGATGGTGGGGCTGTGTTTCCACCCCTGGGGCAGTCGATTCCAGGTATACTGAACCCCTCTCCAAGTGAAAGCGAACTGGGACCTGCACTCTACTGCCAAAGGAATTGAGAAGAATGCATTGGCAATATCAACGGTGGCATACCATTTGGCTGCCTTGGACTCCAGTTCATATTGGAGCTCCAGCATGTCCGGCACAGCTGCGCTCAGCGGTGGCGTGACTTCATTCAGGCCACGATAGTCTACTGTCAGTCTCCACTCTCCAGTAGACTTTCGCACTGGCCATATGGGACTGTTAAAGGGTGAGCGAGTTTTGCTGATCACCCCTTGGCTCTCCAGTTGGCGAATCAACTTATGAATGGGAATCACTGAATCTCTGCTGGTGCGATATTGCCGCCGGTGCACTGTTGTGGTCGCAATTGGCACCTGTTGCTCCTCAACCTTCAGCAAACCCACAACGGAAGGGTCCTCTGAAAGGCCAGGCATGCTGGATAGTTGTTCAGTTTCCTCTGTCTCCACTGCAGCCACACCAAAGGCCCACCGGTACCCTTTTGGGTCCTTAAAATACCCTCTCTTAAGGTAGTCTATGCCCAGGATACACGGGGCTTCTGGGCCTGTTACAATGGGGTGTTTGTGCCACTCATCTCCAGTTAAACTCACTTCAGCTTCTAACAAGGTTAGCTGTTGAGATCCCCCTGTCACTCCAGAAATACAAACAGATTCTGTCCCTTTACAACTTGATGGCATCAGAGTGCATTGTGCTCCAGTATCCACTAAAGCCTTGTACTCTTGTGGGGTTGATGTGCCAGGCCATCGGATCCACACTGTCCAATAAACTCGGTTGTCCCTCTCCTCCACCTGGCTGGAGGCAGGGCCTCCCTAGTACTGGCCATGGCAGTCATTGGATACTTTTTGGAGAAAAGAGCTAGAAGTCCCCTTGAGGGGACTAGAATAGAGCTCAACACTTCTATTCTGTCTAGGGAGTTGCTCACTGGAAACTGGAGCAGCATCTTTCCAAGAGAAATTGCTCCTTGTAGCGGTTTTTCCCCGTAGCTGCCGTGCCCGTGCCCTTAAGGCCGAAGTAGGTTGCCCATGCCACTTGTTCATGTTCTCTCCCTGGTCCCGCAGGTAAGACCACAAAGCACCTCGTGGTGTCTGCCCTCTATATGCCCTCTCTTGAACAGAGGGACATCTACTAATGGCTGAAGTACGGACTCGGGCAGGTGGAGTGCGGGACATATCTTCTTTGAATTGGTGGAACTCTTTTGACATTTTATCTACAGCCGAGACAACAGCCTGTAGGGAGGAAGACAGACTTTCTTCATATTGCCGAAGTTGAACACCCATTTCCCCCACTGTTTTCCCCTCACCTTCTTTCCAGGAGATGACTGCCAATGAATTAGCATAAGATGATGGTGCACTCTGCAGAAATCTTCGCCACATAGACTGTGTGCACTGGACCTCATCTGGGTCTGTTGGTAACTGCTCATTATGAATCATTTCCCGCACAGCTAACTCCCTCAGGTACTGGATACCTTTGTCCATTGTGGTCCACTTGCCTGGGTGGCATATGATATCTTCTTTGAAGGGGTATCTTTCCCTCACACCAGACAAAAGTCTTCTCCAGAGGCTGAGGACTTCTGTCTTCCTTCCAATCGCCTTGTCAATGCCGCCATCCCGGGACAGAGAGCCCAGCTGCCTGGCTTCCCTGCCCTCCAAGTCCAAGCTGTGGGCCCCATTCTCCCAGCATCGGAGCAGCCAGGCAACAAGGTGCTCGCTTGGGTGGCGACTGTAATCTTTTCGCACTTCTCGCAGTTCGCTCAGGGACAAGGATCGGGTGATTATCTCTGCCTCTGGCTCTGACTCTTCCTCCCGTTCCCGTGATGATACTGGTTCATCTTCATCCCTCACAAGGCGAACTGATTTTTTTTATGTGTTTCCTTTTCTGGACAGGAGCAACTGACACTGCCACAGGTTGATCCTCTGATTCAGAATCAGTGTCTGCTGTTGGAGTTAGGGCAGCAACAGCATCAGTTGCCTCAGTTTGAATAGCCACAGTGGTTGCTGGGGTGGCATTCCTAATCTGTACAAGTAAAAAACTCTTCCAATACCGGTTCATATTCTTCTGTATATCAATCCCTCCATAGCTGCCCAACCTCATAACAGTCTGGAAAACACATTTCACAACTCTACCCAAGAAAAACACCCTGCCTGGGGAACAGAGCAATAAAACCACAATGGCTGGGACATCCCAAGTGCGTTCGGAATTGTCAAAAGCTATTGCAGTTAACTTGAATGAGTAAGGGAGGATGGAAAAAATGGAAAAATTACGTCCCTCCATTTTTCCCATGAACTGAGTGTCACTAGTGTCACTACCTTCTGAAAATAAATGTCCAAGTTGCAGAAATGCCAACCCAGTCATGTACAAGTATTGGCCTAGCTCCATACCCAGTGACACAACCATGCCATAAGCCAGTAACAGCCAGTACATCAGAACGAGGGCTTTTGTCCCTTTTCCAAAGGACATAAACACTATCAGAGAGAATACATAGTGCATATGACAAATTACGGGCCAACAGCAGTTAAGCAAATCCATCAACATTGTGACAATTGTTTCAGCCTACTGTGTCTTATTTCAACCCCGCGGGCCCCACGTTGGGCGCCAAATGTGTCGTGGTTTTGCCCAGCCGGGAACAAAGAGCCACGAGGGTGCTCGCTCACTCCTCCCCTCCCGGTGGAGCGGGAAGGGGAACCAGAGAAAAAGGGGAAAAACCCGCGTAGGTTGAAATAAGAGCGGTTTAATAGAACAACAATAAGAATGAACAGGTTCAGGGGGAAAAAGGAACAGTTTTAACAGTACACGAGGGGAATATACAAAAGGAATGGCGCGTGCCGCGGCTGCTCACCACCCGGGACCCGACGCGACTCCCCCTCCGACCGGTAGCCCCGCCTGTGCTCCCGAAGCCCCGCCCCCGACTAGCTCCCTGCTTCTAGGTACTGGGCATGATGTCAGTATGGTATCGAATACCTGTTGGCCAGCCCAGGTCAGCTGCCCATGCTGTGCCCCTTCCTACTTCCTCCTCAAAGTTAACTCTATCCTAGCCAAAACCAGGACATTCCACCCCTTATTCTATACCATCTACATCATGCCTAGTTTCACAATATACAACATCTGAGCACCACATTTCCTCTCCCTGAAAAAATAGGGGCACACACAGAGAAGTATATCATTCCCTCAGTTTATAGGCCACCCCCCTAACATTCCCGTTAAGTCCATTTGGCTGTTTAGGTGTGTCTTATCTGTAAGTTGAAAGCACTGATCTTGAGGACGTCACTGGGCACCAATTCACATTCTGCTATTCTGTATCTTGCTTGTCCATGTCCATCTTTCGGTGATCTGGGTGGTCCTTACTGTAGTGTCAGTGGTATGGCATAGAGCAACTATGGTAATGACGACATATAACAACAATGTTATTTAACAACTAACATAATACAATTTGATTCAACGAATTCACAGGCTATTCTCACCCAAAATCAATTTTCCTTCAGGTACACACTGGGTTGTCCCATCCTTACGCATCACCCACCAAGTGTACCCAGGTCCCTGAGCAAAAACAATCCCACGAATGGGTTTACCTTTACCCAAGGTAGGACTCACCCATACTGCTTTCCCTAACAGATCTTTTACGTGCACTACAGGGACTTTATCCCCTTCTACAGTATGTAAAAGTTCCGATTGGGCAGGGCCAGCTCTGTTCACAGATCCTCTGCAGTTGACTAGCCAGGTGGCCTTTTCTAAATTTGTGTCCCAATGTTTGAATGTTCCACCCCCTTATTGCTCTCAGTGTGGTCTTCAATAGTCCATTGTGTCGTTCAACTTTTCCTGAGGCTGGTGCATGATAGGGGATGTGATAAACCCATTCAATGCCATGCTCTTTGGCCCAGGCATCTATGAGGTTGTTCCTGAAGTGCGTCCCATTGTCTGACTCAATTCTTTCTGGGGTGCCATGTCGCCAGAGGACTTTCCTTTCAAGGCCCTGGATGGTGCTCCGAGCGGTGGCATGAGACACAGGATACCTTTCCAACCAGCCGGTGGTCGCCTCCACCATTGTGAGCACATGTCGTTTGCCTTGGCGAGTCTGTGGCAGTGTGATATAATCAATCTGCCAAGCCTCTCCGTATTTATATTTCTGCCATCGTCCTCCATACCATATGGGCTTCCACCGCTTGGCTTGTCTGATTGTAGCACACGTCTCACACTCATGGACAACCTGTGCAATGGCATCCAAGGTTAAATCCACCCCTCGATCACGAGCCCATTTATAGGTGGCATCTCTGCCTTGATGACCTGAGGTGTCATGGGCCCACCGAGCTAAAAATAACTCCCCCTTGTGTTGCCAGTCTAAATCTATCTGAGCTGCTCCAATCTTTGCAGCCTTGTCCACTTGCTGGTTATGCAGATGTTCTTCAGTGGCCCTGTTCTTAGGTATGTGGGCATCTACATGGCGCACTTTCACAACCAGCTTCTCCAGCCGAGCAGCAATGTCTTGCCATATTGGGGCAGCCCAGATGGGTTTGCCCCGTCGTTGCCAGTTGTTCTCCTTCCATTGCTGCAACCACCCCCACACAGCATTTGCTGCCATCCATGAGTCAGTGTAGAGATAAAGCCTTGGCCAGTTTTCTCGTTCAGCAATGTCTAAAGCTAACTGGATGGCTTTTACCTCTGCAAACTGGCTCGATTCACCCTCTCCTTCTGCAGCTTCTGAAACTTTGCGTAGGGGGCTCCACACAGCTGCCTTCCACCTCCGATGCTTCCCCACAAGACGACAGGACCCATCGGTGAACAGGGCATACCGCTTCTCATCTTCTGGAAGTTCCTCATATGATGGGGCCTCTTCAGCACGGATTGCCTCCTTTTCTGGTGATATTTCACTGTCTTCACACTCTGGCCAGTTCGTGATCAGTTCCAGAATTCCAGGGCGGCTAGAACTTCCTACACGAGCTCGTTGTGTGATCAATGCGATCCACTTACTCCATGTAGCATCAGTTGCATGATCTGTGGAGGAGGCCCTCCCTTTGAACATCCAGCCCAGCGCTGGCAGTCGGGGTGCTAGGAGAAGTTGTGTTTCTGTGCCGATCACTTCTGATGCAGCTTGAACCCCTTCGTATGCCGCCAGTATCTCCTTCTCAGTTGGAGTGTATCGGGCCTCGGATCCTCTGTATCCCCGACTCCAGAATCCAAGGGGTCGGCCTCGACCCTCCCCAGGTGCTCTCTGCCAAAGACTCCAAGTAGGGCCATTCTCTCCAGCTGCGGTGTAGAGCACATTTTTAACATCTGGTCCTGTCCGGACTGGCCCAAGTGCCATCGCATGAACAATCTCCTGTTTAATTTGTTCAAAACTTTGTTGCTGTTCAGGACCCCATTCAAAATCATTTTTCTTCCGTGTTACGTGGTAGAGAGGGCGCACAATCATACTGTAATTTGGAATATGCATCCTCCAAAAACCCACAACACCTAGGAAAGCTTGTGTTTCCTTTTTGCTAGTTGGGGGAGACATGGCTGCAATTTTGTTGATCACATCTATTGGGATATGGCGACGTCCATCCTGCCATTTTACTCCTAAAAACTGGATCTCCTGCGCAGGCCCTCTGACCTTATTTCGTTTAATGGCAAAACCAGCCTTCAGAAGAATTTGAATTATCTTCTTTCCCTTCTCAAGAACTTCCTCTGCTGAGTCACCCCACACAACAATGTCATCAATGTATTGCAGGTGTTCTGGGGCCTCGCCCTTCTCCAGCGTGGCCTGGATCAGTCCATGGCAGATGGTGGGGCTGTGTTTCCACCCCTGGGGCAGTCGATTCCAGGTATACTGAACCCCTCTCCAAGTGAAAGCGAACTGGGACCTGCACTCTACTGCCAAAGGAATTGAGAAGAATGCATTGGCAATATCAACGGTGGCATACCATTTGGCTGCCTTGGACTCCAGTTCATATTGGAGCTCCAGCATGTCCGGCACAGCTGCGCTCAGCGGTGGCGTGACTTCATTCAGGCCACGATAGTCTACTGTCAGTCTCCACTCTCCAGTAGACTTTCGCACTGGCCATATGGGACTGTTAAAGGGTGAGCGAGTTTTGCTGATCACCCCTTGGCTCTCCAGTTGGCGAATCAACTTATGAATGGGAATCACTGAATCTCTGCTGGTGCGATATTGCCGCCGGTGCACTGTTGTGGTCGCAATTGGCACCTGTTGCTCCTCAACCTTCAGCAAACCCACAACGGAAGGGTCCTCTGAAAGGCCAGGCATGCTGGATAGTTGTTCAGTTTCCTCTGTCTCCACTGCAGCCACACCAAAGGCCCACCGGTACCCTTTTGGGTCCTTAAAATACCCTCTCTTAAGGTAGTCTATGCCCAGGATACACGGGGCTTCTGGGCCTGTTACAATGGGGTGTTTGTGCCACTCATCTCCAGTTAAACTCACTTCAGCTTCTAACAAGGTTAGCTGTTGAGATCCCCCTGTCACTCCAGAAATACAAACAGATTCTGTCCCTTTACAACTTGATGGCATCAGAGTGCATTGTGCTCCAGTATCCACTAAA
This sequence comes from Colius striatus, assembly GCF_028858725.1. NCBI lineage: Eukaryota > Metazoa > Chordata > Aves > Coliiformes > Coliidae > Colius > Colius striatus. The sequence continues at coordinate 5,037,737 of NC_084765.1, read as the reverse complement.
GCCTTGTACTCTTGTGGGGTTGATGTGCCAGGCCATCGGATCCACACTGTCCAATAAACTCGGTTGTCCCTCTCCTCCACCTGGCTGGAGGCAGGGCCTCCCTAGTACTGGCCATGGCAGTCATTGGATACTTTTTGGAGAAAAGAGCTAGAAGTCCCCTCGAGGGGACTAGAATAGAGCTCAACACTTCTATTCTGTCTAGGGAGTTGCTCACTGGAAACTGGAGCAGCATCTTTCCAAGAGAAATTGCTCCTTGTAGCGGTTTTTCCCCGTAGCTGCCGTGCCCGTGCCCTTAAGGCCGAAGTAGGTTGCCCATGCCACTTGTTCATGTTCTCTCCCTGGTCCCGCAGGTAAGACCACAAAGCACCTCGTGGTGTCTGCCCTCTATATGCCCTCTCTTGAACAGAGGGACATCTACTAATGGCTGAAGTACGGACTCGGGCAGGTGGAGTGCGGGACATATCTTCTTTGAATTGGTGGAACTCTTTTGACATTTTATCTACAGCCGAGACAACAGCCTGTAGGGAGGAAGACAGACTTTCTTCATATTGCCGAAGTTGAACACCCATTTCCCCCACTGTTTTCCCCTCACCTTCTTTCCAGGAGATGACTGCCAATGAATTAGCATAAGATGATGGTGCACTCTGCAGAAATCTTCGCCACATAGACTGTGTGCACTGGACCTCATCTGGGTCTGTTGGTAACTGCTCATTATGAATCATTTCCCGCACAGCTAACTCCCTCAGGTACTGGATACCTTTGTCCATTGTGGTCCACTTGCCTGGGTGGCATATGATATCTTCTTTGAAGGGGTATCTTTCCCTCACACCAGACAAAAGTCTTCTCCAGAGGCTGAGGACTTCTGTCTTCCTTCCAATCGCCTTGTCAATGCCGCCATCCCGGGACAGAGAGCCCAGCTGCCTGGCTTCCCTGCCCTCCAAGTCCAAGCTGTGGGCCCCATTCTCCCAGCATCGGAGCAGCCAGGCAACAAGGTGCTCGCTTGGGTGGCGACTGTAATCTTTTCGCACTTCTCGCAGTTCGCTCAGGGACAAGGATCGGGTGATTATCTCTGCCTCTGGCTCTGACTCTTCCTCCCGTTCCCGTGATGATACTGGTTCATCTTCATCCCTCACAAGGCGAACTGATTTTTTTTATGTGTTTCCTTTTCTGGACAGGAGCAACTGACACTGCCACAGGTTGATCCTCTGATTCAGAATCAGTGTCTGCTGTTGGAGTTAGGGCAGCAACAGCATCAGTTGCCTCAGTTTGAATAGCCACAGTGGTTGCTGGGGTGGCATTCCTAATCTGTACAAGTAAAAAACTCTTCCAATACCGGTTCATATTCTTCTGTATATCAATCCCTCCATAGCTGCCCAACCTCATAACAGTCTGGAAAACACATTTCACAACTCTACCCAAGAAAAACACCCTGCCTGGGGAACAGAGCAATAAAACCACAATGGCTGGGACATCCCAAGTGCGTTCGGAATTGTCAAAAGCTATTGCAGTTAACTTGAATGAGTAAGGGAGGATGGAAAAAATGGAAAAATTACGTCCCTCCATTTTTCCCATGAACTGAGTGTCACTAGTGTCACTACCTTCTGAAAATAAATGTCCAAGTTGCAGAAATGCCAACCCAGTCATGTACAAGTATTGGCCTAGCTCCATACCCAGTGACACAACCATGCCATAAGCCAGTAACAGCCAGTACATCAGAACGAGGGCTTTTGTCCCTTTTCCAAAGGACATAAACACTATCAGAGAGAATACATAGTGCATATGACAAATTACGGGCCAACAGCAGTTAAGCAAATCCATCAACATTGTGACAATTGTTTCAGCCTACTGTGTCTTATTTCAACCCCGCGGGCCCCACGTTGGGCGCCAAATGTGTCGTGGTTTTGCCCAGCCGGGAACAAAGAGCCACGAGGGTGCTCGCTCACTCCTCCCCTCCCGGTGGAGCGGGAAGGGGAACCAGAGAAAAAGGGGAAAAACCCGCGTAGGTTGAAATAAGAGCGGTTTAATAGAACAACAATAAGAATGAACAGGTTCAGGGGGAAAAAGGAACAGTTTTAACAGTACATGAGGGGAATATACAAAAGGAATGGCGCGTGCCGCGGCTGCTCACCACCCGGGACCCGACGCGACTCCCCCTCCGACCGGTAGCCCCGCCTGTGCTCCCGAAGCCCCGCCCCCGACTAGCTCCCTGCTTCTAGGTACTGGGCATGATGTCAGTATGGTATCGAATACCTGTTGGCCAGCCCAGGTCAGCTGCCCATGCTGTGCCCCTTCCTACTTCCTCCTCAAAGTTAACTCTATCCTAGCCAAAACCAGGACACATACGCAGTGGTATAAGTTAACATACACATGTATTTTTTCAATGGGAGCTAAGCAGAAATAGAGTGTGCTATTGAAGATAAGTCGCACACGAAAGCAGCTGGAAATGTGACACCGTGGTGGCTGATAGACTGCATAGAGACCTACTTACTACTGTAGATGGGGTCTGCCTTCCTGCTTTCTTGTAGCTCCCATACTCAGTGGTATAACTTAACTTAGAAATGTTTTTTTTCAATGGGAGCTGTGGAGAAAAATTATAGTATTGAAGATAGCTCCCACAGGAAAGCAGCTACAAATGTGACATCGTGCTGGCTGATAGACTGCATGGAGACCTACTTACTACTGTAGCTGGGGTCTGCCTTCCTGCTTTCTTGTAGCTCCCATACTCAGTGGTATAACTTAACATACACATGTATTTTTTCAATGGGAGCTGAGGAGAAAAAGTGTGGTATTGGAGATAGCTCCCACAGGAAAATAGCAGCAAATGTGACACTGTGGTTGTTGATACACTGCATGGGGACTTACTTACTACTGTAGCTGGGGTCTGCCTTCCTGCTTTCTTGTAGCTCCCATATGCAGTGGTATAACTTAACGGACAACATGTATTTTTTCTATGGGAGCTGAGGAGAAACAGTGTGGTATTGAAGATAGCTCCAACAGGAAAGCAGCTGCAAATGTGACACCGTGCTGCCTGATAGACTGCACGGGTACCTACTTACTGCAGTAGCTGGAATCTCTCTTCCTGCTTTCTTGTAGCTCCCATACTCAGTGGTATACCTTAAGTGACTAATGCTCCCATACTCAGTCCCATACAAAGTAGCTCCCATACTCAGTGCTATAACTTAACACAGAAAATGTATTTTTTTCAATGGGAGATGAGGAGAAAAAGTGTGGTATTGAAGATAGCTCCCACAGCTAAGCAGCTGCAAATGTGACACTATGCTGGCTGCTAGACTGCATGGGGACCTACTTACTACTGTAGATGGGCTCTGCCTTCCTGCTGTCTTGGAGCTCCCATACGCATTGGTACAACTTGAAGGACTACATGTATTTTTTCATTGGGAGATGACTAAAAAAGAGTGTAGTATTGAAGAAAGCTCCCACACAAAAGCAGCTGCAAATGTGATACCATGCTGGCTATCAGCATGGGGACCTACTTACTACTGTAGATGGGCTCTGCCTTCCTGCTTTCTTGGAGCTCCCATGCACATTGGTATAACTTAACGGACAACATGTATTTTTTCTATGGGAGCTGAGGAGAAACAGTGTGGTATTGAAGATAGCTCCCACAGGAAAGCAGCTGCAAATGTGACACCGTGCTACCTGATAGACTGCATGGGGACCTATTTACTACTGTACCTGGTGTCTGCCTTCCTGCTTTCTTATAGCTCCCATATTCATTGGTACAACTTAAAAGACAACATGCATTTTTTCAAAACGAGATGAGTAGAAAAAGTGTGGTATTTATGAAAGCTCTCACAGGAAAGCAGCTGCAAATGTGACACTGAGCTTGCTGATACACTGCATGGGGACTACTTATTGGTGTAGCTGTGGTCTGCCTTCCTGCTTTCTTATAGCTCCTATACGTATTGGTATAACTTAACATACACGTGTATTTTATCAATGGGGGCTGTGGAGAAAAAGTCTGGTATTGAAGATAGCTCCCACAGGAAAGCAGCTGCAAATGTGACACTGTGCTGGTTGATACACTGCATGGGGACTTACTTATTACTGTAGCTGGTTTCTGCCTTCCTGCTTTCTTGTAGCTCCCATACTTATTGGTACAACTTAACGGACAACATGTATTTTTTCATTGGATGCTGAGGAGAAACAGTGTGGTATTGAAGATAGATCCCACACGAAAACAGCTTTAACTGTGACACCGTGCTGGATGACAAACTACATGGGGATTTACTTTCCTACTGTAGCTGGAGTCTGCCTTCCTGCTTTCTTGAATCTCCCATACTCAGTGGTATAACTTAACCTAGAAATGTATTTTTTCAATGGGAGATGTGGAGAAAAAGTGTAGTATTGAAGATAGCTCCCACAGGAAAGCAGCTGCAAATGTCACACCGTGCTGGCTGACAGTCTACATGGGAATTTACTTTCCTACTGTAGCTGGTGTCTGCCTTCCTGCTTTCAGGTAGCTCCCATACGCAGTGGTATAAGTTAACATACACATGTATTTTTTCAATGGGAGCTAAGCAGAAAAAGACTGTGGTATTGAAGATAGGTCGCACACGAAAGCAGCTGGAAATGTGACACCGTGCTGGCTGACAGACTGCATGGGCACCTACTTACTACTGTAGATGGGGTCTGCCTTCCTGCTTTCTTGTAGCTCCCCTACGCATTGGTACAACTTGACGGACTACATGTATATTTTCATTGGGAGATGATTAGAAAAAGAGTGTAGTATTGAAGAAAGCTACCACACAAAAGCAGCTGCAAATGTGACACCATGCTGGCTATCAGCATGGGGACCTACTTACTACTGTAGATGGGCTCTGCCTTCCTGATTTCTTGTAGCTCCCATACGCCTACGTACAACTTAACGGACTACATGTATTTTTTCATTGGGAGATGACTAAAAAAGAGTGTAGTATTGAAGAAAGCTCCCACACAAAAGCAGCTGCAAATGTGACACCATGCTGGCTATCAGCATGGGGACCTACTTACTACTGTAGCTGGGGTCTGCCTTCCTGCTTTATGTAGCTCCCATACTCAGTGGTATAACTTAACATAGAAATGTTTTTTTTCAATGGGAGCTGTGGAGAAAAATTTTGGTATTGAAGATAGCTCCTGCAGGATAGCAGCTGCAAATGTGACACTGTGCTGATTGATACACTTCATGGGGACTTACTTACTACTGTAGTTGTGGTCTGCCTTCCTGCTTTCTTGTAGCTCCCATACTTATTGGTACAACTTAACGGACAACATGTATTTTTTCTATGGGAGCTGAGGAGAAACAGTGTGGTATTGAAGATACATCCCACAAGAAAACAGCTTTTACTCTGACACCGTGCTGGCTTCATGGGGATTTACTTTCCTACTGTAGCTGGAGTCTGCCATCCTGCTTTCTTGAATCTCCTATACTCAGTGGCATAACTTAACATAGACATGTATTTTTTCAATGGGAGCTGCGGAGAAAATGTCTGGTATTGAAGATAGCTCCCACAGGAAAGCAGCTACAAATGTGACATCGTGCTGGCTGATAGACTGCATGGAGACCTACTTACTACTGTAGCTGGGGTCTGCCTTCCTGCTTTCTTGTAGCTCCCATACTCAGTGGTATAACTTAACATACACATGTATTTTTTCAATGGGAGCTGAGGAGAAAAAGTGTGGTATTGAAGATAGCTCCCACAGGAAAATAGCAGCAAATGTGACACTGTGGTTGTTGATACACTGCATGGGGACTTACTTACTACTGTAGCTGGGGTCTGTCTTCCTGCTTTCTTGTAGCTCCCATACGAGTGGTATAACTTAACGGACAACATGTATTTTTTCTATGAGAGCTGAGGAGAAACAGTGTGGTATTGAAGATAGCTCCCACAGCTAAGCAGCTGCAAATGTGACACCGTGCTGCCTGATAGACTGCACGGGTACCTACTTACTGCAGTAGCTGGAATCTCTCTTCCTGCTTTCTTGTAGCTCCCATACGCATTGGTACAACTTGAAGGACTACATGTATTTTTTCATTGGGAGATGACTAAAAAAGAGTGTAGTATTGAAGAAAGCTCCCACACAAAAGCAGCTGCAAATGTGATACCATGCTGGCTATCAGCATGGGGACCTACTTACTACTATAGATGGGCTCTGCCTTCCTGCTTTCTTGGAGCTCCCATATGCAGTGGTATAACTTAACGGACAACATGTATTTTTTCTATGGGAGCTGAGGAGAAACAGTGTGGTATTGAAGATAGCTCCCACAGGAAAGCAGCTGCAAATGTGACACCGTGCTACCTGATAGACTGCATGGGGACCTATTTACTACTGTAGCTGGTGTCTGCCTTCCTGCTTTCTTGTAGCTCCCATATTCATTGGTACAACTTAACGGACAACATGCATTTTTTCAAAACGAGATGAGGAGAAAAAGTGTGGTATTTATGAAAGCTCTCACAGGAAAGCAGCTGCAAATGTGACACTGAGCTTGCTGATACACTGCATGGGGACTACTTATTGGTGTAGCTGTGGTCTGCCTTCCTGCTTTCTTATAGCTCCTATACGTATTGGTATAACTTAACATACACGTGTATTTTATCAATGGGGGCTGTGGAGAAACAGTGTGGTATTGAAGAGAAGTCCCACACGAAAACAGCTTTAACTGTGACACCGTGCTGGCTGACAGACTACATGGGAATTTACTTTCCTACTGTAGCTGGTGTCTGCCTTCCTGCTTTCTTGTAGCTCCCATACTTATTGGTACAACTTAACGGACAACATGCATTTTTTCAATAAGAAATGAGAAAAAATGTGATATGGAAGATAGGTCCCACAGGAAAGCAGCTGCAAATGTGACACTGTGCTGGCTGATACACTGCATGGGGACTTACTTATTACTGTAGCTGGGGTCTGCCTTCCTGCTTTCTTGTAGCTCCCATACGCAGTGGTATAACTGAACCGATAACATGTATTTTTTCAATGGGAGCTGAGGAGAAAATGTCTGGTATTGAAGATAGCTCCCACAGGAAAGCAGCTACAAATGTGACATCGTGCTGGCTGATAGACTGCATGGAGACCTACTTACTACTGTAGCTGGGGTCTGCCTTCCTGCTTTCTTGTAGCTCCCATACTCAGTGGTATAACTTAACATACACATGTATTTTTTCAATGGGAGCTGAGGAGAAAAAGTGTGGTATTGAAGATAGCTCCCACAGGAAAATAGCAGCAAATGTGACACTGTGGTTGTTGATACACTGCATGGGGACTTACTTACTACTGTAGCTGGGGTCTGTCTTCCTGCTTTCTTGTAGCTCCCATACGAGTGGTATAACTTAACGGACAACATGTATTTTTTCTATGAGAGCTGAGGAGAAACAGTGTGGTATTGAAGATAGCTCCCACAGCTAAGCAGCTGCAAATGTGACACCGTGCTGCCTGATAGACTGCACGGGTACCTACTTACTGCAGTAGCTGGAATCTCTCTTCCTGCTTTCTTGTAGCTCCCATACGCATTGGTACAACTTGAAGGACTACATGTATTTTTTCATTGGGAGATGACTAAAAAAGAGTGTAGTATTGAAGAAAGCTCCCACACAAAAGCAGCTGCAAATGTGATACCATGCTGGCTATCAGCATGGGGACCTACTTACTACTATAGATGGGCTCTGCCTTCCTGCTTTCTTGGAGCTCCCATATGCAGTGGTATAACTTAACGGACAACATGTATTTTTTCTATGGGAGCTGAGGAGAAACAGTGTGGTATTGAAGATAGCTCCCACAGGAAAGCAGCTGCAAATGTGACACCGTGCTACCTGATAGACTGCATGGGGACCTATTTACTACTGTAGCTGGTGTCTGCCTTCCTGCTTTCTTGTAGCTCCCATATTCATTGGTACAACTTAACGGACAACATGCATTTTTTCAAAACGAGATGAGGAGAAAAAGTGTGGTATTTATGAAAGCTCTCACAGGAAAGCAGCTGCAAATGTGACACTGAGCTTGCTGATACACTGCATGGGGACTACTTATTGGTGTAGCTGTGGTCTGCCTTCCTGCTTTCTTATAGCTCCTATACGTATTGGTATAACTTAACATACACGTGTATTTTATCAATGGGGGCTGTGGAGAAACAGTGTGGTATTGAAGAGAAGTCCCACACGAAAACAGCTTTAACTGTGACACCGTGCTGGCTGACAGACTACATGGGAATTTACTTTCCTACTGTAGCTGGTGTCTGCCTTCCTGCTTTCTTGTAGCTCCCATACTTATTGGTACAACTTAACGGACAACATGCATTTTTTCAATAAGAAATGAGAAAAAATGTGATATGGAAGATAGGTCCCACAGGAAAGCAGCTGCAAATGTGACACTGTGCTGGCTGATACACTGCATGGGGACTTACTTATTACTGTAGCTGGGGTCTGCCTTCCTGCTTTCTTGTAGCTCCCATACGCAGTGGTATAACTGAACCGATAACATGTATTTTTTCAATGGGAGCTGAGGAGAAAATGTCTGGTATTGAAGATAGCTCCCACAGGAAAGCAGCTACAAATGTGACATCGTGCTGGCTGATAGACTGCATGGAGACCTACTTACTACTGTAGCTGGGGTCTGCCTTCCTGCTTTCTTGTAGCTCCCATACTCAGTGGTATAACTTAACATACACATGTATTTTTTCAATGGGAGCTGAGGAGAAAAAGTGTGGTATTGAAGATAGCTCCCACAGGAAAATAGCAGCAAATGTGACACTGTGGTTGTTGATACACTGCATGGGGACTTACTTACTACTGTAGCTGGGGTCTGTCTTCCTGCTTTCTTGTAGCTCCCATACGAGTGGTATAACTTAACGGACAACATGTATTTTTTCTATGAGAGCTGAGGAGAAACAGTGTGGTATTGAAGATAGCTCCCACAGCTAAGCAGCTGCAAATGTGACACCGTGCTGCCTGATAGACTGCACGGGTACCTACTTACTGCAGTAGCTGGAATCTCTCTTCCTGCTTTCTTGTAGCTCCCATACGCATTGGTACAACTTGAAGGACTACATGTATTTTTTCATTGGGAGATGACTAAAAAAGAGTGTAGTATTGAAGAAAGCTCCCACACAAAAGCAGCTGCAAATGTGATACCATGCTGGCTATCAGCATGGGGACCTACTTACTACTATAGATGGGCTCTGCCTTCCTGCTTTCTTGGAGCTCCCATATGCAGTGGTATAACTTAACGGACAACATGTATTTTTTCTATGGGAGCTGAGGAGAAACAGTGTGGTATTGAAGATAGCTCCCACAGGAAAGCAGCTGCAAATGTGACACCGTGCTACCTGATAGACTGCATGGGGACCTATTTACTACTGTAGCTGGTGTCTGCCTTCCTGCTTTCTTGTAGCTCCCATATTCATTGGTACAACTTAACGGACAACATGCATTTTTTCAAAACGAGATGAGGAGAAAAAGTGTGGTATTTATGAAAGCTCTCACAGGAAAGCAGCTGCAAATGTGACACTGAGCTTGCTGATACACTGCATGGGGACTACTTATTGGTGTAGCTGTGGTCTGCCTTCCTGCTTTCTTATAGCTCCTATACGTATTGGTATAACTTAACATACACGTGTATTTTATCAATGGGGGCTGTGGAGAAACAGTGTGGTATTGAAGAGAAGTCCCACACGAAAACAGCTTTAACTGTGACACCGTGCTGGCTGACAGACTACATGGGAATTTACTTTCCTACTGTAGCTGGTGTCTGCCTTCCTGCTTTCTTGTAGCTCCCATACTTATTGGTACAACTTAACGGACAACATGCATTTTTTCAATAAGAAATGAGAAAAAATGTGATATGGAAGATAGGTCCCACAGGAAAGCAGCTGCAAATGTGACACTGTGCTGGCTGATACACTGCATGGGGACTTACTTATTACTGTAGCTGGGGTCTGCCTTCCTGCTTTCTTGTAGCTCCCATACGCAGTGGTATAACTGAACCGATAACATGTATTTTTTCAATGGGAGCTGAGGAGAAACAGTGTGGTACTGAAGATAACTCCCACACGAAAACAGCTTTAACTGTGACACCGTGCTGGCTGACAGACTACATGGGGATTTACTTTCCTACTGTAGCTGGAGTCTGCCTTCCTGCTTTCTTGAATCTCCCATACTCAGTGGTATAACTTAACAGACAAAATGTATTTTTTCAATGGGAGCTGAGGAGAAAAAGTGTGGTATTGAAGATAGCTCCCACAGAAACGCACCTGCAAATGTTGTACTTTGCTGGCTGATAGACTGCATGGGGACCTAATTATTATTGTAGCTGGTGACTGCCTTACTGCTTTCTTGTAGCTCACACACGCATTGTTATAACTTAACCGACAACATGTAGTTTTTCAATGAGAGATAATTAGAAAACGTGTGGTATTGAAGATAGCTTCCACACGAATGCACCTGCAAATGTGACACCGTGCTGGCTGATAGACTGCATGGGTCCCTGCTTACTACAGTAGCTGGGGTCTGCCTTCCTGCTTTCCTATAGCTCCAATACGCAGTGGTATAACTGAACCGACAACATGTATTTTTTCAATGGGAGATAAGGAGAAACAGTGTAGTATTGAAGATAGCTCACACACGAAAGCAGCTGCAAATGTGACACCGTGCTGGCTGATAGACTGCATGGGGACCTACTTACTACTGTAGCTGGGGTCTGCATTCCTGCTTTCTTGTAGCTCCCATACTCAGTGTTATAACTTAACCGAGAACATGTATTATTTCACTGTGAGATGAGGAGAAAAAGAATATGGTATTGAAGATACCTCCCACACAAAAGCAGCTGCAAATGTGACACCGTGCTGGATGATAGACTGCTTATGGACCTACTTACTACTGTAGCTGTTGTCTGTCTTCCTGTTTTCTTGTAGGTCCCATACACAGTGGTATAACTGAACCGACAACATGTATTTTTTCAATGGGAGATGAGGAGGAAAAGTGTGTGGTATTCAAGATAGCTCCCACATGAAAGCAGCTGCAAATGTGACACCATGCTGGCTGATAGACTGCATGGGGACCTACTTAATACTGGAGCTGGGGTCTGCCTTCCTGCTTTCTTGTAGCTCCCATACGCAGTGGTATAACTGAACCGACAACATGTATTTTTTTCAATGGGAGATGAGTAGAAAAAGAGTGTGGTATTGAAGATAGCTCCCACACGAAAGCAGCTGCAAATGTGACACCGTGCTGGCTGATAAACTGCATGTGGACCTACTTACTACTGTAGCTGGGGTCTGCCTTCCTGCTTTCTTCTAGCTCCCAAACACAGTGGTATACTTGAGCCAACAACATGTATTTTTTCAATGGGAGCTGAGGAGAAAAAGTGTGGTATTGAAGATACCTCCCACACGAAAGCAGCTGCAAATGTGACACCGTGCTGGCTGATAGACTGCATGGGGACCTACTTACTACTGTAGCTGGGGTCTGCCTTCCTGCTGTCATAAATTGAGACCACAGCGGATTATAATCTAATTATAATTTTATTAATTATAGCAAGTAGAATATGAGCAAAGACAGCGCTGGACGGCAGGGGAGTCTGCGCTCCGCCAACTGCCATACTGATCAGTTTAAACAGTCCCTTTTTATACATTTTACATCCGTGGCCGTAAAGTAGGAGAACTGCTGTGCGCATGCTTCAGTTATTGTGAGGGGTCTTTTTTTCTGTCTTTTGGTGGTTGCTGAGTAAGAAGTTTTCCTTCTTTGTTCTATAATTGATTCCTCACTTAGATAGAGTTGTTTATATTATCTTCGCCAGTCCCTTAGAACATCTTGTAGTCATCCTTGAGCAGTATCTCTCCTGTTTACACAAATGGTGTCCTGTATGTGAAGGCAATTGCGGTTATCTTATCTCACATGAGTGATGTCCTGCAGCTGTTCGCATAAGCACTTTCCTTTCTTTTGTCGCTTAACCTTTACATTGAGCTTAACATAAATTTTAATAAACAATACCGTAATTCATAGTTTCTTACAATCCCCCCTTTTTCTTTTATCCTATTATTGTTTATTAGATGCTATTTTCATTTTCGACACTGCAGGCAAACTTTTTCCACAATCCCGACATGTGTCATAAGACTCACAAGATAATACCTTACGATTACAATCATAGTTTTCACATGGCATATCACATTCACAACAGTCTTCGTCATCTTCATCTTCATTAGTAGGTATACTTTTATAATCTGTCTCAGACCTCGTAGTTAGGATAAGTAGTTTAGCTATGTCAAACCGCTCCTTAATAAAATGTAAAATATAGCGTAATATGCATGGTCCAAATATAAGCCCCAGAATCAACATAATAAGCGGTCCTGCTAAAGCAGACAACAAAGTGGTTAGCCAGGGTGAAACGTTAAACCAATTTTCATACCATGATCTGCCCACCTCACGATCCTTTTTACGTTGATCTAACCTTTTCCGAAGTTCAGACATGGTGTTATTCCGATGTCTGAACAAACCCATTTAGTTCCTGGTGTCGGGATAGCCCATTTGTCATATCTGTGTTGTGGTTTCTTACATCCAGGAGGTCCCCAAGTGATGTCTATATATCTGTCTCCTGTTGTTTTCCAATCTGAAGCTATTGTCTCACAACCCCAATAACCACAATAATAATGTCCCGGGTAACTACAATAACTTTTTCCAGGGTTTGAGGCTGGACATATGTACCATGCCTTGCATTGCACTTGGCTGTAACCCAAATTTAAACAGTTTGTTGGATGACATCCCATTGCTTCAAAAGGTATTAGCGAAAATAAAGATACAGTAAAATTCCAATTTCCTTCCGAACTGCTTCGATTTTGTATAAGCTTACTTTCCTGTAAGTTATATAATTTCCAGAGCATTGGCTTATGGGGGTTCCCATTTGCTTGAGTTAGTATCAATAGCAAAACCACCAGTATACCAGGAAAAACGGTATTTGTCAATTTTACCAATTTAAGTATAATTTTACCAGTCCTAGGGAAGTTCGACCATGGTTGCTTTTGCGTCCCATTGTTTTGGTTCTTTTCTCCACAGTTTGTTCCTCCTCTGCCTCGCCCGTCGACTCGGTTGCTTCGAGCCACGGGGTGTACCATCTTCTCGGCAGCAAGGGAATTCTTCAGGAGACAGCTGTTTCAGGGCCTTTTACCTATTTACACAGGCTTTAATGGGACAAAGCAAGACACAGTTAGCACTTTCTTTCTGCTCTTTATAGCCAAGATTTCAGCTACAAAGGGGACTGGCTCGTTGGGATGGTTTTCCAACACTGTGTGCAAACTCCTATTGGAGGGTATCCACATTCACCATTTATCCTGGCATACCTTGCACCTAAAACAGGCAAATGGATACCAATTGCAATTTAAATCATTACACCTAATTCTTATATCTAGAGTGTATATATATTATTTACATTAGTATATTTTCTATATTCAATATGGTGTGGTTGTATGAGTTTAGCAATTTCCTTCAGCACACTTTGTATGTTTCCATATATAATAGATAAACAAAGAAAGAATTATTGCGAATATAAACAACAATACACACTTTATAGCAAAAGGTAACGCAGCAAAATAATCAAATAAAGTCTCTATCATTACGTTATCTTTTCAGGGTTATCTTGGTGTCACCTGGAGTACTGATTACTTTCCAGTGGGGTCTCGTTACTGGGCCTTTAATGCGACTGGCATGAGTCCATCCACGCTCAGCAGTCCGGACAGCTGTTTCTGTTGTGAGCAAAACAAGATAAGGTCCCTCCCAGCTGGGTCTTAGAGTTTCTTCCTTCCACACTTTAATCAATATCCAATCTCCAGGTCTGACATTATGAATTTTTAAGTCCAACGGGGGTCGTTGCACAATCAGTCCCTGCTCCCAAAGCTTGTTACGGTGTTCTGCTAATTGCGAAACATAGTCATTAATCACACAATCTCGAATTAAAACATTAATGTGTTAAATGATCCACCATTACTAATAAATATTTGTAACGTCCAACCCTAGGTAGTTCAGTAAAATCCACTTGTATGTGTGAGAAGGGTCTGTATGCTGGGGAACGTCCTCCAAGGGGTTTTTGTCTCATGTTATTTCGATTAACCTTTTGACAGGTCTCGCAGGCTGCTGCCTGATAGTCAAAATCGTATTATAATTGCCTGCCACTCGTTTTGCTTCTCTAGCGGCGGCATTATTTCCCCTGACTTGATAACTTGTACCTCGCTGGTGTCCCTTTATATGTACAACTGCTATTTTATTTGGCATTTTTAATGCCCCCAGAACTCGTCAAATCAATTCCGGGTGTATCCCTGCGAGTTAACAAATCCTCTTTCCTCCCATATTTTTCCAAAAGTGTGTACTACTCCAAATGCATAGCGTGAGTCTGTATATATAGTTCCATCTTTTTCCTCCAGTGACACTAACGCTTTCCACAATGCATATAGCTCACAGGCTTGAGCCGACCAGCTGGCACTCAGGGGGCCTGATTCTATTATCTTAAACTCTCCTTTTTCCAACTTAACGATGGCATATCCGGACAATCGTTTACCTTCCACTATTCGTGATGACCCATCTATAAATAATACTTCTCCATATTGTAGTTCTTCTTCTTCTAAGTCTGGCCTAATGCGTGTCTGCTATTCAATTGTTTGAAAACAATTGTATAACAGTTCATTATCTTCTCCTGGGTACAAAAATTCAGCGGGATTAACTGCCCCAATAGTTTTTAAAGATAGTTTAGGGGATTCTATAAGTATCCCCTCATACTTTAATAATCGGCTATCTGTAAGCCATTTTTCTGCTTTTTGTTGCAACACTCCTCTGATGTTATGTGGAGCATATAAGACAACTTCTCCATTAAAGGTAATGCGATTTGTTTCTTCAAGTAATAAGGCAGCAGCAACAATGATTTGTAAGCAGCTCGGCCAACCCCTGCTCACAGGGTCTAACAGCTTTGATAGGTATGTCACCGGTTTCTTTTGTCCGGCCCATTCCTGAGTTAATACTCCGAATGCCGTTCCTTCATGTATGTTAACAAATAAATGGAACGGCCACTTTAAATCTGGTAAGCTTAAAACCGGTGCTTGACTTAGCTCTCTTTTGAGGCTGGCAAACTGCTCTTGATCCCGAGAGGTCCACTTGGGTGTTTTGTCTTTGGACAGTTGTTCATATAAAAATTTAACTTTAAAGCTATAATTCTCTATCCATTGCCTACAATATCCAAATAGTCCTAATGCCTGCCAAATTTGCCTCTTAGTGACAGGCATAGGTAATTCCAGAATTCCTTTAATGCGCTCTGGATCCAATATCTTTTTTCCATTAAACAGATAATGTCCCAAATATTTCTCTTTTTCCTCTTAAATCATGTACGAGCCGATATTTCCCATTTGGTTTTTTTACAGGCAGAATGGGGGTGTTAAAGGGTGACATACAAGGCTCTAAGATTCCTTGTGCTAATAATTGATCAATTTCTGGTTTTAATCCTCTCCGTCCTTCTAGGGATATGGGATATTGCTTTACCCTCACAGGTATGTGGGGTTCAGAAATTTGGACTTTAATCGGTGGGATTTCCAGTCTACTAATTGTGTCCGGAGAGTACCAGACATCGGGGTTAATTTGTTTTTGATCATCCACGATCAAAGGATAAGCAGACACTGTTAGCTCTTGATTTTTTACTTTAATTTCTAATTGCAATTCAACAATTAAATCTCGTCCTAGCAGATTAAATTCTGCTTCAGGGACGAGCGAGAGTTCACCCATTCCAAATTTATTTGCTGTTTCGAAGACCACATTTTTTATTTACTTTAAAGGGCTCTCCTTTTGCCCCAATCACTTGTACTTTTTTTCAGGGGATACTTTACATCCCTCAGGTATTTGCCTAATAGTCGATTTCTCAGCCCCAGTGTCTACTAAAAAGGTGAACTCTTGTTTATGGGGACCTAATTTTATTTTTATCAAGGGCTCATGATGACTCCGGTCCCCTAAAATATAGAGCCCCTGACTCTCTTATTCTGTCTTTAACATTTCCTCATCCCTGATCCTTTCTCTGCAATCCTTCTTTATATGTCCATTTTTTTCCACAGTAAAAACAACACCTCTGTTCCTTCTTTACTACTACATTCCCTTGTTTCGTTCCAGCAGCAAGTTTGTCTTTTACGATCCTCTCTGACCGCTGCTACCATCATTTTCACTTGCCGCTTGCTGCTCTCCTCCTCTCGCCTTACATCGACTTTCTGGGCTTCCCTCAATAATTCATCCAACCCTCTCACTTGCCAGTCTTCTAACTTTTCAATCTTCTTTCTGATATCCCCCCATGATTTTGCTACAAACTGAGTTTTGAGGAGTGCTTGCCCTACAGGGTCGTCTGGATTTACCCCAGAATACAGCTGAAGGGCTTTCCTCAGTTGTTCCAGCCACTCAGTAGGGCTCTGATCTTTCTTTTTCTTTTGTTTGGTTTTTATTTTATTCAATAGGTAAAGTCTAGTTCCCGGTCTTTTTAGCCATACTTCCGCATATTGACTTTCTTCTGGGTTAAGAGGTTTTTTATTATTAACCCAGAGATTTAATTGTTGTCTTATCCAATCTTCTTCTGGCCCGCAGACTAGCCAAAAGACATTTTCAGATTCTATCATTTTTTGAAATCTTCTTCCCTCCCCATATCTTAGTACAGTCTTCTATCATTTCTTGCTTATCTTTCCCTAGTGTTTCAGGGAAATATCTCCAATTGTCTAAGATATATGCCAGAGGGGTATCCTTAGGTACAGTAGGTACCCTTCCCATGGGAGTCGAAGGCTTGCTGCCCTTCGTCCCATCTTCTGGATTATCCACAAACACACACTCACTTGCTCCCCTTGTTCCTGGCCCAGTCCCTCGCGGGAGATGGGAAACGCAGTACTTAAGGGTCCACACTCGCTTGGTTCAGTATATCGAACCTCTCATTTGTTATAATATAGGAAACCCAATCCCATCCGAACGGCTAACCCGTGAAAAAATTCACAATATACTTATGAGTCCTGCGTCTTCGTCCGGACTCCCGTGCACAGAATTTTATGGGATTTTACTGGTTTCTCCTTTGCTCATTATTCTAGAATTTAGGTTCGTCGGTAAGGTTGAGGTAATATGTCAGTCGCGGGGCCGCGGATTGCCGCGGGGCGCCTCCCCGGAGGACTGAAGCTCACCGTTCCTTATCCGAGTCATGGCACGAAGAAATTGTCATAAATTGAGACCACAACGGATCATAATCCAATTATAATTTTATTAATTATAGCAAGTAGAATATGAGCAAAGACAGCGCTGGACGGCAGGGGAGTCTGAGCTCCGCCAACTGCCATACTGATCAGTTTAAACAGTCCCTTTTTATACATTTTACATCCGTGGCCGTAAAGTAGGAGAACTGCTGTGCGCATGCTTCAGTTACTGTGAGGGGTCTTTTTTTCTGTCTTTTGGTGGTTGCTGAGTAAGAAGTTTTCCTTCTTTGTTCTATAATTGATTCCTCACTAGATAGAGTTGTTTATATTATCTTCGCCAGTCCCTTAGAACATCTTGTAGTCATCCTTGAGCAGTATCTCTCCTGTTTACACAAATGGTGTCCTGTATGTGAAGGCAATTGCGGTTATCTTATCTCACATGAGTGATGTCCTGCAGCTGTTCACATAAGCACTTTCCTTTCTTTTGTCGCTTAACCTTTACATTGAGCTTAACATAAATTTTAATAAACAATACCCTAATTCATAGTTTCTTACACTGCTTCCTTGTAGCTCCCATACGCAGTGAAATAACCCACAACATGTATTTTCTCAATGGGAGATGAGGAGAAAAAGTGTGGTATTGAAGATAGCTCCCACACGAAAGCAGCTGCAAATGTGACACCGTGCTGGCTGACAGACTGCATGGGGACCTACTTATAACTGTAGCTGGGGTATGCCTTCCTGCTTTCTTCTAGTTCGCAGACGCAGTGGTATAACTGAACCGAAAACATGTATTTTTAAAATGGGAGATTCGGAGTAACACTGTGGTATTGAAGATAGCTCCCATACGAAAGCAGCTGCAAATGTGACACCGTGCTGGCTGATAGACTGCATGGGGAGCTACTTACTACTGTAGCTGGGGTCTGTCTTCCTGCTTTCTTGTAGCTCCCATACGCAGTGGTATAACTGAACCGACAACATGTATATTTTCTATGGGAGATTAGGAGAAAAAGAGTGTTCTATTGAAGATAGCTCCCACACAAAAGCAGATACAAATGTGACAGCGTGACGGCTGATAGACTGCATGGGGTCATACTTACTACTGTAGCTGGGGTCTGCCTTCCTGCTTTCTTGTAGCTCCCATACGCAGTGGTATAACTTAACCGACAACATGTATTTTTTCAATGGGAGATGAGGAGAAAAAGTGTGGTATTGAAGATAGCTCCCACAGCTAAGCAGCTGCAAATGTGACACCGTGCTGGCTGATAGACTGCATGGGGAGCTTCTTACTACTGTAACTGGGGTCTGCCTTCCTGCTTTCTTCTAGCTCTCATACGCAGTGGTATAACTGAACCGACAACATGTATTATTTCAATGGGAGATGAGGAGAAAAAGACTGTGATATTGAAGATAGCTCCCACACGAAAGCAGCTGCAAATGTGACACCGTGCTGGCTGATAGACTGCATGGGGGCCTACTTACTACTGTAGCTGGGATCTGCCTTCCCGCTTTCTTGTAGTTCCCATACGCAGTGGTAAAACTCAACCGACACATGTATATTGTCAATGGGAGATTAGGAGAAAAAGTGTGCTATTGAAGATAGCTCCCACACGAAACCAGCTGCAAATGTGACACCGACCTGGCTGATAGACTGCATGGGGACCTACTTACTACTGTAGCTGGGGTCTGCCTTCCTGCTTTCTTGTAGGTCCCATACGCAGTGGTATAACTTAACAGACAACATGTATTTTTTCAATGGAAGGTGAGGAGAAAAAGAGTGTGGTATAGACGATAGCTCCCACACGAAAGCAGTTGCAAATGTGACACCGTGCTGGCTGATGGACTGCATGGGGACCTACCTACTTACTACTGTAGCTGGAGTCTGCCTTCCTGCTTTCTTGTAGCTCCCATACTCAGTGGTATAACTGAACCGACAACATGTATATTTTCTATGGGAGATTAGGAGAAAAAGAGTGTTCTATTGAAGATAGCTCCCACACAAAAGCAGATACAAATGTGACACCGTGCTGGCTGACAGACTGCATGGGGACCTACTTATAACTGTAGCTGGGGTATGCCTTCCTGCTTTCTTCTAGTTCGCAGACGCAGTGGTATAACTGAACCGAAAACATGTATTTTTAAAATGGGAGATTCGGAGTAACACTGTGGTATTGAAGATAGCTCCCATACGAAAGCAGCTGCAAATGTGACACCGTGCTGGCTGATAGACTGCATGGGGAGCTACTTACTACTGTAGCTGGGGTCTGTCTTCCTGCTTTCTTGTAGCTCCCATACGCAGTGGTATAACTGAACCGACAACATGTATATTTTCTATGGGAGATTAGGAGAAAAAGAGTGTTCTATTGAAGATAGCTCCCACACAAAAGCAGATACAAATGTGACAGCGTGACGGCTGATAGACTGCATGGGGTCATACTTACTACTGTAGCTGGGGTCTGCCTTCCTGCTTTCTTGTAGCTCCCATACGCAGTGGTATAACTTAACCGACAACATGTATTTTTTCAATGGGAGATGAGGAGAAAAAGTGTGGTATTGAAGATAGCTCCCACACGAAAGCAGCTGCAAATGTGACACCGTGCTGGCTGATAGACTGCATGGGGAGCTTCTTACTACTGTAACTGGGGTCTGCCTTCCTGCTTTCTTCTAGCTCTCATACGCAGTGGTATAACTGAACCGACAACATGTATTATTTCAATGGGAGATGAGGAGAAAAAGACTGTGATATTGAAGATAGCTCCCACACGAAAGCAGCTGCAAATGTGACACCGTGCTGGCTGATAGACTGCATGGGGGCCTACTTACTACTGTAGCTGGGATCTGCCTTCCCGCTTTCTTGTAGTTCCCATACGCAGTGGTAAAACTCAACCGACACATGTATATTGTCAATGGGAGATTAGGAGAAAAAGTGTGCTATTGAAGATAGCTCCCACACAAAACCAGCTGCAAATGTGACACCGACCTGGCTGATAGACTGCATGGGGACCTACTTACTACTGTAGCTGGGGTCTGCCTTCCTGCTTTCTTGTAGGTCCCATACGCAGTGGTATAACTTAACAGACAACATGTATTTTTTCAATGGAAGGTGAGGAGAAAAAGAGTGTGGTATAGACGATAGCTCCCACACGAAAGCAGTTGCAAATGTGACACCGTGCTGGCTGATGGACTGCATGGGGAGCTACCTACTTACTACTGTAGCTGGAGTCTGCCTTCCTGCTTTCTTGTAGCTCCCATACTCAGTGGTATAACTGAACCGACAACATGTATATTTTCTATGGGAGATTAGGAGAAAAAGAGTGTTCTATTGAAGATAGCTCCCACACAAAAGCAGATACAAATGTGACACCGTGATGGCTGACAGACTGCATGGGGTCCTACTTACTACTGTAGCTGGGGTCTGCCTTCCTGCTTTCTTGTAGCTCCCATACGCAGTGGTATAACTTAACCGACAACATGTATTATTTCAATGGGAGATGAAGAGAACAAGAGTGTGGTATTGAAGATAGCTCCCACACGAAAGCAGCTGCAAATGTGACACCGTGCTGGCTGATAGACTGCATGTGGCCCTACTTACCACTGTACCTGGGGTCTGCCTTCCTGCTTTCTTGTGGCTCCCATGCAAAGTGGCATAACTTCTACTGACAATCTCTATTTTTAATGGGAATTGAGCAGTCCAAGTGTGCAGGATTGGAGATAGCTCTCACAGCAAAGCAATTGCAAATGTTACACAGTGCTGGTTGATAGACTACATGGGGACTTACTTACTACTGCAGGTGGGGTCTGCTTTTCTGCTTTCTTTTAGGTACTATACACAGTGGTATAACTTCTACAGACAGTCTGTATTTTTTCATTAGGAGTTGAGGAGTCAGAGTGGGATTGGAGATAGCTCCCACAGGAAAGCAGCTGTAAATGTGACACAGTGTTGGCCGATAGACTACATGTGGCCCTACTTAAGATTGTAACTGGGGTCTACCTTCCTGCTTTCTTGTAGCTCCCATACGCAGTGGTATAACTGAACTGACAACATGTATTTTTTGAAAGGGAGCTGAGCAATCCAAGTGTGTTGGATTGGAGATAGCTCCTACAGGAAGGCAGGTGCAAATTTGAGACAGTGCTGGCTAATAGACTACATGTGGCCCTACTTAAGATTGTAACTGGGGTCTACCTTCCTGCTTTCTTGTAGCTCCCATACGCAGTGGTATAACTGAACTGACAACATGTATTTTTTGAAATGGAGCTGAGCAATCCAAGTGTGTTGGATTGGAGATAGCTCCCACAGGAAAGCAGATGGAAATGTGACACTGTGCTGGCTGATAGACTATAGGTGGCTCTACTTAACATTGTAGCTGGGGTCTGCCTTCCTGCTTTCTTTTAACTCCCATAAGCAGTGGTATAACTTAACTGGCAACATGTTTTTTTTAATGGGAGTTGTGTAGTCCAAGTCAAAAGCAGATTCTTTCACCTATTCAAATCTGCTTCCCATTTCAGTGATAAATTCCAGAATAATCCTAATGTAAAGCTCACAGGTTTAGTCACAAGACCAAAACAACACTTCATATTTAAAAAGCATTATAGCTAAGAAATCTTAAAATCTATTGTACCTCAGATATTATTGAGATTATGTCTCCAAGTCGTGACGTACTCCTGCAATAACTAAACAATGACAAAACTGAGATCACCCCGTGTCATGACAACCACACTTACATCAGCAGTTAGCATGATGTAGCAGCTGATATGGAGGGTCTGACGTCCACAATATGTATTTTTTGAAGAGTTAACCTCAGCTGAGCTCCAGGCTGCCACCCTTGACAGTCAGCCTGTCTGTGGCTGGAGTGCATGAGGTGTGCTCTGATAGACAGGCCACAGCAAAACTGAGACATCCACTTCAAAAGCACATGCCCAGTTCAACTTAAACCAGAGTTATCTATTGGATCTGCTAAAACAGTCTCCTATAGTCCAGTTGCTTCCTGCAAACTCACTGAATTATGCTAGTGTCAGTCATGAGATCATTCCAGCACAGATATTAAACTGATGCTGTCTTTCATTCTAGGGTAAGTTTCAGATCTAGAGAATATCAAAAACGCTGCAGATATTTTTCTGATTAAGACCAAAATTCTGTGACATGCTTTTCAGAACTACTGTTACTTGTTATCTGTTCAATATACACAACAGTTAAAAGACAGATTTAGTTATTTCTTTCAGATATTTAGACTACTGAAAAGGAATATACAATCCAAAAGGGAAATCAGATTGACGTCTTCTTTTTGTATATGACTATATTAGAAAAACATTAAAAGTATATTGGAGAAATGGAATGGAAGAATAAACAAGTTGCTTCAATCTAATGTTTGATTAAAAGCAGTCATTAAAATTTCATTCCTATACAAAATTTACCACAATTAGATGAAAACGAAGACATTGCCATACTGTAATTAGATGTCTATGGTGGGACTATGATTGCAGATTTATCAACAGTGAATTTCTCTTCCAGTGAAGAAAACAAAATGTATTTCAGTGAATGAGAACGAAAGTCATACAATATATTTTGGTATTTCCATTCATGTTTTGAGGTTTTTTTTCACTAGCATGTGATTAGAGTCTGAAACTATTACAGCTAAGCAGAAACTTCCCAAGGAAATTATCTTAACTGGAAAAGTGGTTTACAAAAATGGTTTACAAAGGCGGTATTGATATTGAGAGGAAATAAGATGGTGGCTTTGCCACAGGAAAAACATCTCAGTCTTGTAAAAAATCTGGTGTTAAGAGATAGGCTCATCCTTCCTTATGGCATCTGTCCATCTTGAACTGCTTCTCACAGTCACCCCCAGTACTACCTCCTGACCGCTTGGCTGCTGTCTTATCTTTCATGTTATCTATGCCTAAGTATCATTCTGGCAGCTCTCTGAACTATCATCACAGTTTTGCTATGCAAATCAGACTGACTTCACAAGACATTTTGATCTTCTTTTGTCTAGCGTGGATTTCATGCCAAAGGAAATTTCCTTGCATAAGATTTTATGCAAGGTTATTCTCATCTACGAGGTATTTGTAAAACCAGAGTAGTTAAATGACTCTACACATAGTTGTTGCACAAGGAACCCCACTCTTTTTGTACTGAAAAATTTGGATTTTAAACTGCAGTCTGATATCCTAGGCTACAGGTTAAACACAAAGCTGGTTTTTCCTTTTCTTGTTCCTTATTTTTCTAAGTTCTGACAATAAACTAGAGTGTCACCTTTATCAAATCAATTTATTAGTAGCAAGGAGATAAAAATGCTTAGCAAGCTGTTGCAAAGGTACCTGCGACAGACAAGCAGCACACTGTTGGTTTTTATTACGACTGCAGACTATAACTGTGCTATGAGCAGAATGTGATGAATGCAAGATTGTTGAAACCATGACTGCACAAGTAATACGATGAAGCTGGAGATACGAAGAAACACCACCAAAAAAATCCACAGAAATTAAGGGCTTGGACTGGTAAACCAAAGTTTTATAAACAAGCATTGAATGAGATAAGACTGAGCACGGATATTTAAACTTCAAACAGCCACCAGTATTCCCCTTTCTTTATCCCATACTGTTATGGTGTTATTTCAGAAAACATAGGGCATCTATTTTAAGAAATGAATTTTATTTATGATGTTTTGGAAGCTAAAGAGGAAAAAAACTGTATTGATTTAACTGCAGACAGAAACTCAGAAACAAATCAAGGTGAAGTGACAAAGCTAATAAGAGGGCAAGCCATCACAGTGGAGTACAACAGAGCAATTTATTTGAGTCCTTGAAGCAGCCCAGGGCAACAAGGCTGTGCTGGACAGTCAGCATCATTTGAGGATTTTTCTAGTCAAACTGCTTTCTAGCACTGGTGAGTGAAAGCTTATCTTGTAGTCATATATCTCAAGAGGACTGAATTGGGCTTCTGTCTATGGATTTTGTTAAATCCATTGATAAAACCCGACTCAAATTCTGATATATATAGATATAATAGAAAAATTCTCCCTACTTGTAGGATGTCAGGCCCCTGAAGCATAACATCAGAAAATCACTTCCAGTTCTGCACACGTCCATTTGCCCCTTCGTACAGTTGAGAAAAGGTTACGACTGAATTTCTGATGTCTGAGGATGTCACATGTTTTACTAGCTCCTAAATCTGGGGAAACATATCTAAGGAACGTGTTGCGTTTCTCTGAAGATGGTGTAAATTCTAGCACTCTTAACTTGTGAGCCCTTAAAGATCACTTTTCATCAATTGGTTCCTAAATAGTTCACAGAGGAGAACGATCTTTGCTTTCAGGAAAGAGAAAATTAAGGAGAGTATCAGTAAGAAAAGAACTCAGTTCTCTTGAGTCCCTGTCCAATGTTTTTAACAGTCCTACAGGTTTTTCCCCCAGACCACTGCATTTTATTACAAGTTAATGCTTTAAAAGAGTAGCAAGGTGAGGTCATCTGTTGAAAAATAACTGCAAAGTATTATCCTGTATATGAAACAGCGTTGACTGGGTTCCAACCTATCTGATATCACATACTCATTTTCTGCAGCTGCAAATACTATTATGAAACATTCTCTCGAGTCTTTACTCAACAAAATAACTAATGTCATCTCCAATTCAAATGGATATTATAACCACCAGCTCAGGCACACACTGCTCTGCATTTCTGGATCAGATCATCTCGACTGCTCCTCTGGAGCATTTTATGTCAAATTGCAATATATATGCCTGCTAAAAGGACACCTTAACTAGGTGCAGAGGAATTTACTTTGTGTAAAAACTTCATTCTAAGGTCATATCAACAAACCAGGAATCAGTCAAATCATTTTGCAAGTAATCTGGAAAAAAAACAACACTACCAAAAGACAACAATAATCCTTGATGAAAAAAAACAACCAACAAAATTTGAACTGCAATTTGTGAACAGAAAGAATACACGCACATATACATGTATACACACACACGTACTTGATTCTATTATTCATTACAAGTCATCAGTCTACTCCTGCTATAATTGCTCTATTTATAGAAAACCACATATGAGCTCTGCAGAGTCAGGCTGACTGAAGAAGTTGGCCTCTTTTCTTTTTAATGTGATTATCAAAATTACTAATGTTTCTGCCACAGTCCTTATTGTCATTATTAATCCATAATGCCAGAAGTCTGAGGATTGATTCTTTGATTCAGGTGAAGCTCTCAGTTAAAACACAATGTCTTTTTTTTTTGTACTGTAATTCGATAGATTTTATCTGGAAATCAGTGAGGGAGAATAAACGTGAAACACTGAAGTGATGCCTTCCTTCAGAGACTCACTCTTCAGACAAGCTCTACAGGCAGAGTTTTCATTTATCATAATGAAAAATGGTAGATCATTAACATGTCTCTAAAAACTCAAGGTGCACATTCCACTAACAACGTGATGATTAATGGGCCAGCTACTCACCCTACAATGGCTTCTTCACTGCTCAGCCAGTAAACCAAATGACAAGCCCATTTAACCATTCAGCTGCACATAGGTTCAGCTCTGGATAGTCTCAAGGGTACTGCAGTGATCCCAAAACCTGAGCAGTTACAAAACAAAAAGACCTCAAATCAGAAAATGCTCTCAACTTCTCTGCAAAATACAAGCCAAGGACTGGCACATGTATGAAAGATCTTTCATCCATCCCCATTTTCTTTTGTTTTCCAGCCCATTTCAGGCAGAGTCAAGAATTTTTCCCACTCTGCTTTTCTTGGTTTTTGGAAGCAATGTATCACAGGAGGTATTTTGCAATTCCCTCATAAAATATCATCAAAAGTGTCATGTCCTTTTTCAAGAAGCCTAGTCAGAAATATTGTCCATTAAATTAATACAGGAGGAAACAGTCCAAAGGCTGTTCCTAATCCTCAGATCTGTTCATTCATAATAAAAATCTATGCTGCTTTCAACAGAAGTTTGAAGTAGTAAACTGGAAATACAAAAGTGAGTCTGGAAGCCTTGGGGAGGGCCAGGGGGAATAGGAGACTACAATCATTTTGTTAAATTTCAGACTCATCAGACCGACACATTACTTGAACGCTTGCCTGCAAATCAGGGGATTATTTTAACTGTCAGACACATTAGTCTCTAATGCTCCCATGTGTGCACTGATGTCTCAAATGCTGCAGAGATCCGTGAGGGAAGACTGTTACATTTTGTTCCCAGTTCTGCTAGAAACCTCCTGTGCCACACCACACAGGATGCTTCACCTGTCTCTGCCTCACTCTTCCCACCGGCTAAATCATCCTCCGGCTCCCTGGGGGGTGACCCAGAGAATACAAACTGTTTGCAAAGTTGTCAGAGAAGCACAAATAAATACACCTCTGTGGTGCACAAATGGATCTTTTACATTTCAGAACAGACACCAGAGGTGGGTGGGAAGCTATTTTCTTCTGATGGATGAATGCAAGAGATGAAGGAAAAAATTAAATGTGTATTGAGTTCACGTCTTACATGTCTGAGAGTGATTACATAAATATAAATGTTTTTCTAAGGATGCCAACCCATTTAGAAACATTTTTGAGATTTATAAATAGCACCTCCCAAACACTCGTTGTCAAGATACTAATGCCAAATTTAAGAAAGCTGTTACAGGTAATTTGAAACATCTTGCTTGTCCCATTACCTCCAATTTATAGACCACTTCCATTTCAAAACCTGCATAGCTGAATTATTCTCTATAAAGCATACAAGATGTATTCAAGTTTCAAATGCTACCTCTATCTGGATTAAGTTTGCTCCAACTACTGTAGGTATTTAATTGTATCAGCCTACAGAGCTACAGTTGTAGCATGAGTGGCACAGGGCTCATGGTAATAGCTGGAAAAATTTGGTTCTTTCACTTGATGAACACAACCGTAGAACCAGCATGGCACAACATGGGTCTCATCACCCAGTCCCTTTGGGCAAGGGCTGCAGTGAGACCACAGACTCCTTTGCAGCAGCACTGCAGCAGTTTTGGGAGTTTGTTTCCTTTCTCCCTCAGATTCTGCACTTCATCCTGCAGTGGTGGCAGAAGCTGGGCAACAATTCCAATTCTGCTGTCATCTTCTCTGCCTCTCTCAGCTTTCACACTAGAGCACCCAAGGTAAGCACCAGCAGCTTCAAATGCAGAACACTTCAGCTCTCCTTCTGCAGAGAGGTTAATGCCGAGCAGCTGATTGCTGCTCCCACGAGTGCCTCTCTGGTGTTTTCAGTGATGCCCTGTACAGTCTTTGCATTTATTTCTCAGTAGTTCTCAGTGTTCTGTAACTGTAGCTGCACTTCAGTTTTTATTAGGCCAACACAGCTGTTGCTCCGATTCTTGTCTGCCTGCTTGTCACAAGGGAGAAAAGTTTTTCAAGCCAAAGTCTTTGAAGATTAAAAAGTCTCAGGACAAGAAGAAATGGATCTTTTGCTTCTGTTTTTCCACAGTTTCCAAAGCTTTTTTCTTTTTCTTTTTAAACGAGACACAGAAAGATCTCCATTTTCTTTAATTGACAGAGTAATAAAGAACTCTGATCACTGCATATTTTGCATTCACTGTTCAATTTCTCCTCTCTACTTAGTTCAGAGCAATT
Organism: Colius striatus; assembly: GCF_028858725.1. Taxonomy (NCBI): domain Eukaryota; kingdom Metazoa; phylum Chordata; class Aves; order Coliiformes; family Coliidae; genus Colius; species Colius striatus. The sequence continues at coordinate 5,009,972 of NC_084765.1, read as the reverse complement.
TTTGTCTTTTAACAAGTGAGACTTCATTTATTCAGAGAAAGGGGTCAGAAAAATGTAAAAAATTGTAAAGATCTAACTACTTAATGACCAAGGGGCCAAAAGAAAATATGCAATATGTAAACTTATCCCCCTCAGTGAAAATCTCTTGAAGTTCTTCATCTCTGTGAGACAAAAATGCACCCATTCTAAAGCTAGTGTTTTGTCTTTACAACTGGACATCCTAAAGCAGTTCAGGATTGCTGCGTTCTTCCAACAACTGCTTCCTTTTTAATGCATAGTAACAGGATCTTTCTACTGAAAATTTGTTGCTACTTCCACCTCTTTTTTTCAGAATCCAGATATTGGACTGAAAAATGTTACTTACACTTGATAAACCAGATGCAATTCTTTCCTGTTGGGTACATTCCTGTTACGTTCCAGGGAAGGTCTCATCTGGAAATACAAGGACTCTTCTGCATGAGTTTGTAGCTTTCCATTATTAACAACTCTAGCATCTTTATAACTAGTTTTACTTCATCATACACTTGATATAAGAATGCTGAGTGATGAAATAGTGGGAGTATTTGGGATGGAATAGGGATATAATTTACAAAGAAGGTCTGAATCACTCCAGTGTTTGGTAGCCTTTTCTATAGTGGCTTTTCCAACAGGAGTTAGTTTTCTGATATTTGTTCAGAACTGGAAATTAAACAAAATTCATAAACATAATTAATGCCTGTTCTTATCAAAATGATTACTAATTTTCCCCACAGACCAGGACTTTCTCTTCTCTTCTCTCCTACCATCCTAAACAGTACCAGATGAGAACCGAAGTAAGTTTATTTAAAAAACAAAGACCAAAAAAAAGTTATTCCTTCTCCTGATACTGTTTCCAAAGTAATACAGTTGTATAGATGAACAGTAGTTAGACACTTATGACAAAAACTTGTGCATACCACAAGTCTGAATAGTCCTGTAAATATAAAATCTTCTATTGGATAATTTGCGTTAAAATGATTTACAAAGAAAAGTCCCCAATATTAGTAAAATCATTATTATGTGGTTTTTGTTGCAATATTTTTCCATAAACAGTGTTGACCTTGACTTGTCTCAGTCAAGTGCTCTAATCAATAAAAGGTTCTGTAATTCAGTTTTCAAGAACATCTAAACAGAATCATTTGTGCCTAATATTTTAAATGTCAACAAAATTACAGAAGTATTAATTTATTTCAATAGTACTGAGACAGAAATCATAGAACCATAGGGGTTGGAGTAGTCCCACTACTATACAGGGAGACTAGTCCAGCTACCTTCATTTCTCAATCAGCTGTTTTTCACTAATATTATCAGGTAACATAACACTAATGCCAGTTTATCATAAACTTTTTTATCATCAACCAATCTGCTTCAGTATAAACCAATAAAAGTTGAGTCTGTTTACAAAAACCTTTTCCAAATAACAACTTGACCTATTTGCCGTTGCAGATTTTTCCTAACATATGAATTGATTAATATTTTCACATAACTTACATTCCTAGAGTAATTTTATTAAGTTGTCAGCTTGAAATATGATTACAAGCACATCCATTCTCACTTTCTACTTCCATAATTTGTAAAATTGTACTTTACTAAAATTTAATGGCAATACAGTTACTGTAATGCATTTAATAGGTGAAAAGGTCTGTAGTTTATTTTCTTAGCTTGAGTGGTCTGGTAACCTATTTCAAATAGTGTCCATGAAAGAAAGCACATGTGATAAATATTGTTTCAAATTTAAACACCTTATTTTCTTAAAGAAATCTGCAAGGTAGGGCAGTTTCATCAATTCTATTTTCTTGAGAAAAGCCCTTTTATTATTTGTTTTGCAACGATCCTATGTGAAAGCATCACATTCTTCATTAGAAGAAGACATTTGGAAGCCTACATGGTAAGGCAGATCAATCAGCAGCTTCTCTATTTTTAAAGAAAATGTAAAACTTCAGTTACATTATTACTAACTTAAAATAAAAACAATCACCAATTGATAACCTGGAGAAACTTCTTGGCCTCCACACACAGAGTGGAGCCCAACATCTTTGCTGCCAGAGTAATCCAACAGCTCTCCTCAGTTGCCTCTTAGTCCTGCCTGCTTTTGATTTACCCAGACTCCACAGAGCAGTCTCATATGGAGGGGATGAGTGGTGGGAAGAGAGAGAGAGTATACACTGTAACACACACAAACTACAGAAGTGGATCTGGTTTCTGTAAGATGAATTTTTATCAGTTTCCTCAGGCTCTCAGCCAACTATGTCAGAAGAAGTAATTGCACCGAAAACTTGAGAGGCGTCAGATCAATTTGCCTATACAGTTCTTTTTTATTTTTTCCATTCAGACACAATCATTTGTCATTAAACAGGAAAAAATATCACCTGGAGCTGAAGAAAACATGAAAAAAGTAAAGCAAAATGCCAGTCTTAATCAGTATTTCATTGTTTATCTTCAACCTTAGAATTCATTTAGCAAGGAACTAGGCATATTATCAGATTTCAGAACCTGAAAATGCTTATAAGTGTATTTCTGCAACTTTATAGTCTTTTTTCGTTTGAAAAAAAGAAACCCAAGCTACTTCTGGCAAAAAAAGCTTCCATACCTTATGAAATGATTTCAGAAGAAGGAATAGAAAGTCTGGGCAATTGCATCTTAATGGTTTGCAAACATCAACAACATCAAGTTATGCTGACCAAACCAAACATTAGCATCTAGACATATGATGTATACCAAAGGCATCCAAATTTAGTTTTTATTACAGATATAACATAGTCATTCTTCTCTTTCTTTACCCACTGCAGAAAAGAACCTTAAATAGAAAGTTAAAACCAAATGACATCAATGTTTCATATTAAAAGATGTTTCCTGACAGAAATATCTCCTCTCTCTGAGCATGACAAACATACAGTGACACATTAGAACAAACAGGCTTTGTTAAACAAATCTTTTGTTTTTCCTTCTAGAATAAATTTTGCTGATGACATTACTTTGCTGAGTTAGTAACCTAAATGGGAGAATATTTCCAAGCAAAGCTAAATCAGAACAAAGCATTCTGCTTTTACTTCCACAGTGGAAGTTTCACTGTTCTGATGCTGGAAGGAATAAGGTTTGAAAAGAATCACTTCGCTTCCAAGGCTTGTTTTAATTGGTAAAGAATACCCATTCAGCCTGAATTTCAGAGTTCTTCTGATTCAGAATTAGTGTTTAGCATGGAAATAAGTGTCTTAATGTGTTAATAAATCTGGTCCTCTAAGACACTACTTTTTTCACTGTAATAAATGCTATTGTTCTTACATTAATTAATAAATAGTTAATTGACAAACAATTAATAATAAACAAAACACAGAAGTGGAAAATGTCAAAGTATAATTGAATCAGGGCTATTCTAAAGAATGTCCCTTGAAACACTGTTCTTGAAATAGAACTTTCATTATCTTTATGGATCCTACAGACAAGGATGGCTTAAGCCTTGTAGGTGATGCTGAAGTAAATAGACAGTTATTTCCCAAGACATCTCATATTGTATAAAACTACCAGCTTTGTTAAAAAAAAAAAAAAACAATGTTAGACACAGTTCTATGCAAGTTGATATGAGAAACCAAGAATGTATATCTCAGGTAAGTTGAAGAATTCAAAATCCTTAAAATAAAGAATAGCCAAGTACAAATAAGATGCTAGGACAATGCAAATGGGAGCAAATGGAATCCTTCAATGAGCTCACAGCAGAATATTAAACAAAAATAGCTCTGTTATTGCCATGACATATCACTGCTGAGACATTTCCAGAGTACTGTATCTAATAACAAATTGCTGAATATAAAGAAATGTGACAGCATCTTCCCAGCAATCAACAGATATGGAAAGATATGGTTTATTTCTAAAAAGCATGTGTTAAATTAAATAACATGCCTGGTAGCACAGCAAATCTCACGTACTGCTCCACTCAGTCCTTCTCAGTCATTCTTCTCTACAGGTAGTAGAACACTCTTAAAAGGATTAATAATTTAAAAGACTGAATTATTACAGAGGCTTTTGGTCTTTTTATGGGTAGAGATGGCAGGGGGGGAAAAAAAAAAAGTCCCACACTAGCCAGAGAAGGCACCTAGACAGTATCTCAAGCAGATAAAGAAAATGGACTGCATATAATGCAGGGGGAGCATTAAGAGCTCCAGTTCAAAGGAAACCAGACTAAGTGAGTTCGAGTTGTTAGAAGACAAAAGCTAGATGATTAGTGGCAGTCAGGCTGGGGCTCCAGGCATCCTGAAGCCTCAGTTTCAAAGCTGACTGGAAATGAGGGATACTTAAAAATGTTTCTTCCAGGCACTTGATGTTTTTAGCTTTGGCCTTAGTTACAGCACATCTCAACACCACTCTTTGAGGAAAGTTCAAATGTACTTATGGGATATTCATTCACCCTTGAACTGCAAATTAAGATTGTCAATTGCCAAACCTTTATCTTTTCAAGAAATCACAGGAGCTGGTTTTATTGTCAGTATAATTTGTCTGGAAGGGGTTGCTGCTTCCAAATGAAAGGAGAATTCAAAAGACCAATAGAAGTTGGGAGCTAAAAAATATTAAACCTAGAAGTTACAAATACAGTGAAAGAGATAAAGGGTAGGAAAAAAAGTGGTACTAACAAGATAAATTTAAGACACAAAAAAGAAAAAAACCCAAAAACTGTCTCTCTAGATTCTCTCTGAATGTTTGCAGCCTCGTAAGTATCCAGCAGAGCAGCTGATCAGGAGGGACTTGAATATTTACAGGATGCAGATATAAAAAGGCATATATGTGCAAATCCCAGCAAGCTTCTGATGAGGCCCGCATCACTGAGCAGATAAAGAGAGATAGGATATTAGAGGCAAGTACAAGGGTTCTGAAGGGCTACAATGGGTGGAAAAGGGAGTCAACACAGGGATTCAAAGAAACGCTGAGCATCCTAACGGCATCACCTTGCACCACTGCAGGTGGAGAGCACTGGGGACAGTTGGGTGCTGCCAAGGACAAGGCCCCCGTTAACATATGGAAGTAAAAGAGGATAAAAGTGGTACGGAGAAGTATGAAAGCCAAAGGTGTGTGGTAACAAGGGTAGATGAGAGTAGGGAGGCCAGGGAGAAAACAGGTTCAGTACCAAATGAAAGAACCAAACTTTTCCTGGGTTCTTGCAGGAGTAATGATTTAGTGGTTGAAACACACTCCTTAAAGTCTGGAGCTCTTTATTCTGCTCTTGTCTCTGCTGCTTATTTGCTCCATGACCCCATGTATAGAATGGCTCTGTGTCTCAGGATTTCCACTGCAACAATTAGAACAACAACTCTGTTGTGAGCAAGTGACCCTTCAGGCTGCCCAGAGCCACCCATTCGCGGGGCACCAGTGCTGGAGGGACTTGAAGAACAACTACTGCTGTTGAGATTAAGACTGTTTCCAAATAAACAAATCCAACTTACCTTTGTCCAATCAATCAGACAGTCTCATTAGTTTCAAATTCAAAGAGAAAATTATTTTTAAAGTTCTGATATTAGACTCAACAGCTCTACCCCTCACCCCACAGAATACTGCTGTTCTTACTGCTTTTTACTTTACATGCTAACATCTCCTCCACCAGAGAAAACTGATAGAAAAACAATGTGGAAGCTTCATGGCTGGAACAAGACATAAACTGAAAATTGAGATACCCATAATGAAATTTGATTTTTTTTTTTTTTTAAATGGAGGATTTTACCATCCTTTGCAGTCTCCAAAGAAATGGAGAACGAGTTATTCAGGACAAATAATCGCAGGAAAAATAAATCCCCAGAGTAACCTCTAAATTACCTGAATGAGCCATGAATGTCAGTTTCCTTTCTTAAACAGTGCTTTGTGGAATTATTCCTAATTTTGCAGTAAAGTTTTAACAGAATTATTTCACTTATTTTTCACTTGATAACAGGAAAAAAATCCCTTCACATATTAAAGCAGCAGCAGTACCAGGAAGCTACTCACATGAGAAACTCCATACAAAGATCCTTAAGTCTGTTTTCATATAACAGAAATAAGCTGAGGGAAGACTGTATAATCTCTTAAAATAATCACAGTGTCTAAAACAGGACCTGCTAGTTTCTACAGCCTTCTGGAAGGCAGGAAAACTATTTTTTCTGATGCTGATATGAAATTCAATCTTCTGTCATCACAGAATCCAATTGCTTTGGATGTTTTTGACTATATGAAAAGATTGAAAAAACAGTTCTTTCCCCATATTTGGGCTAGATTGATTAAGAGTTGTTCATATCGATTAGTTATGACAGCTAGTAGCTAGTTATAAACAAAAGCAACAATTCTTTCTTCTCCCCACAGTGCCCTTGTATAGAAAAATTAACGTGGATGCAGGGTAAGGGAGAAGAGGCCACCTTCCTCTTTGTTCTAGGTACTTTCTTAAGTTGGAGGACTTTTCTGTTTAGATTTGCTTCTTGATTCATGTCTTTTCCTCTCATGCCCTAAGTTACACTCTTAAAGGAAAAAGAAGGGGAAAAGAAACCCTAATCAGGAAGGTAGATCCTTTCTCACCATAAACCATAACTATTTTCACCAACACCTGCAAATCAGAAAGCAGCACGGAACTAATTAGAGATAGTTTTATTCTCTCTCTCATTTTACACTCCTTTTTGTTGCCCTGAGCCAAAAATTGTATTACATAGCAACTGCCACATTAGTTAACCTCAATCTCTCCCCACAAGCAATATTATGCTGAGCTGAGTCCCTAGAGTACAGTGGCACATGTTGTTTGTACACATTCTTCTGCTTTTCCTACACTTTGTTCATGCTTGGATATACCTTATTCAGTGGGACTATAACACATTTTCACCTTTTTAATGAAAACTAAAATACTACCAGAATCCAGACTTCCTGCTACAAGTATTACTGGCCCATAGAGATAGTAGAGCACTTTATCTAAGCTATATAGTTCAGATAAATGCATTCATGGCATCTCAAATTAGAAGCTTTCAGGGAAAAATCAAGCTTACACCTGAACCCCTCAAATTCATTATTCTGTACCATCAAAACAATAGTAATGAAGAAAACATGCCACAATATCTGTTTTGAAGCTAGGATGGGCAGAATTACTTCTCTCTATTTATTTAAGAAGGTATATAAAGTCAGTTATACATCTACCCCTCCCATGTAATTTGAAGCAAGTTGTGTTTCAAAACAGTAAGGTCCACTGAGATCAAAACAGTGATATCTCAGGCTCTTCTGTACTTATATACTGCAGGTTGGTTTTTTTAAAGATGATCTTTTAAATTCCAATAGACACAGAAACTTGATTAAATGGAGAGTTTTGTAACATGAGGTAGTATATTTTGTTACACTGATTGATGGATGGAGAAAGAGCTTTCAAGGGCTCTCTTTAAAAAATTCAACCTCATATGCAAAACTTTTTTTTCCAACTATATCTGATATTACTTCTCTCTCAGATCTCATCTCATTTGAATGCATAATCTGTCAGAGAGTGACAATATTGGTACAGTACAGAACTTATGCAAAGTATGAGGAGAACTGCAGGAGTACAGAGGAAAATGAGTCCAATCTCAGCACATCCAACACGATTAGAAAGCAGAATGGTTGTCAGTCCCAGATTTCTGGCACAGGTTTGCAACCTCCAAAAATAACCTTATGCATACAGGTTTGCTGTACACTTATCTGAAAGACAGCTTTCTTCACTTGGTTTCCTACAGCTTTAACAATTTTAGTAACAAAATATGTGCACCTTCATTGATTTAGACAAATGACACTAAAGTTCCCAGGATATTTGTCACAGCAGTATCTTCAAACTCAAATACTTTATTTTCACAAATAATTGAGTTCAACATCACCACTAATGTCACTACTCCAATTCAGGTGTTGGAATAATCTTGTGCTATTTGTGGAAAACATTAAAAAACCAAAACCAACCCAAAATATATATGAAAGAAATAATTGTGTTAGATTAAGCAAGGTAGTGGTGTTTAGCAAATTTCAGCAATGATTAATGATATAGCTCTGGTGATCTACAGAAAAACACTGGCTGAGAACTTACTGTGTTCCCTTTTCCAGCTATGACCAGTTGTTTTTAATCCCACACTGTTAAGCACAATGATAAGGTTTCCAATCCCATCTATGGTGCAGGTATATATCCAACACATTTCTGAGGATATCTAGTATTTGTAGAGAATTGCCTTAAGCATCTTACAAATTAGGAAGTTCAAAAGTGCACAAAAGACCATCATATAGTATACTCCCATCCATTCACACAAACAAGTGCCTATACAATGTTGTCCCAAAACTGAGCCTTTCCTCTTAAGAACTGTCATTATTTCAGAGGTTTGCCTAAAACAAGATCTGAAAATATTCATATCACACTAAGACTTGATCAGTTTAAGTAGAATTTTAGGTAACAGTCATCAAGCTGGTTCATTACCCTGCTACCCTAATTGTATTTGGCAAGAACAGGAGAAAGTTGTTTACACTTAAATCTAAGAACAGGTTCCTGAACACCACTGCAGACTTCTCAGAGTAGTTTCTGCTATATAAAGTGGTTTACATGCCACACATGCTGTTGAGCCTTGTTTAAAAAAAGGTTAAAAAGTGTTTGTATGACAATGCAGGATTGGAATGGCCACAGCCACCTTGTTTCCTGTTTAATTTCTGCCTTTCCCCCAACCAGCTGATCAATCAGACCTACTTTTTATGGTGCAACAGTAGTGGACAGTGCTCTAGAATCAAGATATTTTATGCTCACTTTACTTCTGAAGGTATCTGAATGCAGTAACTGTTCAGTGTACAGGAGATCTAGGCAGAAATCGTTCCTTTCTGCTTTGAATAATGCATGGGAATAAATATCCCCTCTTCTCCACCATCCTTTCAAATATTAAAATCTCATGTTATCTTTTCCTCTGAAGGAATTAGTTCAGACCAGAAGCCACTAGGCTTGCTGTGATGGGTGTAGAAAGCCATTCTCCATAAAATTTCCACATTGCTGTGGAAATTGGCCACGAAATTTATTAAGAGCATGAATAATGAAAATGAAAAAGACGCAAAGCATCTTACATTTTGTTTTCAGTTACTCATATTTATCAAAAAACAGCCTTTACACTGCAACCAAAAGAAAAGAATATATGTACTATGCATGGAATAATATCTGAAAAAAGACAGTCATCTCTAACTTTCCCAACTCCCTCAATGCTATGCTGTTTCAAGAAGATAGGTAGAACACAGAGATTCTAATATTTGTCCTTTTTTTTCCCCCCTGTAACCTGTGCTGATAAATCCCTGGCAAGGTCATATTTAAAGGAAGTTTTCTTGATAGGAAAAAATGTCTGCATCTTCCATATGTGCATAAACAGACTAGTAAATGAAAGAGCAAGCAATAGCTGTGCTATCAAGAAATCCCACGGTATTAATTCCAAAATGGACAGCTGTGCAATTGCAACTTCAGTAATTTCAGTTGCTACAGTTTTCAGGCATGCCCACACAAATCCAACCATACTGCTCCTCATGCAGACTGGCTTCTTCGCAGAAATAACTATTTTTTTAATATGCTTTCACACAAGTTTCTTTCAAGCAGAGGCTATCTTAGAAATAAGAGATATTAGATATTCTAAATCCCAGCAAATTGCATGAACCCTGAAATTCACATAATGGTTTTTTCAGCATGCTGTAGTTCCTGACTGAATGAAAGAATGTCATTATTTAAGTGCTTTAGATCTTGACTTCAAATTTAAGAGAACTGGGGAGCTCATTAGTCTCCATAAAAGCCATGATTTATATTAATTTATATTTATAGTTTCCTTAAATGAAAGTTGTGGCACTAGTACAAGAATCAGTAAATTTGGGAGTCCCCACAAAAAACCAAAGCCATGCATTTCAGTATTTTCTTTTGATAAAAAATTCTGAGAAATACAATAAGAACTTATTAAACAGATACTATTTCTCTGTATATTTCCCCACCTCATCCTCTCAGTTGTCTTCTTTTCTTGTTATTTGGAAAAAAGTGTCATTCTAATTGAATGCACCAAAATTCTCAGTCAACCAGTTTAAGCTAATCCCAACACAATAGGAACAGTGTCATGTATTGACAGGCTAGATCTGGTTAGGCACCTGGCCTCTTGCAGACGTGAGCCATCTGAAAAGAAAGGAGAAGATGCTGGAAAACTGTGTTGTGAGCCAAATCACAGAGATAAATGTGCTGCAGCCTGATTCAAAATCTTTTTATGACTGTGATACCTCTGGGTCAGGGTCTGTTTTTGTAGAGCAAAGCAAATTTTGACAGAACTGTATCTCTTTGTAGCTGTAATAGAGCAATGTATCAAATTGGTGCACAAGACAAAAATAGGATGCCAATTTTTTCCAAGTTCACTGAAAACTATAGGGGTGAGTCATTGCACAAATAAAAAACTCAGAAGTAAAGAACTTAAATAGGGTAAAAACATTCTAATGCAACCTTGAAGCATCCTTCAGTGGGACATACATTCTTTTACAACAGACAAACACACACAAAAAAGGAAGCTTTAGGTACAAAGTGTGACTTAACTTGCTATTAGCTGGAATGGAATTTCTCATTTGTTAGGAAATAAAAGAGTTTGGTGATTATCATTTCATTTACATGTAAGAGTTGTTTGCAAACTTCAGAAGGTCAAAAAGAGGTTTCTAAAAACCACAGGCACAAAATAAGAGAGTTTGTAGTCTGTGAGAGTAAAGACAACAAAAATAAGGACCACTGGGGATCTGGATAGAGTCATGAATATTTTCACAAGCCTTCAGAAAAGAGAGGAGTGACTTGCTGTGATGTTTTGCCAGTGGACTCCAGCCTATGTTATTATTCACTTTCAAAATCTCTTGACTTCCAAGGAAGTGCTGTGACATTTAATTATACATGAATTTGCATGACTAAGCAGCCCTCTGTACTCTTTTGGTTTAAAAGAGAAAAGTCCCAAACATTAGAATTTTTATTTCAGCAAGGTTGCAAGAAAATATTGATCTGCTTCTATTATTCCAAAGAATAATTAGAAGACCCTGAACACCTCGAAGTAGAGTGCAATGGGTGCTTAACAGAAATGGTGTGCAGTTGGTAATATGGTAATACATTTCAAAACACAGTTGAAATCCTTTTCAGAGGAAGCTTGTTAAGCTGTCCACATGAGCCCAGTGGTATTCTCCTGCAGGAAAGGACACAGGGACCACATCAACCCAACTTCAGGTAAGCATCTGCATATTTATATATTTCTGCTTGTATAAAAATATGCAGTTATTATAAAAAATATTATACCTCGGGCTTTTAGTGTATGTAATACCTACTGTGAGATAGCTCCAGAGACAGAAATACAACCCAGAAAGTCTAATGAGCTGGAACAGAAGTCAGCATACAAATATAAGGATATCACTTAAAAGGCCTTAAAGTGAGATTTTTGCTAAAGTCTTGCGGTTAAGCTCCGGGGCTCCAGTGTCATTTATTTTCTTGTAGGGAAATTGGAGCACTGCAAACACCAGGAATGAATTTTTATCTCTGTTCTGATTCACTCCTGAATCAAAGCTCTCAGCAAACCAGCCTGAAGAAAAGTATTTAACTGGCAACATGTACTGGGAGATACAAGCTGCCACTTGTTACAAGAGGCTTACACACATGAATATATGGGAATTTGAGCTGTACCAACAGGTTATGGTAATATTTGGGCATAAGGTTCCTACTTTATTTTCCAGAATCCAAGTTACATATTTCATATTCTCTACTATCTGTATTGTCCCTTTGTATTGTTTAAAAATACGAAGCTCCACGTTGACCTTGAGAAAACCTTAAAACAGCTATATAAACACTAGGCAAAAGGATATTAGGAAAGAGAAATGGCTGAGTAGAGTGTCACTTGTGTGTGGTCTCTTATTTAGGAATTAGGGAGAGTAACGTGACTCACAACCTTCCATCCTGGTGCTCCTGTTGCTTGGGTAAGGCAGCAGGGAAGGGAGGACATGTCATATTTTTGGCCAAGAAGTTTGCAAAGGTGGACTGCTATGGGATGAGGCAGAGAAGAATTTAGATGCTTGGTACTCCAAATTTCCAATCAGCACTGTTAAAAGGCAACATTTTATTTCTCTTCTCTACAATTCCCATGTAGCACGTACAACGCAGTAATCCCAATTAATTTTTCAAAAGATAAAAAGAAGTCATCATGTCCCATGTGGCTGGACACTAAAAATAATGAATTTCTAACTAGAAATTTTAAAAAAGTGTCAGAGAAGGAATTCCTTTTATTTTTTTAATATTTCCAAGTCTTCTCTTACATACAAAACCAGCATCTGCCTGTCTGCTTGACAGCTGTTACTGTATGACAGATATTCCAGCACAGCAGTCCTATCCTAAAGAGAAATGTGTACAAGCTTTTCATAAAATAATCACAACAAGATCAATGTTTAGTATGAGATTTTTTCCAATGCCTTTCCTCTGTTGAATATCCCAGAGGAGTACAAGTAGATGTGTTACATCCTATAACTTTACAGCTACAAAAACCAGAATCTGAATGATAGTCCTTTCCCCATTTGGGCAAAGTAAAAACTGTTACTTCTCAGCTCCAATAGCAATATTGTTGCAGCTACAAAACAAATACTGAACAATGGTATACAGAATACTATTCCCACTGAGGTGAACTGTATTACTTATTCCCAACTCTGAGAGCAACACTGGTACAGTTACAAAATGAATACTGAATGACAGTATACTGAATACTATTCCCATCAAAATAATGGAGATTACACAGTAATGCGAGGTACTAAGGCTGGGGAAGCAAAACAAAATCTAAGGGGAATTCCTGGTGAGCAAAGCTCCAATTTGTCCTTTCTGGAGCCTCCTCTTTGAACCTTGACCTCTGACTCGGTGAAGGTTTTGCGCTTGAACTGAACAGGAGAAATAAGAACTTTTTTTCACAGTTTGTGCACACTGGACTCATCTCTGTGTCGTGACCAAATAGTCTTTCTGTAGCCCTCATTGTCCACACAGTGTCTGTTTTCACTCTTCCCCACAAAGCAACTCTAGTCCAGATGAACTCGTTACATCCTTCCCTGATCAATTAACAACTAAGTTCAAGTCAAGGAGTTCTATCCTGAATCTGAGGTTTCAGACAAATCTCTCCTCTCGCAGCAAAGAAAAAGCAATGCAATTTGTAATGGCTTTAAAACATGTTTCACTCTAGCTATTAAAGTCCTATATAGCTGTTTTAGTGTACAGTCACCTCAAACTAGAGTCCAGTTTATCGTAAGCTATAGAACCAAAGGCAGTGTTGAGATTCTTGTCTTATTTTCCTCTTCTCTCTAGAGTGGGTAGGGACGGGAGCTCCCCTAGCAGAGAACTGAGGTTCAAGCACCACAAACTGAATCCATGCAGAAGTTCCTTCACGCTTTAGCTACCACTCAATTTCAGTCAATACAAAATCCACAGGACCTACATTTTCCATATGAAGATACTTTATGCACATAAAACTCTGTCTAAAGGACTCCCAAGGGTAATACTAATCCTGATAGTGTCCATTAGTAAATATCCTAGCTCTCTGGTGTCCACTGCTTTGCATTTGGCACCTGATCTGCAAATATATCTGGTGTGTGAGGTACCAGAGGAAGACATGATGATGGTGCTGCTCTGTCTTCCCTTCTCATCCCTCTTATTGCCAGCATTAAACCACTGTCAAAAGTTACAGCAGATGGGTTCAGTTCCATACTTCATCTAATTTAAGCTGCCACCTGCCACAAGAAACATTTAAATCTCCAGAAACAGAACAGTCAGAGGAAAGAAAGGCAGTGGTATCAATCTTTTCTGCCAAAGCTAAACTGCTTCACAAGGATGAATTAAATATTCATTGAGCCATGAAAAGGAGAAAAGGGATTCATAGACCAATGGTATGGCTATCTGATTATTCACCAGGGAAACATTGCTTTCTCTGCTGCTCCACTGAATGCTTAATGCAAAGAAAGTGCTGAACAGCACAGACAAGGGGAGGGATGTTTCCTTATCTCCCAGTTAACCACCAGAGTCACTGGACATTAGAGTCATGCCAGTTCCATTTGCTACATCAACAAATATTTCACCCTTCTGCACAAAGAGAACTGGGTTAAGACAGAAGCTCTTTCTATCTATAAGGGTTTATCAATGCTTCAGAGTATAATATCCCTATGGCAAATAAACTCCCAAAAAATCCAAACTGAAACTAAGCAGCAACATCTGCAGATAAACTGAATGGGCTCATTTAAGAAAAGTTGGCATATCTGCTTACAGTGCAAATTAGTAGACAAATACCTCGTTATTCTTATATACCCCAATTTAAAAGCCAATGTCATTTGCAACTCTGACAAGTGATTGGTTATTATCATATTTATAAGCAATGGATGTGACAGACCCTGATATACTTTTTTGTGAAGTAGCATATAGAAGTAAGTTTCCCACAAATCCCCCAAAATAGTCCATACAAATCTCAGGTTAGCTGCAATACATATAAATGTGATCTGTTAGAAAAGCCTCTTGGTAGTAACGAACCACTAGCTATACAGTCCCAGCAGGAACAGTCACATTGAAATTTCCTTACTAAGCTAAAGAGAAGAAAAAAAGATCTTCGTTTATGCTATAACCAGACACCATTGTAATTTACCTAGGATGGCTGAATTTGCAAAAAAAAAAGTCTGCTATAATGAATGTAGTCTGGCTTTGTCAGATGGTCAAAGTTATTTCTGGTTTGGCGGTAGAATTTGTTAGGTTTGATCCCCAAGGACTTGCTCAGGAAGAGAGTAATTCGAGGATGATCTCTAGCGATGCATACAATGAAAATTAAGTTTTACAAAACAGTAAGTTTTGCCACTAGGCAGATTGCTGAACAAAGAGTTGGAGGTGCATTAGCTTCTGTTATCTGTACTTGCAAGCTGTTCATAGTCAGCTGAATGATGGGAGATTTTCTGTAAATATTCAGTTCATGTTGACTGAAAAAATAAAAAATTGTACTTTGCTATCCAAATTTATTGTAACTATTTTCTGTAGAAATATAATTTCTGATAGGAAACACAGCACAGGAAGAGCTTCTTTGGGTAGAAAATAGTAGAAGCCATGCCAAACTATCAGCTTTGTGCACAGACCAGAAAATGCTCCAGTGCGCTGGAATTCAAATTTTATCAAGTCAGTCAACATGGTTCCAATAAATGTCACTTTCATGGCCCCTTTTTGCATACTTAAGCAAACTAGGACCAAACAAGCAATATAATACATAGACATAGAACTAATAAGCTAGAAATTATGCCTGTTTTTTTCTTGCTATGTATCTCCAGGGTATCAGAAATTCAGCCATAGCGACTAAGGACTGAAGCCCATTAGAGTTGTTTTGGTCTCTGCTCTTATGTGGCACAGATTGCAATACATAACTCAGTGAGGAAAGCAATTTGGAGGGACACAAAGGACTCTTCCTTCCATATGTGTTAAAGGACAACTTTGATGATGCACCAGATCATCAGGCCACTCACTTTAAGCACATAGTACTTGTAGGTAGCAGCAGGAAGAAGAGCTCCGTTAAGCAGCTTGACACATACAGTTTTTTCTCAGACTGATAGCCATATAAAATTTCTCAGGCTCTGGAATTTAGAGAAAGAGGTTGGATCCTCAGTGATTACAAAGCATTGTAGTTTCATTCAGATCAATGATGCGGCAAGCATGAATGTCATTTACACTAGAGCCAAGGATCTTGTCTACAACCCCTGGCTTATGGCCACCAAATAGCTCATGAAGCTTTGAGTGAAATCATAAAGCACTGCCCAGTAACAAAAAAGAACTCACTGTTGTCCTTGAAACTTGTTGGTTTAATAGGAATTTTGCTTTGAGATTAATATACAAACCTAAAATTGGAAGGACAGTGGTGATGGGGATCACTGGTGCATGAAATCAACTGACATAAAAGAACTAAACCCACAATTTTTATGACATACCCTACATGCTCATTTTAAAGATTAAATGGTCAATATCTGGTGTGGAGGAATATAAGACCTCCAAGATCAGAGGACAGAACAGCAGGAATTCAGAAACTCTACTTATTCATTGAGAGAAGTGGCACCCACAGCAACATTTTAGAGGTGTAGAAAGCATTGTTAGTTAATATAAGCTAGATCTCAACTTTATAGTCAGGTTAAAAGCGAAGTGGTTTGGTAATTGTCCTTCTCCCCACCCTATCAATGAGATTTTTTGTGTTTTTTTTTTTAAATAAAACCTCTTCTTACATTTTCCCATCTATATTTTTAATACATATACAAGTGTGTGTATGTGTGTGTGCCAGCTGCACAAAAACTCAAGCAGCACCCAGTATGTAAAGTTATTATGCACCATGGTGAGCACGGTAGTCCTGTTTAATCATGAGAACATCTGTTGTCCAGTCAAATAAATAGGGAAGTAGAAAATACATGACTTTATCATTCCAAGTCACTTACTACAAGCAAAAAGATAGGAAAAAAACCCCACAACATTCAGAGAGTTGATAGATTCCTTTAATCAGACCATAGACTAAAAAGCACCTGAACCACAGGTGGTGTGGAGCAGGGGGCAAAGCTGACTTGATAGAAAAGGTCATGCAGGCCCTGGATACATAGATAAATTAAGAAAGGATATGAGTTCATTAACTTGAATTCCTGTAAGGCCAAAGGCTTCAGTCTTTCACACAATTGCTCCTACACTGAATCCAGTAACGTGCTAAACCTCATCTTCCACTGATGTGTTTGATTTAAAACAGTGAGATTATGGAAAGTATTGCAACTTCCCCTGTTATTAGCTCCAGTGGTTGATTACCACACTGCAACGTAGAGGGGGAAAAATATCCAAAACAAAACCTGAATCCAAAGCAAACCTGTCAGGCTTCAGCTTCCAGATGCTGGGCACCGCCAGACTGAAGTGATTTGGTGTTTATTGCTTTTCCTCCTGTAAGATTCATATATATTCTGTCACTTCTCACTTCCTCTTACTTTTCTTGTTTGATTTTAAAGTATTAAATAGCCTGATCCTCTTCTCATTATAATGAATTGTCATCTGCCTTCAAAAGTGTTGGACTTTTTTTCCTTTTAGATCATCAATTGTATGTCACAACATAAAAGAAGTTACTGAAAACTCAGCACCATAAACCACAATCACCATTCTCACTAGTGCTGTAAAGAGACTAATCACTTCCTTGCTCCTATTTACTACTCCCCTATCCATCCCCTACAGAGCATCTCACCTTGTTTGGTTACAGCAGCACACAGAGACCATATGTTCTGTTGCTCATATACCATTACCCCCAAGTCCTTTTAGTTGTTGCCTTCCAGGGTAACTTCTCATTTGAAGTACACTCACGCTTCTTATTTCTATAAGAATCACTTTACATTTGGTATATTTAAAGCCTAGTTCTGTTTCAATGAACCTCTATTTATCATTCTTTCAACTGTTGATTTATCTGAACGTTTTCTCCATATTGATTTTATAGTTACTGTGGAAAAAATGGTTTAGCTGAGCTGTGGTAAACTTAATAGGATGATTCCATATAATCTATTCTGGAGTCCTAGGCACTGCAAACATCCATCAGACCAGGAGCTTATAGCACTTCTGGAAAAGAAAGGCCAATCTGGCATGGCCACAAATTTACTTGGGTGGAAGTTAGGAGACAGGGGAAAAAAAAAATAAGCAGCAATCAAACTTTTTCAAGTAGGGACACACTTGATCTCTGCTGTACAACAAAGTAATGGCAAGAGAGCTCTCTACTGTACAGTCAATAAAGGTACACGAAAAAGGGAGAGAGCTCGTGGACTGTGAGAGGTTAGGCTACCAAAAGTGCACTGCCCATTGAGCCTGCAGATGCCACACTGTCACTCATCTTACACAATGGGCAACAGGAAGCATTTGAATTCGCTTTCTTCAAATGACTGCAGAAGATTTCAGGATGGACAGTATCACTTTGTCACCAGAGGAAGTCACAGAATGGGTCAAAGGGAAAGTGAGGAAGATCATTTTTACACCAGTCTACAATCCACCTTGTGGGAATGACTGACATCCCTGACCCAGTGGATACCAGATAAAAACACAGTAACCCACAAAGGGAGCTGAGCAGTGCATCAGGCACAGTGTGGCACATTCTAGAGACTTTAGCAAAGATCAGCACCTTGGTAATTCTCCTAATCATAGAATCATAGAATGGTAGGGTTGGAAGGGACCTTTAGAGACCATCTAGTCCAACCCCCCCTAGAGATGAGCAACTTTCTCACCAAAGAAAAATTCATCATCTGGCTTGCTTAGACAACCTCAGAGAGTCAGGACAAAGGCTCCAATCATACGTTCTCCCTGCCAGTCTTCAACCACTGTATTTTGGACAGTAGTAGTCTTATTCTGACAAGAACTGGTGCCAACCCAGCACTGATCATCAAGTTTTCTACCTAACCTCCTGAGCTGGCCCACACAATGCTTGATAATTTATAATTATCACTGTAGCATCTTACAGGTTCATAAGATTGCCTACTCAAGGTTATCACACTGTTGTATAAACAGAAGAAAACCAAGTCCCAAGGAAAATGCTGCAGATGACTGTATTTTGCAGTTGGGAAAAGCAGAAGAGCAGCAAATGAATCTCATAGAGCTAATCCACGGGTAGAGCTGCAAACAAAATCACAGCTCAGCCCCTGACTCTTACACACTGTTCCTGTCCCTTCCTTAAAGTAATTTTGAAACAAGCAGGCAATAAAGGATTTAAATGCTTTGAAGTGACAAGAGGTAATATTAACGCTTGTTAATCAAGTGCAGAAAGTTGCCTGTACAGAGTATATTTTATTTGAAATAATCTGTTTTGCTTTATGAAACAGTTGCCTATATTAGAATAAACAAAGGAATTAATACAGTGCCTCAATACTCTGTTAATCTTAAATGGCTCTTTACAATGGGTTGGGTGTTTTTTTGTGCTGAAGAACCTCAAAGTAATTTCTAATAATTTGAAAAATGTTTCCAAGCACAGATAGTCTCTTTCTGCTCAGAGCTCTGCACCTCCACTTGGGACTTGCTTCCTTTACCATATTATTACTGCAAACAGAATGACTCCTAAACTAAGAAATACAGCATGAAAAGATACTTCATTACTCTGTGTGGTGATGAATACAGAATTTCCCTCGGGCTGTCAGGAAGCGGATGAGGCTTTTTATCTCTGTATCAAAACAGCAGTCAGATTTCATGAAACCTACTTACAGAGGCTTTTTTCCTTACCTCCTTAAAGTTCTTTACAATTACTAACATTTCAGGACAGGAACCAGAAGTAGCACCATTTAAGATAGCTCCATTTTAAAGATGTATTTTCACTATAAGCAATTTCTGCTGCCCAAGATGACTTATACAAGTTATTTTCAAATGCTGTTTATTGAGACTTCAAAGAAGTTTTGTATCATATTTCAAACAATTATTTGCCACAAAAGTCATTATTATGACCTTTTCCAATTAATCAGATTATTTAGTACTATTCATATCGTCCATTCACGTGCTGGCTTACATAGGAAAGTTTGTTTAAAACTTTCTTTCATTCATTGAACTTTTGCTAAAATAGCATTTATATCAATTAAAATACTTATATTTTCCTCCTTTCACATTTCTAGCTCACTAAATCAGGAGGGGAAAATCCAAAAGTAATGTTTAGACCTTAACATATTTGCATTTGTCCAACGACTCCACACTGACTTTCTTGTCAGACAGGATCTCAAGATATTATCAGCATAATGATCACAGATTGGAGCTAGAAGCACCAAAGTATGAAAAAGAAAACCAAATCCAAAGACAAATATTGGATAGTGATCATCAGGAAAGTTTCCTCTGAAGGAAGTAAACAAGGAGTCGGCAGATAGTTTCTATAATTTATATTTGCCATGTCACTTTGATAGAGCCTAAGAGTATGGCTTGATAATAAATGTATTTCAGTTCACAATTCAATCACATAAACACCTTAGATTTGCACTGGCTACAGAAAATATTACATCAATAATACCATCTCCTCTGTTTATGAGATGTTGTGCAAAAATAAGGACCTAAAGTGCACTCATACAAGTTTGCTGAACCAGATCTGTTCATTTGTACTGTGCTCTTAGTGCAAATAGACTGAGGAAGGTCTTTAAACACAGAACCCTAACATTAAAAGCCCTGCATTTCTCGAGGTGAGCTGCATGCACTGTATCACTGCAATACATCATCTCCCCTGCACCCTAATAGATAGTCAAGGCTTACCTGCACTAAGAATGTAGTAAAAAGATGCATGTAGAAAGAGATAATATGGACAGTGAACATTTATAAACAGACTGTGAATAAAATAATCATGACTTCCAAGGTGTGAACATCTTTCTCATTGCAAGAAGAGAAAGTGAAATGTCATTATGAATTTAGAGATTAAAAGCTTCTGCACTGTCACCAGAGAAACTGATTATCTTGACACCTGCTGAAGACAAACAGGAGAGCTTTTATTTATATCTTACACTCAGAAGCTCAAACAAGCAAGTTATCAATACTGTCATTAAACTGGGGTTTAATGATAGTATTAAAAAAAATGTAGACTCAGGATTCAGAAGTTTTCATCCTTCCTGATACATACAAAGTGCCCTGTGTCATTTAAGGAATTTGAAATGTAAATACATGTAAATCTGATCACGTAACATGGTGTCAAGTTTACTCTCTCTCAAAATCCATTAGAAAACCCTTTTCATTTGATTTTTTTTCTCTAAGAGAGAAAGAAAAAATTCCTTCCCAATATATTCCCATCCCTTATTAAAATGCATACTGCTTCCTTTTCTCTTTAGTGAAACATACTATTCTCTGATAATCTTTTTAAATAACTCATACATAATGGAGCTCCCTGAAAATCTGTCTTGATTTCAGTCTTTGAAATCACAATGGTTAGTGTTGACAAGACTTGTTCATGACACTTCTGCTGTCCTTTTCTATCTTGCTTCAGGCTTATGGCATATTTACATTAGCCAGATATTTACCAGTATTTTTTAGACACATTCAAAGCTTCTTTCCTATGTTAAAAGAGCAGCAAAGAACACACCATGATATATAACATGACACACAGCATCAATCTAGCCAGATACACATGAATCACTGAATTTCCTCCCAGCAAATTTCTTCAAGGGGTATCATAATAATTCAGCTCTATTACTCCCAGGACCTCAACTCTTTGCATAATCTATTTCTACATTCTATATCATCACAAGTGTGTCTTTACTGTAAACCACTCCCAAAGTGCTACATGTACCCTTCACAACTCAAATAGCTGTAAGTCCAAACATTTACAGATGGAACTCTAAAAACTAACTTCTGTCTTCAGAAAATAACAGCACCAAAAAGAACATGCCCTCAATTAGAGCACTTTTGCCGCGAAGTTTTTGGCTCTTGGCCTGAAAAACCAGACTCGAAGTCTGCAAACCAGACTCTAAGTCTGAAAAACCCAGGCTCGAAGCCTGAAACCAGGCTCGAAGCCTGAAACCCAGGCCTGAAGCCTGAAACCAGGCCTGAAGCCTGAAACCAGACTCTAAGTCTGAAACCAGACTCTAAGTCTGAAAAACCCAGGCTGAAGCCTGAAACCCAGACTCGAAGCCTGAAACCCAGGCTCAAAGCCTGAAACCAGGCCTGAAGCCTGAAACCAGACTCTAAGTCTGAAACTAGACTCTAAGTCTGAAAAACCCAGGCTCAAAGCCTGAAACCCAGGCTCAAAGCCTGAAAACCAGGCTCGAAGCCTGAAACCAGACTCTAAGTCTGAAACCAGACTCTAAGTCTGAAACACCCAGGCTCAAAGCCTGAAAAACCCAGGCTCGAAGCCTACTTCATGCGGCGATCAATCCAGGGTCCGATTCTCAGCTGGGTGGGAAGAAATCAGTCCTACTCAATGTGAGTGACAGCAGAAATCTTCTCCTTTATTGAGAGCAGGCTCTAACATATACACAGCAGCTTCAAAGCTAGCTCAGCAACAGCAGCTAATAGATTACATTCTTGTGTTCACCCTACTTGCGGTTTCTGCGATAAGCAAGCTCCCTCACATTTTCCCATCTTGTTTTTCTCCAAAGTTGTTTTCCACCTTGAGCTGTTAGCTCGTTAGCTGAAAACAGCCCGACCTTGAAGGAAGAGAAAGCGGCCTGCTGTCTGCGTGACAGCAACTGCTTTAACCATGGCTCTGACTCTGGTCTTGATTGTGCATTAAATTCATATAACTAGAACTCAGATTGCCTTGCCCCATCAGGCCTAACATTATACCCTGGGATCCATGTCCATTCTCCCTTAACCACTCCTCCACACACTTTTTATTTAAAGTAGAGCTTTAAAAAATCTGTTGCATTTGGCTATCAGTCTCATAAAAACAATCTGTTGATAGATTTCCCCTTCCTGCTTCCAAGCAGATCAGAAATACACACAATCTGCTTTGTGGAATTTTAGTATCTTGTCTCTGCTCTGTGAAAGCATGATGAAGGCAGGATAGAATTGCTTTAGAGAAGGATATGGATTCTTCTCTTCCTCAAAAAAATATAGTTAAACAAACCTACAAGTTTGTTTAATGGAAGAAAGCACCACCAAAGGATGATTTCAAAACTAACATGCTGAGCTTGCAAAGTTACAAGAAGCAGTCAAATCCCTCATCTTTTTAAATAATAAGAAATATGCCTTTGAGCTGGGTACCATTTGCAACCTTGATTGCTATGACAGCCTCAGGCTAAAATAATTTCCCAGTTTAATGAAGTGTTAATTCCACAGCAGACTTAAAGTAATTTCTGGCAGAAATCCCCCATCTAATGGAAACACTGGAACTCCTTTTTCAAAGGTAACAAGGACAGGGCAAGTGAACTAAGTAACATCACATCTGAGGCAGAGAATCTCCAAAGTCATACTTTTTTGACAGCTTTGAAAATGCAATGGATAAGCCAAGGGGCTGCATGGTTAAATGATGTCATATCAGAACTACTACTACTACATCATTAGAAGCCCTTGGGTGTGTGGTTTTCCAGTCAGAATTGAAAGAACCCAACTTGAAACTATTTTTTCTATCTGTGAAGTACCAGCATCTGGCCAAAGTTAAGGGTTAAAAGATGACCATTTGCAAAGCTTCAAGTTGCAACTGATTCAATCGTGAGAGAACTCTAAATGCCTGGGTTGTGTTCTCCCCACATCACCATGAGCTTGGACTCAAATCACAGAATCTTAAGGGTTGGGAGGGACTTTGAAAGATCATTTAGTCCAATCCCCCTGCCAGAGCAGGACAACCTAGAGTAGGTCACACAGGACTATTCTTACATCACACTCTTGCAAACACATTTGGCTCTTCACACCCAGATAACACGATCATTGAGCAACCTGTGTCCCTGTGCACAGTAGGGAGGTGGGAACTAGATCATCTTTAAAGGTTCCTTCCAATCCAAAGCATTCTATGATACTATCAGGTACAGGAGTATATGTGAGACTTTAGGCACATAAAGATCATGCTTCAATTTGTCCTCTCAGAGGAAAACTCCTGCCTTCTCAATCATCAAGCCCAAATCCTCAAAGCACCATTAAACTAAAAAGAAAAAATAGAACCAGAGGAGTCTGCTCCTCCAGAACCAAGGCAAGGTCAGCTGCATTAGGGGCCTTCCCACCACACCTTCCTGTCCGATTCTAGAGCAGGTTGAATGACCACCAGTACGGGGGTTCATAGCATAAAGAAAAGACTTGCAGTCTCACAGGTCTGATATCTTTCTTCCTTTTCTGGAAGGAGAAGAGTAGGCTTGAAGTGCTGTTTGCAGAGTCTCTGACATTAATGCACATTCACAGGCAGCACTTGGGGAAACGTCTTGTGCAGCTCTTATTTCATGGAGCCAGTTTCTCTCTCCTACAGAGCTGGCTGGTTTCAGAGAAAGTGATAGGAATGAGTCTGCCCTTTGACTGACTGTCAGAGAGGCTGACACATTTAGTTTTGAAACCTGCCAATATTTCACAGTCTCTGGAACAGACAAGCTGCCAGATTTCCTTTGGGAGAAAGAAAAGAGGGGACGTACATCCACTGAATGAAAATAACTAATACATCACTGGATCCAGCCTCAAACAAACAAACCCTTTGCTGAATAAGGGCTGCAGGTCTTGCCTTACTGATTTTAGGTGAAAAACAATTCTAGGTTTTGGCCTTTACATTGAAGTGTAAGGCTATTTGATAGGGTTTTACTTGTCTAAAAGACTGAACATTTTCATGAGCACAAGAGGCATACAGAACAGTTTCAATGCCTGAAAAATAACTCTGCAGGCACACAATTGTTATACAGAGCAGCAGGCGCTGCAAGCTCATACTATTTAATGCAACAGCAGCACCATTAAAAAAGACAACTTGTAACGCTGCAAAACACCACAGAGCTTTGTGGATAGCTTGTTAAAAAGTGCTCAGCTATGATGGTGAGCTTATTTGATTATTAATGACGTATTATACAAATAAATCTACTTATATGGAACAGCAAAGACAGAAAACTGTAGATGAACAACTGCTACTGCTTTCCAACAAATGGTCAAATGAATCCTCCTTTTACTCCCAGGTTTCTGGAGATTTCCATGCTCTGGCATGGAATCACTCTCAACTCCACAAGGATCTTCAACCCAGAAAGTCCTTGCAAGTCATGGATACAGGCAGAACACAGAACGTGCACACCAATATTGTTCAAAACTGAGATTTGTCACCTTTAACCCTTATATTTCAAGGCATGGAGACGTTCTAGAAAGGGATTCATGCTTGAAAGAGCCTTTCTTCTACAGACTGAAGCAGTCATGAGCACAGCTTGTACTTGTCTAAACAGAAAAGCTTAAGCAGGGGCCAGTTGTGATTTGGCAGAAGGTTTTTCTCTTCAGGGGATGGGGGCATTTGGATTGTTTATTTTACTTTCTTTTTATGCACACACAAAATAGAACGCAGATAATAGTGGATATGCTTCCTCCAACTTCTGATTGCAAAACCTATTTCTGTCACCTGCAACTTTGTCAAGCTGAATTTTATCAGCATGAAGGAGAAACCCAACATAACTGTTTCAGGTGGGGTTTTTTTGACAGAACCAACTGAAATGTTACAGTGGTTGCAGAGAAAAAGGTGGGAGAAGGAGCCATACATAGGTGTAGAAAAATAATTTCAGCAAGTGTTTTAGTGTAATGCTTTGAAAAGTGAGACTCCACTTTCATCATAAGGGTCACCTTTCCTGTCAAGGAACTGGCTTGTGAGGAATATTCTTGAAGTACAAGAAAAAAATCCACAAAGATAACCAAGAAATGACCTGCTGAAAGAAATAATCCCATAGAGGCTTACCATAGCCATTCAAAAATTCTATGCCAACTCACAGCTCCTCCACTCTAATAAAACCACAACAGCACCAACCTTGTAAACCAGCTAACTACGCACCAGCCCAGAAGGGCAGGAGCCAAGCAGTTGCCAGGTTCAGGATTTAATAGCAAAGACACTAGTCCAAAGTTTCTGCAGGACATGGGAAGAGGAATTATTTTGTCTTCACATAAAAATAAAGGTTTTAATGGAGGAGTGTTGAATAAGCCATAGAAACAGATTGGGAAGAAATTGGTTGTGAGTTGGATCAGGAGATGTTTCTAAGCTGAGGCTGTACATGTAGAAAACTTGCACGGGTCAAAATCTACTAGTGGACCATCACTTGCATACCCACACACCTAATGCAATCACACAGAACTGGGTGAGAAGAGAGGGCTACCACACACCACCCAGTGAATTCCCACAGACCTCCAGGAGAAGGGAATCCTTTTATTTATTTGTGCCTTTTCCTGGAGAAGAAGAACAGGGTGGAAAGCCAGAATGGGCTATCTGAAATGGTAAATGTTAGGCAACTAAACAAACCTCTTGCCTCCTGTAGCCATAGGTAATTTCCATCAAAACAAAGAGAAATAATTCTGTTACAAAGCAGTGCAGTCGACTTAGTTGGCTGACTTCATGTAGATTCAGGTATGAGAGCTAGATACTTTGAAGAGGATGAATCCTTTGCTCTAGGAAGCCTGGTGTACTTTGAACTATTCAAATTGCTGGCCAGGTGATTTAGTCATTTGTGGGCATGCTCTCCCAGTCCTATGGCTGTAACCTTCAGTACACAGCTTTTAAGCCTTGTTTCAAAAGGCTGGGGACTTGCACAAAAGACTAAGTCCTCCCTTCCTCATAGTGGTAGAATTGCCAACATTTCAGAACAACAAAGGAGCAAAAATCCAGCAGTGGGAAACCATACTCTGCAGCCCAGGGGAAAGGATGCAGGTGCTTAAGAGAGCCATACAATAGAGGTAGTAAGCATTCCTATATTGTAGGATACAGCACTAAGAGAGGGAAGAGATAAATATCATTACATTTGCTCTCAATCCATGTATAATTTCAAGAGGATTCACATTTGTATCGGGATACAATATTTACATTGCCACTAAGTGTATTTTCTCAACAGATGTCTTATTGTAAAAGCTGATCTGATTCAATCTGCAATCACTGGGGCTATTCACATGCTAAAACACTATGATGGATGATGCATTTTAAAGAGTAATTGAAATAGGAAATAAAGTACCTAGCTTTGAGCCAGAAAGGCTACATTACTTAGTCTAGAAGCACAAGGATAGAAAAGCAAGCACTGTTATGGATGGAAAGACTCCATGTAGCTTTCTCTGGCCTCTAGCTTACCAAAAAGCACCTAAGGCTCTCCTGGGCAAAACATGAAACTCTTTTCATGATAAATGTGTGATAAAATTCAGGATTTGCTTCACTGCAATGAACATGCTGATGTAGATGAGGAATCTTATAATTACTTTTTGTGTTTTAAAGTCTTATGAAATGAGATGATCATGTAGGACCTTGAGCCCGAGGCACTTGTGAATCTTTTGTCCTCACTATCTGAGCTAGTAACCCACACATTGTAAGTCCTTTGCAGTGAAAAATTAGTATAGCATCCAATCTGAAAAATACTTCCAATTCCAAACAATAAACTTCTAGGGAAAAAAATCAATACTAGATTAGCTGCAAGGTTAGTGCAAGTCTGTGAAGGACATAAAAAAACCACACTAGAAACAACCTAACAAAGCAGGTCACAGGAGACAATTGTCCAAGGTCAGGATTCTGCATTAAGGGGTATTGTTCAAAGCACATTGTTCAAACCAGAAAATGAAACTTTATGGTTTATTAAAGGCTAATACACATTTGCTTTGAAAAATGAACTCCAAAAACACTGTTCACACATGAGTGCAGACAAAAACATTTTACATTGAGTACTCTCAGAGATTAGGCTGAGAAGAAAGCAAGTAGTGAAATTAACCTGAAAGTCTAGAAATTAATAATCTTTTTAAAATGGTAATCTTTAGATGGATTTGCTTTGTCTTTTCCATGTACCAGTCAAAACTAAGTAGTACACTGATCACTTCTCAAATCTCTCACAAAGAATACTCTAATATTCAGGGAAGAAAGGATGTACGATTTAATACTTTGTGTGCTAAGTCAGGGCACCTCAGGTACCAAAGATGCTTATAAAGAATCTAACATGGGACTAAATCCAGCCAGGAAAAAAAAGACCTCAATCTGAACAAGCTTTGTACAAGGATCAAAAAGCTGAGTCCCACAGGTCACTCACAGTGGTGGCAACTAGAGGATGTTGCTTTTAAGTATGTAGTATGTAGAAGCACTTCTCCAGGTGCCTCTCTACTGAAAGCACAGTGATTTGGTCTATGTGGAAAGCAGGAGGGTCCTATGGTAAGAGACGAGAGAGCCTGCAACAACACTCAAACCAGCCCTCTCATTCTAGCACCACACCAGTTAACAACAAAGCACAGGTTTGGTTGTCTTTAATACAACATTTTGTCATTTTCCCCACCATATAAACTCAGGTCTACTATGTAACAAGCTATTTTACAACAATATTGATTGCTTGGGTCTGTGGATTCCAGTAATATACTGGTAGGAAGATCAATCTTTCAACATGTCTTGGTTTAGGCCCATCAGGGAACAAAGACCAAAGACAAAGTACTGAAGAGGCTGAGAATTGCTCAAGGGCAGGGAGAGCTTAATTGCCGCTTAAGGATAAGGACAAAACAGACCAGGCTACTGGGTTTGGGGAAGAAAACAGAAAAAAAATTTAATGCAACATCAACTAAAATATACCCCCAAAAACCCAAAACATAATCAAAATGAAACAACACAGAGTAATACATCAATGAAGAGTCCAACCAGCTTTTTTAAGAACACCTTCTTGCCACACCTCCCCTCTTCCCAGGCTCAGAGCCCTGATCCCGGTGTTTTTACCCTGTCCCCCCCGAACGGTTCGGGGGGAGGGCAGGCAGTGGGGGTTTCAGTTAGTCTGTTCCCGATAGCTTCTGCTGTTTGTCCCTCTTCAGGATGGGTGAACTCCACGCCAGTCCTCCCTGCAAGTCCGTGGGGTAACTCACACGCATGGCAGACCTGCACGGGCTGCTCCGACGCTGCAGCTCCTCTCTGCCTCTCGTGTGGGGCTGCTCTGCGGTGTGCAGGCTCTCCAACACGGCCTGGGCCATGGCCGTCTCCCCACACAGTCCCTCGCCCGTCCGGGCTCACTCACATGGAGCTGCTGGTAACTCTCGGTCCTGCCATGGATCTCCATAGGTTGCAGGGGCACAGCTTGAATTCTCACCATGGCTTGCAGAGGGGTCTCTGGTCTATCGCTTCTCCTTCCCTCCTCCTTCTCCGGCTGTGATGGCAGAGGCGCCAGATTGGCCCAGCCGGGCCGTAGGTGGGTGTGAACCCAGGAGCCGGGGGAGAGTCCGCAGACTCTTTACCGGGTCTTCACTGCAACCCGCTTCCCCCCCCCCCCCCCCCCCCCCGTTACTAAGCCAAAAGCTGCTCCTTGCTAAACCAGAACACAACAGAAAAAGCCCTGGTAGTAAACTGACAACCCAAATTCACCCTAACAACAAATTACATACTAATCAAGGCATGTTGGGGGCTCGAGCCTCCTTTACAAGGCCATTTTGAACAGCACAAGCTGAATGCCACAAAACCTTCCTTACTTGTTCTGAGGCTGTTACTTTCCAGCACTAAAAAGTCACTATTTCCTTTACCAGGAAATGTTTGAGATGTTTGAGAGCTATTACTCAAGGACTGTTCTTATCTGTTCACTCTCAATGATCTTAAAGTTCTTTCCCAACCTAAACAATCCTGTGATCTTTACTCTCTAACAAGGAAAAAGCAGCATGGCAGCATCCAGGGCAGCTATGCTCATTGTGCTATTCTAAGACAATTATGTTGCAGACACTGCAATTCCACACAAGCTGAATATTCAACCTTTACTGCTGCTGCTGGCTTGTTAATAATAGACATGTTTCAGAAAATCGTTATCTCCAGTTCATCATTTCAAACTTGGTGACAAGAAAGAACTGGGAGGAAGCTGTTTTGAAAAGATTTGCTAGAATAAAAATTATTCAATGGAGGCCCACAGCTGCAGGCTGTCATGTGTGTTGAAGTCATTATATACCCCTAATGACATCTGTGCACACTGTATTAGACTGTAATCAGTCTCTATATAGCATAAGGACTATAGCTATATAAAGTGATTTTGACATCAGAAATGACATTGCAGTACCTCACTTAAAAATATCCACCCTGAAAACAGGATGCTAAGCCCAGTGTTAAGCAAAGGGATGGTAAGTTAGGCATCAGAGTAGACTTTGGCAAGGAGAAAGCCAGTCATTTACCTGTCAAGAGACTTAAAGAAAATAAGGTCTAAGCACATACTCAATTCCGCTCTCCGGAGATTCAGCATCTCGCCCCCAGCTTTTCCTTGAACCAAAGATCTGGAATCCTTTCCTAGAAGTTTTGAACTCTGTCTTTTCTCCTAAAGAGAGTAAGGGAGAAAAGGCTAAAGGCAGGATGGATTTTTAAACAGCAAGCATCTTGCACCCTTTCACTAAGCGTAGGTAGGACTGAGGGAGGCATGGGTCAGGTGGTGCAAGAATGATATGTTTCAATTTCTTCTTCCAAAGATTTAAATCACCATTTCCAGCCTCCCAAGATTATTTTCTGCCACCAGGTCTCTGACGGGAAAGGAAGAACTGATATTCAGAATCGGAGCAACACTTCTCCAGCGACTCAGAGACATCAGACAAAACAATGGATTTCTGTCCATGATTCTGCTGAGTTACTGCAAAATCAGAACCAAAGTTCTCCCCTTTCCCATTCCAGGCACCAGGCATCATATATGTTTTCTAATCTCCACAGGTGACACCCTCAAGAACTGAAGCCAAAGGTGTGAGTAGCACCAACTTTACCTTATGCTCTTTTCTCCTGAACAGTCCAAGCCCTTAGCTAACCCCAAGCCTGTAAATATGTAAGTGGAGATGAAAAATATTTTAAGGCTGTTGTCTCAGACAAACCACAACAGTTGTGAATCCAACAGACAAGACAGAAAAGCCATTTTCACAAATGGGCATGGTAAAGTGAAATACAGGCACAGACAGAAAAAGAGTAACAGTGCCTCTCTCATGAATAAAAATCTTGATTTATTTTCATTTAAATTTCTGAAGATATCTCTTGTTATCTAGTAGACATTCCAAGAGCCATTTTTAGGATCTGTTTAGATGCCTATTAGTGAGTGAGAAGGTCCCATAGATCTCACTCATCCATTACATTTTACTTGAATGACTATGCCTGCAGCCAGTTGACCTTCCACACTGCCCAGGGTGGCTCAAAACAGGTCATGGTCAGCCAAGATGACTCATGCACAGCTTAAACACCTGAAAGGTAAGTCATTCTTTCTTTTCCTTGTTCTGTCATTCTATTAAAATAAACCAAACATTTTTCAGCTCATGTTTCAATTCAAATCTGCAAACCATCTGACTCACCTGAAAGAAAATGTCACAAATTGCATTATAGAACGACATCTTATGATGGAAAGCCTTGTGGAAGGTTTTATTTAAATATCACAAAAGGAATAGTCATCCCAGATTATCTCCTGGCATTGAAGAAAGAATTCTATCACTGCACTATAATTCTGGAGAAGCGTTCAAAAACCTTCTTTAAAAAAACAGAAAATCCCTATAAAAGATGCACATTTCTAATGCAAATTATGTAGAAAAACACCTTATTGGTTTAATTCTTGTTGAATGCCATAGGACTCTCCACAATGGAATTCATTTCTGAAGAAAAAAACCACACCATTTAGATTTATTTAATGCCATGAATTACTACAACCATTTCTTGACCTACATTAAAAAGGATGGTCCAGCCTAAAATGAAAACACAACTTCACCGAGATCCTTTCATTCATTTGTAAATTATACAGCTAGTTTAATTAGACCTGCAATATTAGACATGAAGCTCAGTCAGACCTATATCTTTTCATTCACACAAACACTAGCATCCAATATCTTGAAATGGCTCTAAATTTGATTTCTTCTGGAACAGTGAGTATAAAAATGTGCTATAAACTGTGTATATCTAGAAGTAAATAGAAAAGCACCACTGCTATCTACTATAATTCACAGAAAGTCTCCAAAATTACAGTTTCTACACTGAAGAGAATTTAAACTAAAAATCAGTATTCAATCAACTATGGGGAAAGAGGTGAAACTTAATAGCTCTCAAAACAAGCTCTGCAAATCAGTTTAACAGCTCCTGCTAATCCAGCGATTAACAAATTCGATAAATGAGGTTTGCTTTGCATTTACATCTTAAATGAGAAGAAAAATAACAGGAGGTCTAAAAAGAACAGCAAAGCCTCAAATGTCGTGGATTACCACATTAAACTGCAGGATACACAGCCATAAAAAAGCAGTTGTACCTCATTCTAGAAAAGTCTCAAGACAACAAAAAACATTTCAGAAGAGCAGTATCACCCATTTCTATTCCAATTAAAATTTCAAACCTCTTAATTATCTTCTCTTAAAAACAGATGTGTTATATAGATACTTTATATAGAGACTAGCCTTTTTCACACCCTCTCATTTGCAATCCATTACTATGTGTGTCATATGGAAGCGACAGATATACCAACTCACTGAGACCTGAACAAGTCTGTGAGAAGACACTGTGCAGGAATTCATA
This sequence comes from Colius striatus, assembly GCF_028858725.1. NCBI lineage: Eukaryota > Metazoa > Chordata > Aves > Coliiformes > Coliidae > Colius > Colius striatus. Next base: position 4,977,903 of record NC_084765.1, on the reverse strand, counting down.
CCTGTTTTAACAAGTCAGTCCTTGAAGAATAAGAACATATTACTGTTACCAAACCTCCAAGCTCCCTAGATGCTAGAAACATACAATTTTCTGCATTATGGAAGGGCAAGATTCTCTTTGCAGACGCAGTTTCCAGGGAAAAGCTTTGGTTGTAACAGGATGCAGTGTTGTACCATTTCTGTAAAATAAGCAGCTAATGACGGACACCTAAAACTGATGTATTATTGCATTAAGTGGCCTTACCACTATCAGGTATTTCCCCATAAAAGTATTTTACACAGGTGAGTACCAGCATCTACACCTTATTCATTATAAATATTACCACGACACCAGTGGATAAGATCTCATTCCTACCGGGATACTAGTAATAAGGAATATAATTATTAAGACAGGAAAAGAGAATTCTTCCTTTCACCACCTCAAATTCTTCCTTTACAGTAACAGCTTGTGTTTTTATGGTGGTATTTTATGTAACACTGAAATCTGTTTACATAGCTTCTTGCCTGCTGTATTTCAGGAGTGAATGAAGAAAGCCTTAAGTCAGAAATTAAATATCCTGTGATTCCAAGTCACACAAACACAAGCTACTTTACATTAAGCAGGGGGTAACCAAAGAAGACAGTACTGTGCAAATATTAAATCTCAGGGTAATGTATCAGTGACTTCCACCCTGTGGATGAATGTGTATGTAAAGGTATAGTGAAACTTTCTGAATAACATAAAGCAAAGTACTGACTTGGGAAGATTTAACATTGTAAAGCCAACTATTACTAGTCAGAATTATTCTTCAATACTGCTGAATTAAAGGCTCTGGAAAGCATGTGCCCTTGTAGCTGAACGTTTTAGGTGGCTGACAGAAGAAAACACTGAATTTCTCAGGCAGGCATGGGCTTTTAAACCTTGCTACATGAACTAGTCAAGAGACATTTTTACTTATAGGGCTTTACTTCAGATATGAAAGATCATGCTCAAGAACATATGCTGCGGTATTTCATTAGCAGAACAGCAGTAAAAGTTTCTTCAACTTGTGACCCACTTTTCTTTCATTAGGAAAGAGAGCTCTGCTGGGTCTAAGCAGTATGTGAACACACTAATACCTTGATTAAATAGAATTTCTGCATCAAATGTTGTCGTGGTTTTGCCCAGCCGGGAACAATGAGCCACGAGGGTGCTCGCTCACTCCTCCCCCTCCCGGTGGAGCGGGAAGGGGAACCAGAGAAAAAGGGGGAAAACCCGCGTAGGTTGAAATAAGAGCGGTTTAATAGAACAACAATAAGAAACAGGTTCAGGGGGAAAAAGGAACAGTTTTAACAGTAAATGAGGGGAATATACAAAAGGAACGGCGCGTGCCGCGGCTGCTCACCACCCGGGACCCGGCGCGACCCCTTCCCACCGGCAGCCCCGCCCGTGCTCCCCAAGCCCCGCCCCCGGCTAGCTCCCTGCCTCTAGGTACTGGGCATGATGTCAGTATGGTATCGAATACCTGTTGGCCAGCCCAGGTCAGCTGCCCATGTTGCGCCCCTTCCTACTTCCTCATCAAAGTTAACTCTATCCTAGCCCAAACCAGGACAAATGCAACTACACTTTATGACATCAAGAAAGAGCAAATGGCACGACTAACCTGAAGAAGATTGTGCTGTACCTCATGGGCAACAGCAACATAAACATAGAAGCTGTTGCAAAGTCGTCGTGTCTCTTCATCCTCCCAACCCTACCATGTATTACCACATTTGACAGTCCCCAAAGTTGGGCTTCATTAACTTTCTTATTTCATGCCAAATGACTTGGCCAAATGACCTGACCAAATGACAATGCCTTTCCCATCAAAAGGCATCAGGCTTTTAATATGCTCAGTTTTAAACCAGAAAAGCACATGTTTCAGGTTCTAAACATATTTCCAGCAATTGTAGCACATAAATAGTCCACAGGAAGCTTGAGACAAAATAAAACCCATAACAAAACCCACCAGGCAGATCCTACTAATAAATAAGGAAATACATAAATTTATCTTAATGGGTGCTTTATGACATATGACGTGTGCTAGTGGTCATACTTAATAGCAGGTCTTATATCATGAAGTCCACAGAACAGCCTATTTTGTGGAACCATAAGTAGAGTTCTGAGATCTTAATCCTTACAAACTCTTCTTTTGTCCAAACAGGCAGCTGATGGCTTTGAGAATTACATGCTAAGAATAGAGATTCAAGTAATTCTTCAATTATCTAGAAGTAATCCTTGAGACACTCAGAACCATCTGTGTTCAAATGATACACTGATTATTTGCTTGCCATTAAATCCTGTCACAGATAATCAGATATCTAATGATATTGTGTTATTCCTCTTCTGTTTCTTATATTCCAGTTTATATTTTCACAGTTGAAATACAATTTCCACTGGTATTTTTCCAAGTCATGTCTTGGCTTTCTGAAGTATGCTCACCATCATCTGTCTTGGTTTGCCTTCATTTGCACTCTTACCAGCACACAGCAGAAGACGTGCTGCTGTGACAGCACTTGTCATAACATCACACTTGACAATCGTGTGTGTGGTGGCATGTGTGTGTGCATATATATATATATATATATACACACACACATATAGAGAACCAGAGAGATGGTAGGATGCATAGAATCCCTTACAAAATTTGTATATTTCCACTTCAAGCATCCAATATTCCAAATCTAATTTAGAATGCTATTTTTAAAAGGCATCATGTTGAAATTGTTGAGAAGGATCATTTTCAATCAATATAGCATATCAGTAACCCTGCCTTGGAAGACACTGGGGCATCTGACACACAACTACCATCTTGTGAGTATAGTTCATGCTGGTGAGATGGCTCTGACTTTGCAAATTCCTTAAATGCAGCTATAGGTTACATCTCTCACACCGGTAATCCAGTAGCATTTTTTTTCTGCTGATGTACATATTAAATATCAGCTAAAACTGGTCATTTACAAATTAATAACTAAAAATGGAGATAAGCAGTAAGCAGAATAGCAGTGTTGAATACTTAGCAAGCCAGTAGCACAAATGTTTTTCAACACACAGTTGAAAAGATGTACTGAATTCACCTACAATGATGTGTTTATTATTTTCCTTTTGATTTTATCGATTTTCAGCAAGCCATTGCAGTTAGTAGAAAGACTTCTGGCATTAACAATTTCTACAGTGCCACATTAGTGCTTGGTTGTACTGGTGGTGTATACCTATATCCAATACTGCTGTACTTCAACAGCTCCTGTATTAAGATGTGAGATTTTGATAACATAGCCAACTATTTCAGTTGCACCTCCGATTCAAGCTTTGTACAACTTCATTCAAGACATAATGTCAATGAAAATACATTAGGATAAACTGCAAACTTTCAATCACGTAAAATGTATATTCATGATGAATTTTCAGCATGGATGTCACTGAGATTCCTTGAGACCCTAAGGATAAGGAGGAGAAGCCAGCTAGGTTCTACAAGGCATGTTTTTCTACAGATGCTCTTACCATGACTTGTAGCAAAGTATGCATCATCTGCAATGCTTGGAGAAACTTTTGTGTCTCATAAAGAAAGTCTGCCTGATAACTGGGCAGGCTTCAAGAGAAAATTGTAATTCTCTTTCATTCACTGTCAAATATCAATTGGAAGTCAGGAGCAATATCCCACCAAAAAGTACATAACAATCTGCAGCAGCTGTGCATAATTGTTGTAATTCAGTTTTTCAAATGATAACTTGTTACTTGCACGGAACATAAAGTTTGTCTGAATCCCAAGCCTGCATTCAACTAAATAGAATAACAGGCAAAATGTTGCCATGGAAACGTTACACTAACGAGATTCAGACTTGATCTACAGTTCACAGGAAAGACAGCACTTTTTAATTGCTGCAGCCAGTGAGCATTGCTTCATAAGATGCAGTCAAGAATATTTAAGTGATAGCCAGTATGAAACATGAAACAGTTACGTCTCCCACTTATTCTTCTATTTCCACCTAAACAGCTTTTTCTGTACTCATGTGTGTTCCCAATGTTGACCAATATCTAGAGTTGCTAAGGACTGGCATCTCAACCCTGTGCAAGTCACATACCTGCCACTGGGGTAAGACCTTAAGAGTTTTGGCACGCAAGAGTCAGGGTAGTTATTTGCATTAAGCATCCCACTTGGTGCTGACCAAACACCATTTGCAGTAGCTAAACTTTTTTTGTTGAATCTCATCAAAGACAGCCAGCTTAGGCAAACACCCAGATGCAGAATTTCAGTCCAAGCAGCTCCAATTTGGCAATGTTAGAAAAAAATGAAACCCAAATCTTATAATGCCAAGTGTCAGGATATTGTAATGGAGTGACACAAGCACTTCTGTCTATAACAAAGACATGCAGAAATGCAGATTTGAGACAGCGTTCTTCTGCAGGGTCAGTAGTACAGACAGAGGCTTTTGCAAGATCACTTCTGACAAAAGTGGCTGGAAAATAATAAGAAGCAACCGAAAGAAAAGAAGGTGAAAGTTGAAATGCTGTCAAGACACCAAACGTGGCAGTAAGTATATTAAAATGTCACAGGAAGAAGGAATAGTTATTACACAGTACTGTTTTTATCTTTTCCTGTCATGGCATACTCACACCTGTCCTGTGGTCAGCACTTCAAGTACTGGACTGCTGGTACAGTTCATGAACAGCTACAAGGTGTCCTTCCCAAAACAAATTAACAGTGCTCCAACCAGCCTGCTTCAAAACAGCAAGCTTTCTACCTAGAAGACAAGGCAAATTCTCAGTGTTTCTACAGCAATGAAAAATCCCTTCATTATCCTGCAAGCAAACTTCTCACTTCTGTGCCCATTAAGCATTTATAGGTGTTTATAAATATGATTCTATGAATCTATGTGCACACAGGCTTCTGCTGGAAGTGAAAAAATGTTTCCCTGGAAAGGCTCAGAGACTGCTTCTTTCCTTTTTACCTGTTAATTAATAAGAATATAGTTGAAAATCCATGAATGTATGCCAGAGGCCAGTGGTCCCTCACTCTCACAGTGAAGAAGTTTTTCCTCATGTTTCTTTGGAACCTCTTCTGTTCCAGCTTGTACCCATTGCCCCTTGTCCTTTTATTGGACATCAATGAGAACAGTCAGGCTCCATCCTCCTGACACCCACCCTTTACATTTATGGAACCACACAGGCAGGTTGCCACATAACTGAAGATTCCATGAAACAACAACATTGCTAGAACAGGCATCCATGGGTTTCGGTGACAGAATAATTTCCACATCACTAAAAGTTTCATACTTAAGATCTAGTCTGATCCTCTACACAAAAAGTGAAAAGAGACAAGCCAAGTCTGCTGTCAGATCACTCCAGCTTCTGCTGACTGCAAACATCAATTTTTGATACCTTAGTTTGGCATGTATAACTTTTTTCTTAAGGTACAGGCTTAATTTTTAAGACACATTTCTAGGAGGAAAAGCAAAAGAAATCTAAGTCTGTGCCCACACTGGAGGTTCCCCCTGCTACAATACTGATTGTGAAAGTGTCTGTGAATCCAAGGGTTCTCTCCTGAGCAGATGCAAGAGGTTTGGGTGTTTTTAAAAAAGAAAAGACAAACACAAAACATAACTAGTACAAATACACTTATGTATGAAAATACTGTAGCAATATAGAAGGCTCTGTAGGACATCCCTGCTCTTTATATGCCACAATCTTGGGTAAGGCCTAAGCATTTCTCAAGTCTGAAAAGGTAACTACAACATGACCCACGTTAGTGAGTGGCCAAGCAGTGAAAGACCCAAACAGGAAAATGGGAGCAGCTGTACCGAGACAATTTTGAGCAGGACAAAATTTCAGCAAGTGTATAATCTTTCCCTGAGACAGGTTAAAGCTGTACAGACACCAAAGCAGGGAACAGATTGTGAACCACTCCTCAAATTGGTGAGGGTTATTTGACAAGCAGATGTGAGAAAGCTTAATTCCCTTCTGTACCCAAGATACTGGTGCCCCAGGCAAGTCTAGAGAGTCTCAGGTGCCTGCAGAAACCAAGCAGAACATACAAAGGCCAAGAATCACCTGCTCCTATCCTTATCCAATTGTGGGAACGCAGTCTGCTTTTTACTTGTTTTAGAAGCAATTTTATGCCAAATAACTCCAAGACTATTTCTGCTAACATGCTAGATGGAGAAAGCATATGCATTGCTGTATGTCTTGTAAAAGTCGATGGCACAGTGATTCTTCAACCTGTGTAGCAGCAAAGGCGAGCAGAGTGCAAACTGACCTTAAAAAGCAGTGAAATCTCATGTCTCAGTTCTAATTGCCCTCACACTCAAGCACGAGGTATTTCAGGATGCAAATTTATCCTTAGAAGTGGTGACTGTGAACAGATGTTCTTTTGGCAGTCCCTAATTACTGTCTAGCTGAGGTATCTTGGACTGATAAATGCAACATATGAACACACTCGACGCAGCACCTAAAAACATTCTTTGTCTCAGCTAAAAAAGAAATCTGAAAGGAGCTTCCTGAGGATTTAGAGTTTATCATTAGATGCTGGACAGTCAGCCAAGAGGGACTTGCATGTGCTTTTGCACATTGTATTCAAGGACACGATGCTATGGTGTTGTGCACTGAATTTTCCCAGAAACTTCAGTGCTTCATGTATACAGTTTTTTTTGCACAGCAGAAAAACGTATAGACAGAAGTTTTGTACTCAAGTTTTTAGTCATCAACTAGTAACATCCTTAAAGCTGAAAAGCTGCCTTGCTTCTGCAGAGCTGATCGTGACAAGCCATCAAGAAAGATGGAAAACTAATGGAAAAGGATTCTTCGCTAATGAAGGGAAAATACCAAGATTAGCTGAAAGCTGCTGAAGTTAAGCCATAGCATAAAAGAAGCTCAGTTTTCATGCACTTCAACAAAAGCTGTACTCTCAGAGATTATACAGAGCTTGGGCTGCAGTTTGATGTGCACAGTAATCCCTAAACTAACACATAAAAATGAAATTTGAGGGAACTCCTCAAGTGGACACTGAAAATCTGTGTTCGTAATCTATAATTGAGCACTGCACCACAGTCACCCACTGCTATGCAGAATGAGTTACAATCATAAATAAATTATAAAAAAACAGCTTTGTTACATTCTTTAAAAGAATTCCCAGACTTTCAATGATGTTGAGCACTAATCACAGAATGGTATTGGGTTGGAAAGGACCTTTAGAGATCATCTAGTCCAACAGCCCTGCAGAAGCAGGTTCACCTATATCAGGTTACAGAGCAACTCAAAATACATTAAATCTACTAAGAAGTATTACTTGTGTATTTTCATCCAACAGCTCCTTACAGATCCCACATCCTTCCCTATATTTTGTGTGAAATTATATACATCTAAGTAGAGGGAAACATTAAAGTTAGTTGTTATTTCATTACTAGTATTCCATTATACACACATAAAGGAATCTTTTGTCTAAAGTTAGTGATTTAAGGGCCTCTTAAGAACTGTCCAATGCCAGACAGTGTCTAGAAATTTCTCTGTTTCCAGACAAGTACAAATCTAAGGTTCTTTTTGGATGTAATTCCTGAGATACAGATCGATAGAAAGACACAATAGACTAAGTCAGTAAATTGTGTTCATCCCATGCAACTGCCTCTTTTCTCTTGGCCCACAATCAGTTATTATAATCAAGACTCTGATTCTGCAACAGTAAGAACAGATCCTCATCTTTTTTTTTTTTAACCATGGACTCTGATGGAACTACTAAGAGGTTACTGAGCTGAGAATGAACTCATATCTTCAGGTTTCATCACATCCATAGCGGAAATTAACTTCTCCACCTAATAAAACACTGTGAATAAAAAAATCAGAGTCTCGATGTTTATTAATTCCTTATGTCAGTAGTCATAGCATGCACCTCCATGTCCCAATCTCAATGTATTCAGTGTGCCTAAGGTGTAGCAGAGCCCACTTGCTTCTTGTGGCTGTCCACTTACTGGCTGGATTAAACATATTTTATGGAGCACTTCTAAAAATGACTGCACAGAGATGGAAACATTCCCTTCCAGCCCAATGTGCTGTTCTGTAAGTGACAGGACTCCAAGAGCACATTCCTCTGTATTGCAAGTAGCATTTACATAGAGACAAAAACTCTTCTACAACCAGAAATGGACTTTCTCCTTTCATTCACTACTCTGAGTGGATGGTAGCATGCAACAATACAGCAGAGAAGAAACAACCTAAGTGGGATTGACGTAGTAGAACCGCTGTGGAGTGCAGCAGCTGTGGAGGTTTGTTAAGCAAAGCTGACGGACACTTTGCTCTCCTGGAAATCAGTGACAGCCTTTCTACTGATCAGCTTCAGTCCTTTCCTACTGAAATTTAACCTGATGACTAATGACCAGAGTCACATATCAGGGCCAAAAAGACACAGAAGTGCTCACAGATGCTGCAATTACTTTTCCAGTAGAGAGCTTGTAACTAAGCTGTTCTGTGCCTTTCCTGGAAAGGGCTGCATATCACAGCCACTCTTCCAGTCACTTGCCCTTTCTTGGAGAAAGATTCCTAAGGTTTAGAATCTAAATAAATATTTTTATTAACTGGAAGAGATATGATAAGTAACTGATCATACTCCAGTTAAATTCCAACTAGATTTAAATCACTAATGTATTTTACTTACCATGCTCATTTATTTGAAAAGAAAACTTTCTAGGCTATCATTCAGAAATGTATTCTCTCTCCAGGTTTACATGCAATAGCAACAATATGAATCCTCCATTATCAATAAGTTCTTACGTTCAAAGATCAACACTACAAGTTCTGTTCCACTTCAGGCCTCCTACTTGACAGAATGTCTTTTGTAGTGGTGTAACAATATGAAGTGTTTCAGAATATAGAGTTATTGAAAAAGACATTTATGGAGCTGACTGAGTACATGTAAAGATCAATTTTTACCCTGGAAATTAAAATCATCAACCTATGAGCAACTTGGCCAGGGGTATGGAAGCCATTTCCCTTGCATCTGCATTATTATGCTATAGTGAACACACTTTAGTGCAGGGTAAAAACTGTCTCTCAGCCCAGCCTTGTAGTCCTCATCAGTTACTGTGAAAAAAATTCTGACACTTGCAGAAATCTTGCAGAAATCTTGCATCTTCATTCCTATTCCAAGTCATTCTGCCTGCAGTATCAAAACAATAAAATAAATTGAAGGTGTGGCTATAGATTTGGGAAATAAGGGATATTTTTGTGTCAATAGTACCACCTGCTGGATTTCTGGATTATAAGAGAGTTAGAGACCAACCAACATTTACACATCAGTTTAAGATGCAATTCAGTATCATTCTTGCACAAATGCCACCATAAGTCTATGATTCTATGATAAGTAAACCTTTAAAAGTGAACCAACAACCTGAGCTGCCAAAACCCTGCAGAAAGGTCATTGATGCTTCCAATACATATTTCCTGTTAAATCAGATATTCAAAACTCACTACACACAATTCATCACATGAATTTTAAAAAATTCAGATTGGTCAGCCCAGCAATCCCATTTAAAAGCAATGTGCTACTATTATTCATGGCAGTGATAAAGATGTTTGCTGGGGTTTTTTTTTATTGTCAATACATAACTAATGTGCTGTTCCATTACATTATTTGGTATGGTTGAAGAGGTGGACAAAAACACTCCAAAGCACTAAAGCAAATGATAAAAAAACCTCTAATATCTGTTGCTATCGAGTTAGCAGACATTAACATTTCTGATCTCACAGCATCAAGAAATACTCAGGATGCAATTAATCAAAAGAGCATTGCAACCTGTAACAGAAAAGAGCAGACTTTGCTCTGCCAAGTGTGTTTATGAAGAGCTTCACTCCAAAAACCAGGGGGATGTTCTGCACTGTTCATACCCAACACAAGTAGTAAGTTTCCAAGTAAAAGAGACTGAGTGGTAAGGGTTAGGAGACTCTCTCTTAAGAAAGACAGGTAACTGCTAATAAGTGTTTTCAGATATGCTTCTTGAGGCAACACAGATGAATTCAGCCAAAAAAAAAGACAGGTCTTGTGTTTTATTAGTGCTATCACACAACCACCCCAGGGAATCAGCTGCCCCAGTGCTACAGGCCAGGGAGCTCTCTATCAATCCTCACCTGGTACCTGGAATCCACCAAACATAACTCCTTGTTCATATCAAGCCTCAAGTACCCCCAAAATCTGATTTTGTATCTAGTTTTCAAGCATCACTGGTTACCACTGTATCCAAACACACAAAATCCTGTTGATTTAATCTCAAACTACATATCCTCAGAATTTCTTTAAGCTCATTCCAGGAAGTCTCAAAAAGTTATTAAAGGACCTCAATACATGAGACGTTATTGAAATGGTATCCCTAAAACCTCATCAGTAAAAACATCGGCCCAAAAAACCCTCATTCACAACTTATAAACCTTTTGTTACAGAACAGAAAGTTAATGTATTTCTTGCTGCTCCTCGGTAACACCTTTCTGACCACATTCTGCAGGCACTTGCAAAGAACTCAAACTTTGTTTGAACCACTCATCTTTTGAGTTACAGGTCTCACCAGCTCGTACTGCTTTCTCTGTGCAGAGTGCTCCAGTGTTCCTTTAAAACTTTTAGATGTGGCAAAGAGTTGTTGTAGCTGCACTCTGGGATTATCATCTGAAGGATCAAATGGAGGACTGCAACCAGCTGAGAATCCCCAAGTTCTAACCTGAAGGTTGACAAACACTAAGCACTTAACCCACATGACTATAAACCAAAAGTATCTGGTACCTTAAAATAAAAATGCTTTCATCACAAAGAAGAAAGTTAAATCAGAACACACTATACCATGCAGAAGAGAAGTTACAACAGCTCTGCTGCAACTCCCAAGACAACTCAACTCAGCTCAGCTCCTCTGCCAGAGCATTTATGCGCTCCTGCAGTCACTCACCCTCACCAGCAAGGATGGGCAGCACATGAGCCTTCCTCTGCTTGCTCCCTGTTCTACCAGCCTCATCAGACTCCCATGATGACAGTGAGACCTTGTCTGGTTCGGAAATCTGAGGACCATGTGGTAACCTGAGGGAAGTACTTAGTTCAGCAACACTGTAACCCTCTCTGGTGGCTAATTACAGCTGCAGGGAACAAACACAAGAGCTTAAACTAGTACTTTATAATAATGACATCAAAGGCTCGTGGAATAAAACACAGGACAAGAACATTGGTGTAAAAAGATATAACCTTGTTCAAAATCAGAGAGGCAGGCCAGAAGCTGGGTAGATGTTGGATCGTTTATCAAGAATACATATTATACTCTTGACACAATCCTCAAGGACGGATGTATAAACCAACGCTCAGATTCAGGAAATGTTGAATAGGGTAATGCTGGAGACTACTATAAATAACTAGGTAGCAAAATGTTAAGAAAGAGAAATAGCAGAAGAGGCAGAAAAGGGAAAAAGACTTTTGGTTTCCTCTATTTAGTGATACCAAGTTTTCCAAAGAAGGCCAGCAAGGACAGAAATTCTTACATGGCAGCTCCCGTCAGAAAGCCATAGCAAACCATTTCAAAGAGGATGAAAGACTGAAAGCAAAATAAAGAAAACCAGGAGCTTTCTAAATTATATGAGCAGTTAAAAATGTAAAATTAGGGGAGAAAAAAAATCACACACATCTCAGGGAGACCTTATAGCAGCTTTCCAGTACTTAAAGGGGCTGATAAGAAAGCTGGAGAGGGATTTTTTTTACAAGGGCATGTTGTCACAAGACATGGGATAATGGCTTTAATCTGAAAGAGGGTGGATAGATATTAGGAAGAAGCTCTTCCATGTAAGGGTGGCGAGGCCTTTCTCAGAGAAACTGTGGCTGCCCCATCCCTGGAAATGTTCAAGGCCAGGCTCGTACAACAAGAGACTGTACAACAGCACTTAGGGGTTTGACAACAGGGAAACCAGCACTGGTTTTCCCAAGAATCTTAAGAGACACAACCAGCAGAACCATGTCAGATTCTCAAATGTGGAGGGTGAAACCTATCCTGAGAGCTACAAATGAGCTACAAAGCTACTATAGGGTTACAAATATGACTAAGGGACTGGAGTATCTCTCATGAGGAAAGGCTGTGGGACTGTTTAGCCTGGAGAAGACTAAAGGGGGGCCTTATGAAGGCTTATCAATACCTAAAGGTGAGTGTCAAGACAATAGGGCCAGTCTTTTTGCTGTGGTGGCCAGTGACAGGACAGGGAGTAATGGGCACATGCTGGAACACAGGAAGTTCCAATGGAACATGAAGAGAAACTTCTTTGCAGTTCAGGTGAGGGAGCCCTGGCCCAGGCTGCCCAGGGAGGGAGTGGAGGCTCCCTCTCAGGAAATCTCAAAACCTGCCTGTGCCCTCGATCAATGGGAACCTGCTTTAGCAAGGGGATGGACTGGATCATCTCCAGAGGGCCCTTTCAAGCCCTTCCACCCTGCCATTCATCAGCCACGCTCCGGGCCTCTGCAGTGTCCCGCACCAGTGGCTGTGCCCGGCCGCGTCTATGGCTCCGAATCCCTGGGTCACCTTTTCGGGAGCGAGCTGGAAATTAATTACACTCTTGTTCCTTTTCGCTAGCAATGCATTTACATCAGTTAAACCGCCGGCGAGGGGCCGTGCGGGGAAGGAAATAACTGGCGCAGGTTGCCAGCCACGGCCCCGCTGGCGGCCCCATGACGGGGCGGGCCCTGCTGGAGCACGGCGCCGGCTGAAGGCCGCGGGCGGGGCCGGGGCCGCGGCCGCCGCCTCCCCAGCCATCGCCTCCCCAGCCATCGCCTCCCCAGCCATCGCCTCCCCAGCGGTCGGCGGCCGTGCGGCGGTGGAGCCCGCCATGGGGCTGTGCCTGCCCTGCATGGGGGAGGGCGCCAAGGACGTGGTGGAAACGCCCGACCCGGTGAGTGCGGGGCCACGGCGGCCGCCGGCGCTTTCCTTTCCTCCTTCTCTCCCTGCCTCCTTCCGCCCGGGTGTATGTCAGCGGGTAGTGACGCCCAGCCGCTCCGGGACGGGGCCGAGCGCGGGGAGCAGCGGCCCTCCCCGCCCGGGCGGGGTGCGGGGAAAACGGGCCGCCTTCTGTAATGGAGACCGGGCTGCACGGCCGGAGTCGCCCCGCGACAGCCGCGGGGGAAGAAGGAAGGGTCCCATGGCTGCCGCGCCGCGCAGCGAGCGGTGCCTCCGGCTGCGGCTGCGCGGAGGAAGCTCATCCCTCGGGCCCCGGCCGCCTGGCCTGGCGGGCTGCAGGGATAGGGACACCATGGGGAGCAGCCCCCCGCAGCCTCCCGCCGCTCAGTCCCTAGCCTCAGTGGTGGGCGCCGGTGTGGAGACCGAGCATTAGCAGTATGCTCTCGTGGCCAAGAAGGCCAAGTGGAATCCTGAGGTATATTAAAAAGCGTTGGAAGCAGGTTGAGGGAGGTTCTCCACCTCTCCTCTGCCCTGGTGAGGCCTCATCCGAAGTACTCTGTCCAGTCCTGGGCTTCCAAGTTCAAGAGACTGTCAAGACTGAATGTCAAGAGGATGAGGCAACACTTTTTTTCTCTGTAATGCCCAGGGACAAGACAAGGGGTAATGGGTACAAGCTGTAACACAGGCAGCTCCACTTAAACACAAGGAAACACTTTAGTGTTCAGGTGAGGGAGCCCTGGTACAGGCTGTCTAGGGAGGTGGTGGAATTTTCTCTGAAGGTTTCCAAACCCCCTTGGACACCTTCTGCCTACTGATGATAGGTAACCTGCTTTAGCAGAGTATTGAACTGGATGATCTCTAAAGGCCCCTTCCAACCATTCTGCATTTTTATAATCACACGTGGAGTGGGTTCATGCCATAATGGAGGCCAAAATGACCTTTGTTTCAACCAGACGCAGGAAGAACTGTGCTTTATCCCTCTAGTGCACGTGCTCACCTCTAACCTTGTAGGATGACATTTTTCCTACCTGGTAAGAAACTATCACCCTGCATTTCTAGCCTTTACCTGAGGCTTTGGATGGGAGGAGAGGAGAAGAAAAGGATCTCATTCAGTCTGGAAGAGCAAGCTTTCTCCTTTCAGACTCCAAAAGGACAACTTGCACACTGGGTGCTTTCTCATTCCAGTGTGAGTTCTGTTGGAGCAAAGGCATAATACAGCTGAATACAGATTTCTGGTGGGGTTTGACTGCAAATAATGTCAGCAGCTGCTCCTCTAGCATATTAGTCACTAAGAACACTCTGTTCTTGCAGACTGGGGGTAAGATGATGCTAATTGACTTCAGGTTGGCATTTTTTGGCAGTTTGCATAACAGTTTTGAGTCACATTTAAGAATTAAGACTTTCAAAAGAATTTGCAGGCTGTGTTGGAATAGCATTTCACCATCTTTCACTTTTATTTAGGAAATAAAAAGAAGACAGCTAGCAGAAGCAGCTGAAAAGAGGCAGATGGAGGTAATGTCTGATAACGTGTCATTTATTCAAAATGTGTTTAGGTAGCTGGTTTATGGACAAAAAATAGCTAGGGCTTCTGTGGGAACATGGGATATTATGCCTAGTTTTTGGGAATCATCAAATATTTCATAGTATTATTAATGTTTTACCTTTATGACATTTAATATGTATATTTACAGTAAGGTCTCACAGGTACATAGGTGCCTGAAGACTATTGCAACATAACAGAGCTTGTTTAGGTGGGAGAAGTTTTGCAGTAGTTAAAAAACCAACCTAAGAACTAGAAGACCAAGGTCAATGTTGGGGTTTTTTTTCCCTAGACCTGAAAACAAGACACTGAGAAATATTTCAAACCAGAGTTGTCAAGCAGTTGTGGCAATTTCAAGTGGAATTTCAAAATGCATGTTATAGGCACTTGAAAGTTCAGATGATTAACATGGCAACAATTGAGCCTGTTTCTGAGCTCAAATGCCAGCAAGGAATTATTAAGTTATTCTTCTATCTAAGCTTTAACTACTTCATTGTGCTTAAAATTAGAAAAGATGGGATGCATGTGTTCTAGCAGAATGTAAAACTGAGTGGCCTGTTTCTTGCTTTGCATACCCCTCAAAAATGCTTATAACAGACACCATACACTTGCTACTTACTGCATTTTGTGTGTTTTAGACCACAGCTGAACTGTGAAGGAAAAGGAACGTGTTGTGTGAGTTAGTGGTATTACAAATCAGATGAAAAATTGATCATTATTGATGTGGACCATGTTGACCTGGTTTGAAGGGTGAATAATTGGAGAATGACTGAGTGATGCTTTCCAGTCCCTCTTTAAAAAGTCTCTAGATTATGTCAGATTACATGCTAAAAGCAACCCACATATAATCTTAAATCTCAGAGGGTTTTTTTAAGCATACCTGTAAGAAATGTGGTTTTGATAAGCATGCAAAGGGTAACACCCTCATCTGCATCTTAAACTACTAAAAACCTTTCCTGAGAGGAAGGAGAAATGAAGCCATTTGGCTGATGACTTTGAAGTTCTATGGTAGCTGCTAAGCTGAGAAAGAAACAGGGAAGTATCATGCTCTTCACTTCTTGTTAAGAAAAAAAGATAAAGCATCTATCAGGATTTTTCAGGACTACTTTTGAGAGCATTTTAGCCTCTAAATGTTGGGTAACAGAGATGTCTTGTGAGCAGCCTAATTTGGTTTTCCCCTTGTGAGGGGCAGATGTTCCTCACTGCTTAGTGTTTTCCTGTACTTGCTTCTTAACTCCTCATTATTCAGCCTGAGGTTGTGTGAGGTGCTGGGATGCTGTAGAGCCAGTCCAGGTGCCTAATTCACTTGGCAGGACAGTTGCCCAGAAGCTAGACACTACAGAGTCTAAATCAGTATTTGTTCGTTGGATTTGCCAGAGTAACACAGCAAAAATTGTGCTTGTCATCAAGGCCTCAAATTTCAGGTGTTTTCCCTTGAGAGCTTTTACCACCTTTTGTGTAGCTTGTGCTGTGGTATCATGACCCTAAGCTTAGCTAAAAGTCCCTTTTTAAACATATTCTTTCTTGTTGTACAGTGTCTGTAGTTCTGGTACTCCTGCCAGCTAGCCTCAGTCCTCCTTAGGTCATTGCCAGGAGGATACAAAGAAGGCAGTTTACAGCAGGTTTCTGATCTGTGTGCTGCTGCCATCCACACATCCTCTGAAGTCTGAAGGGTAGACTGTCACATAGGTTTTCTCACAGATCACAACTTACAAGTGGGATTTCTTAACAGCCTGGGCTAACATTACTAACACCGTCTCTTTTCTCCCCTGCTTGTAAATTCCCATTGATTGGTGGTAGCTTGTGACTGTCCACTTATTGAGTGTTAGAGTAGAAGCTGTCATCATGATTTACATCATCAGCTGTCATTATGATTTACATCATCTGTCCTCTTTCTGAGTAGCCTTCTGGTAAAAAGAGATGGAAGAAGTGAACAGTTGATGACACAGCTGAAGTTCTTGGAAGTTCTGTTAGCCTGAATTGTCTCTTCCCAGTTAATTCTGTTTGTGAGGGCAAGAATAGGCCCTGAGACTGGAAAAACAACAAACCACACAGGCTAGTGATTTCTAGGACTTTTGGGAAGGGAGGTTCTGGTCCTGCATCTTAGGATGCAAAGCAGGTACACATACCTGCATTCAGTATGCTCACCTGGATGTAATAACACTGAAATAAAACCACCCTCACATACCTATGGGATGAAGAAGTATCCTGAAACATCTGTGCTTATGTAATAGTATCATTACTTAATATTTCAGTCTCTTCACACAAACCAGAGTTTACAAAGGCTTGCAGTTTGGTTGCCAGCCAGAAAAGTACCTAATTGGTCTTACCTAAATGTACTTTAAATGTGCTTTCTCCCAGGCTTCCTCTCGAGGTATTAAGAACCTTTACTCTGTAGAGCAAAAGAAAAAGAAACAGGAAGAAATGGAAAAAAGAATTGAAGCTTCAGGTTCTGGACAAGGAGGACTAAGGGTAAGTTTAAAAGTAAACATGATGCAACTGTCCACATACTCACTGAGGAAACCCTGTTTTGTTGTTGTTGTCTATGAGATTGAATAACATTAGGAAAAATGAAGAGGAAAGGAAATGGAGTAGAAGCAGAAGCATGTGTTATTGTCACAGTGTTCTCAATGAGACTCTATTTCTGGGACACAAACAGCAAGGGTGGCAGAGAGCTTTTTTTCCTTCTCTTCCACACCAATTTCTGCACCTACAATGATCAGTTGTACAGTGCTCACAACACTGGAGACCTCCTCACCGAGTTGGCCTGCACTCAGTGTCTCTTTTAAGTACCAGTTGAGATGCTCTCTCTTCCCTCAGAATTTATAGGGAATGTTTGAATGAAGTAGGGCTTTGGATCTCATGAGTCTGTCTCTTTGCAAAAGAAACATACAGTGTACTGATCAGCTTCACTGCTACTGCTACTTGTCTAAGGTAAACTTCGTCTCTGAAAACCAGGGCAGAGATTTAATTCAGAATTGGAACCTCTCCAAAGCAGTAGATGCATCTGGTTACCAAAACACAGGCTTCATAAGTCCTCTCTTACTCTCATTGCTGCAAGACATGCAGGAGTTTGTAGAAGCTGCTGCTGGTGGGTTGCACATCCCTCACTTGCTGGATATAAAAGGTGTTAAAATGGGGAATTTTTAGACAACCTTGTGGTGGCTGGGTGGAGTTTTTTCCTTTCTTTCCCCTATCTTCATACAACAAGTTTTGTTGGTTTTGCTTTTAGTGGCAGGTTGGATAAAGTGCTACAACTTCTGAAGAGAAGATTGATATTTACTGCCAATGACTTGCCAGTTTCTGCAGCTGAGTGGCACTTACTCATGTGGCTTTTGCTGTTTGCATATGAAGACTCAGCAGTACTTTGCCATTGTGGGAGAACAGGTGTGGAGACAAACACTAAGAAACTTAAGAACTAACTCTGAACACTTAAATTTGTGTGTGTTTGTTTTATGTGCACGTTTTATTGCTTCCCTGACAAGGGAGTGAGAGGTTTTCTCACACGGAAGCAGCCTCTTTAGCCATAGTGAGCGAGCGTGCGTGTGCTGTCTGGTCAGCTGATGTATGTTTGTCTGCATATGACTGGCTTAGGCACAGCTCAAATGCCCATTTGTTGGTTTTGATGCTTTTTTTCAACCTCTACAATTAAACTTTTCTCAAAGTCCTTACATAGAAAGTTGTTCACAAATATGTATATATTGGAATATGTCCCTGAAAAATTCCTCTTCAGTTTCCTAATGACTTTTGAACTGCTTAGGGATTTAGTGCCTTTTCCAAGATACAGATTCACAGTGGGTCCTTACAAAAGGAAGCATTTTGTGACACTAGTTTAAAGAAAATAGAAAGCTTTATAAACCCTGTATACTTACAGCAAGAAATCTCTTTTGTTCTGGGTCTAAGAACTGTTCTCTTCGTTTTCTGATGTGGATTTCTTGTGAGTCTCTGGAGTATTTATAAACACATAGAAGTTAAACATTAAATTAAAAATACTGGTATTAATTGTTCTCCTTTAGTACCACAAGAGGGCAATGCTGCACTTCTCAGGATTTTTGAAAACAAAAAGCAAAAGACTTGCAGTCATGTCTTGGCTGGTTCCTTTCCTAAGGTCTCTCTGCTACCGAGGTAGGTTTGTTACAGCACAGTAACGTTTGCCACATGCCCAGAGCTCTGTCGCTTTTGTTGAGGATTCTGCCATGTCTGTAATCCCTTTCTTAAATGTGAAGCTGCCTTTGATTATTTAGAAATGCCTAAATGGAGTTAGAACCAGACTCAAACTAGTGGCCTCAAGCCACTGCTGTGATAGAGGAGGGAAGTTTGTTGCAGCATGATCAGTACTAAGAATCTAGCTGTCATTTTCCCCAGAGAGCATTTTGCTTGGCCACAGTGTCTTACTGGCCCCATTTCTGACCTACTTGAGGCTACAGAAGCTTTTTTTTTCCTCCCTTGAACTATATATTTATTCTTTTACCTCCCCCAGTAGTATCTGATGCTGTCTTAGGAGTACAGTCCTGACACAATGAGTTTCCTGCCTTAGGTTTCAGAATTGGGTTGAGAAGGGAGACTTTTCAATATTAGTATAATGGTGTTCAGGCTGAAAAGCTGTGTCTTTGGCAGGTGAATACCTTCAGTTTCCTTTAATTGCTGGCAATGGCTCTCTTCACTGTATTAACTGGTCAGGTTTTTTTAAAGTCTAATAAAAATGCATTGAATTATAATAAAACACACTAAACCTGAATTAGAAGTGTGGATTTTCTGTAACATCTGTCACACTGGGTGTCCTACAAAGACACTTAAGCAGCCCTTAACGCTGACACTTGGGTCTTTCCAACTTAATACTTCCTTTGCTTCATCCCCATCATACCACTCCCCAAAAGCATAAGGGAAGGAAGTAACCATCAGCCCCTTTTCCTCCCAGGCCCTACTGTACCAATGAGCTAGCACACTGACCCAGCAGGAAGCTGTGCTTTTATTAATATCATTTGTTTCTCTGAGTTGCCTCAGTGGTTTTAAAGGAAAGTCTTCCTAAAAAGGAAGTGGTTAGGAAGACTTTCCTTTAAAAACACTGACGTAATTCAGAGAAACAATGGCAGTTCCTGGGTTCGTCTGTTGGCAGTCCCATGCTCTGGAAGGTGGAGGCATCACCTCAATGCAGCTGCTGTGCTGCCCACCCAAGGCACACCCAGGCTGTTCTGCTCCATGTGCTGTCACCAGTAAAGATGCTCTGCGTTTGAGAAAGAGCATTGGCACCCACTCAATTGGCTTCCCTGGGGCTGGCTGCCCAGCAGTGCTGTGCAAAGTAAAGTGGAGAGTAAAGCTCAGATTGAGTGGAGTTATGATGTAAAAGTTGGTTCTTTTGCATTTCAGCATTACCATAGAAGAAGACCACTGCTCTTAAGACTCCTTGTTTTGAATGCCAGATTTATTCTTACGGCTGAGTGGATAGCTCAAGATTACATATAACTGGTGGATAAAGCCATTTTAAAGAGGTTTCTGTAGCATACTCATCCAGCTGTTAAGGTGGCCAGTCGAAACAGAGTCTGGAAAAATGTTTTGAGTAAATAAAAGCACCTCTCTTTGGTTTAAGTTTTTTGGTAACATTCATTTCAGTTGAGAAAGAATGTAGAAAAATGACAGAATTATGGGGGTTGGAAGGGATCTCTGGAGCTCATCCAGCCCAACTGCCTGCCAAAGCAGGTTCCTCTCGATCAGAGGGCACAGGAACATGTCCACGTAGGTTTGGAAGCCTCCAGTGGAGAAGACTCTGCACCCTCCCTGGGCAGCATGTGCCCATTACTCCTTGTCCTGTCCTTGATATCCACTCTTTAGGTACCTATAAGCCTTGATAAGGTTCCCCCTTCAGTCTTCTCCAGGCTAAACAGCCCCAGTTCCCACAGCCTTTCCTCTTAAGGAAGATGCTCCAGTCCCCTGATCATCTTTGTAGCCCTCCACTAAACTCTCTCCAGCAGTTCTCTATCACTCCTGAACCAGGTAACCCAAAGCTGGACACAGTACTCTAGACGTGGCCTTGCCTTACCAGGGCGGAGGTGAATTCTGCAGTTCAGTAGTGTACAACTGCTGGCTACCTGAAGTGTACCATTAAATGGTGAGGGTGAGAGCCACATAGATTAGAGCTGCTCTGTCCTATTAGAAATAGATACCTCTCCTCCCTTAGTAGCACTTAGTGCTGCACAAAGTAAGCTTGACACAGGATGAATTTCATCTTTATTTCCCCCAGTTTACTTCACCTTAGAGGCTGTTAAAATACCTTCACCCCTATAGATTATCTAGGCAGTTGACATTGTGTTTGCTTTACAGCAGCACAGCTACACCTTTTTTCTCCACCTGAAAGCATTTTTTTGGTAGATCACTTGAAAGCCTCCTTGCAAAGCCCAGAACATGTAGCTGAAATGAAAGGGCTGACTTGGTGACTTGCACTAGCATCTTCTTTGTTGCAGTAAGTGAAACCATCTGCTACTACACAAAACAAACAGATTATGCCAGTGTTTGGGGCAGTGTTTGAGGCTGTGTTTCCTCAAGGAGGACAGGCAGCACCACTACAGGCCCTTAGGAGTACAGATGACTTCAGCATGTGGATCTGGCAGTGACTGACTAAATCCCCGGGACACGGCTCGTCAGGCACAAGTAGTGCCAGCAGTTGGACTGAGACAGGAACACCTCGCCAGCCCTATAAACATTCATGTGATCCCATGGGTCTGTTTCACCTTTACATTCCTGACATAGCACAGACTAAGAGACAGGAGAGCCAAGAAAAAGCACTCAACCTCCTTCCCTGTCTGGTACTACAGTACAGCAGCCAAGAAGGCAAAGCCCAAAAAGAACCAAACCCTTGGGGCAGCATCTCTGGCAGATGCTTCTGTAACGCCGTGGTGTGGCAAACAGCTCATCTCTCTGATCTAAAATGAACACAGCTAATGAATTCAGTGTTGGGTCTTAAGCTGTAAGAAACTTGCCATACCTTCCCACACACATACGTTGACACCTCCCTGTTTCATCCCCACCAACAGCTCTCCAACCAGTTTCCACAGACTTTATGCATCATTTCCAAAAAGCTGTTGGATAAAAAGGTGGTAAAGCAAAAAGAAGGAGCAATTATCACTATATTAAAGATAACAAAAAAAAAGCCCATCCTCAATCAGTTATGTAAATAATCCTGCCTAGGATACAAACTCACAGTAATATATGTATGAAGAGCAAGGTGACAGAAGGAACCTCCCATAATGAGCAGGAACAGATGTTACAGTTACATTTCTAAACTAATTCCAAATTGCTTCCAGTGTGGTGATGCTTAGTTGATGTTATACAGCAACAGTCATTTTTATAAGCAGTCACACCATCTACCAACCCTGAGCTTTAGCACAGCTGCTCATCCACAGCCAGTGGGAGCTCTCAGGGGGTTTGTTCCATGACCCAGTGGGGATTTTGAGAAAAGGCTTCAGTGCAGCTCATAACAGTTCAACTTTTCAGGGCCTTCAGCCTCCTCAGCACTCACATTCAGCAGTTACACAGTGACAGAGGAAGCTAAAAGCACTGCATGCCCCTCTTCCTTACAATCCTCTCCCAGCGCTAGTTCAACATCCCAGCATCTCAGCTACCGCCCTTTCAAACAAGAAACCATTCCACAGTCTCAGCAGATACTCCCTCACTCAGGGGTACAAGAGGACCTTCATGTCTTCCCTGTTGCTACTCCACCACTCGGTTCAGCCTTCTAGAAATCTACACTAGATACCTTAATATCATACTTGGGCCTAGAAACTTCAAGTATCATCCACTATACCTACCTAGTCAAACAATGTAGGGGGTTGGGTTTTTTCTCTCCAAATATCGACTACACAAATTCTGTTCTGTCCCCATCACTGCAGCAAGGGCCTTCAACTCCCAACAACTTCCCCAGCTCCTACAGAGATACAGGATCTAGTACACCACAAAAATACCATTTATCAGATCATCAATACTTATCTTGTGAATGAGATGCTCCCAACCCCTTCTTCCAGAGTTAACTACCTTAGTGCATTGGGGCTTGTTTGCTTTATGGATGCTCCTGCTTTAATTTCCTCTCCTACTCTCCACACCTTTACCAGGTGCAGCAGATGCACTAGGTCCCACCTGCAAGCTTTTCACACAGAGTCAGTGGTAGTGACAACACTTTAAATGGGCCTTTATAGGTCCCTTATTCTGGAACTGACCAAGCTGAAGTTTCAAGTCATGGTTTAGCATGATTTGGGGTTTGGTTTCCTTTGTTGTTGTTTTTAAGATGCATAAGTACCTTGATTGAAAAAAGACTATTTTGATAGCTCCAGTCTGAGCTCATAAAGCAGTTCATATTTCATTTAAAATCTTGGTTTGGATTTACCAGGATTATTTGTTGGAGTTTAATATTAAAATAAACCTAAAAATATGAGGTTTTATCATTATCTGCTTTTGGTTTATTAACCTGGAAGCACCTTCAAATGTTTTAATGAAAAAATCACACCAGTAGTGCAAACTTTACCTTGGATAATTGAAATACAGCTATTTATGTTTTTAAAAGTAACCGTTCTCTCAAAATAAACATCTGACACTCTCATCAGTGATTGTTTTTTCTTCTCAGTTCATTTGCAAACAGATCTCTCGGTGCATATATTAAGATCATGATTTTTTTTCCCCAGCAGCACTGTGTTTCTTAAACATGTCACTTATGGTGTGTTCTCCAATCCCATAAGGGCTACAACTGTTGCTTCTACAAGAACTGGGTCTTCCTATGGCTTTTCAAAGGGTTTACTCCTTAAATATATGTTTAATTTTCCAAGAAAAATAAGAATAAAAGGCTGTAATTTTTCTTTCTAAAAACATGTTTTGCAATTGTGTGCTGCTACTTAGTGAGGTGCAAACAGTGTTCCACAGGTGTTTTGAGCCAGTGAGGTAGAATGGGTCCACACAAGTGAGATACAACGTGCTGATTCTATGATAATAAGGCATGGAACATCAAGGAAGGTGGTTTTGATCCTATTTAGCCACTAGACATTTTACTGTTAATTCTGAAGATCACAAGAGCAGATGTTGTAGAATTAAGCATCAAAAAATACAGAGAAATACCAGTTGGTACTTAAAAATACGATTTCAAGAATGCTTTTGACTTTTTTTCCCTTTCTCTGCAAAGGTAAATGACTTTTCAATAAAATCTGTCTGATTCACTGCTCTCTGCAGTTAGGTGCATGCTTGCCCCATTCCCTGTGTAGCTCACTATTAGGTTAGCAAGCAGCGTCGTACATTGTTGGCATCCAGTCAGCAGCAGCAGAGTTCAGGGACACAGACCACAAATAAGAAATGAGACTTCCCAAATCTGTGAGTATTTTTAAAAACATTTTATTTCATTTGTAATGAAACAACTGAGTTCTGCTCAAATTTATACAGTCAGTGAAATAATCCTATAAAACGATTTTTCTAGGCTGTTACAAGGCACATAAATTACCAAATATAAACATCGAAAAGTCGCCAATATCATGAACTAACCCCCACATGCCTTCAGCTATTTTAGAGGTGTGTGAATGATTTACAAGAATGTGAATCACTCTACTGACAGGGTAATGAATATTTCACATTTGGCATGACCAACAAAACTAAAAAGAAGGGGAAGGAAAAGCTGGGATGTGAAAACAGTGCCGTGTTCTGTACCTTGGGAGGGATGACCTTCTGAAGCTCCTCCTCGGGTCCAAGGGCTGTGCATCTTTTGCTGTGTCCCTTGGCAGGCTGCAGTACCTCACCCCCAGGCTACTGCTCACCATCTCCATTGTCTGACAGAGGAAGGGGCAACGTCTCAACTTCCCTGTGCTTCTATATCAGGCAACTTTGTGAAAACCAGGAAGGATCTACGTACAGATCTAGCACTGAGCATTGTCTTCAGCTTTAAAGAGCAGAAAGTGTGAGGGTCTGGGGTTTTTCTCTTGGGCATTTTGTTTTTTGAAGTGATCTCTTTGGGAAGTCTCTTGGCATGCTTTTGAGATTCTCCTGGTTAAGGAAATCTTGCAACCCATAAAATACTACATTTTTATTTCACTTCAAGAGGCATTACCAAATAGTTTCCACAAACAGTCATTTGCCACCTGCATATATATTTTTCAGCTAGCCTAACAAGTCAAGGATTCAATGTTAATAAGATTTTCATACAAATATATCGTAGCGTGTATTTTCTCCCTTTAACAGGATCCACTCCTTTACGTAGCTCTAAGTATACATTCACATATTAAAGAGTAATAATTTGGCTAAAAATATATGTCTGTTTCTTATCTGATTGTAGTAATTAGCCTACCGAGGGTAATTTGCTATAAAAGGTACAGTACTAGAAATAAATAGTTCTACAGTTCAAAGATCTTCCAAATGGGTTGCGATTTCCAGTCTGTCTGAAATCTTCCAAAGTCCTTTTAAAGCAGAAACTAAATTCACTACACTGGAGAAAATAATTTGGACCTAAGTACATAGAGTCCCAATCACATGTGAAGCTTATTTCACTTAATCTCCTTCTTGGTTTTGTAATGGGCAGAAACAACCAGGTAATTGTCTGGATTCATGTCCCTGAGGGTTGGAGACTTGCTCTGGATTGGAGAAGTTTTCCCATCCACTCGGGAGATCTGCAACATTCGGCACGGGTCATGCTTCAGTAAGTAACCTGCAAAGGTCTCCCATCCTCCTCCAACACGAACCATCACGTGTTTGTTGTGCAGCATCTGAAATTAGATACACAGGGAAAAAAAACAAACCCAAAAACTGAGAAATCACATGTGTTTAACTGGACAAAACTGTGCCCATTTTAATTAAAAGTCACAGACATATGTTAGCAATCTGCTTTATAATAAAAGGAAATGAAGGAAAAGAAATAGAGAGGTTTTTATTTGAATTTAGTAAGTAAAAATTAAAAACTCTGTAAGAAAATGAGACCAAATTTCAAATTAAAGATTTTCATAGCTTATGTAAATGAT